>NC_084554.2:39662500-39762500 GCF_033978685.3 Nerophis lumbriciformis | reverse complement strand
GGAGCTGTCTCCTTACTACCGCATGAGGAAGATGCTGAAGAAGCGGTCCTTCCTGAGCTGGCCTCGGGCTGTCCAGTGCACTAACCTGTTTTGGGAGAATCTCCGCCAGGCCCTGAGGGCCGAAGAAGATCCGGACGGGGAAAAGTTGCAGTTGACTGTGCAGGACAGTGCTCCACGGCGAGGAAGGTAAGAAGCTACAGGGACTCTTTGGTCAACATCCAGAAGGAATCAGCAAACTGTTTCAAACATGACTTTGATTGATTGATTGAAACTTTTATTAGTAGATTGCACAGTTCAGTACATATTCCGTACAATTGACCACTAAATGGTAACACCCGAATAAGCTTTTCAACTTGTTTAAGTTTTCTTGCAAATAGTTATGTTTTAATTAAGCTCATTTAAGCATACTTGCCAACCCTCCCGGATTTTCCGGGAGACTCCCGAAATTCAGCGCCTCTCCCGAAAACCTCCCGGGACAAATTTTCTCCCGAAAATCTCCCGAAATTCAGGCGGACTCAGGTCCTCCACAATATAAAAAAGCGTACCTGCCCAATCACGTTATAACTATAGAATGATGGAGGGCGAGTTCTTGGTTTCTTATGTGGGTTTATTGTTAGGCAGTTTCATTAACGTCCTCCCAGCGTGGCAACAACACACAACAACAGCAGTCACTTTTTTGTATACCGTAAAGCAGTTTGTCTGCCGTAAACAGCAATGTTGTGACACTCTTAAACAGGACAATACTGCCATCTAGTGCATTTGATGAAAGCACTTTTGTGCGTGCCACACAGCAATGCATCATCAGAGACCGGGTGTTCAGCATGGTTCGAAAAATAGTGACAGAGAATAGAACAAGGATGGACAATTCAACCCTTAACTCAACAATGAGTAGATGAGTGTTGTGTGTGTATATGTGTAAATAAATGAACACTGAAATTCAAGTATTTATTTTATATATATATATATATATATATATGTATATATATATATATATAGCTAGAATTCACTGAACATCAAGTATTTCTTATATATATATATATATATATATATATATATATATATATATATATGTATGTATGTATGAAATACTTGACTTGGTGAATTCTAGCTGTAAATATACTCCTCCCCTTTTAGCCACGCCCCCGTCCCACCCCGACCACGCCCACCCCCATTCCCCTCCCCCCACCTCCCGAAATCGGAGGTCTCAAGGTTGGCAAGTATGTATTTAAGATTGAACCTTAGTTAGAAAACATGGTCGCCTTTAAGCAAAATGTACAGTTTTAGCAACTAAGATTCCATGAGTCATTATCTGTTTGATGTAAGATTATAAAGCTTTGAGAATATTACATGTATGCTAGCAATGCCCTCCCAAGCCTTATTTTACAACCCACAGAGGGCGCCACTAATCACTATTTTTCAGACTCCAGTACACGTGTGGTATTAAAAATGTCTTTAATAAATGATCAAGCAATACCTTTTCCAATTTTTGAGAACTCCAGTTAAAAACAGAGCTTATATAGCGGCGTGTATTTTTGCCATAAAAGAAGCAAAGCCCTAATGTGACAGTTCATGCTGCAGTGGTTTTAGTTCATTGCTGGGGAGTTGAGGTGCTTTTCTTCCTACGCTCACTGACAGAAAATAACTTTATTGGACATTTGTTTATTAAAAAAAGACAGAAGCTTTAAGATGCAGCGCTGTCAAAGCTGTGCTGCAACCTTCCATGCTTCAGGTGTGTGTGAAATGAGTCAGTGGCAAGATGCCAATGCTGGTCTTTGCTTGCGTGGTAGTCATGCCTGGACTGCTTGGGCAATTGTTGTCAACCTTTGGGAGCGAGCCAGGAGTGAGAGCAGATGATAATCATCTTCAACCTGGGGTATCCTTGTGTGGGTGTTGAGGAATGACAGAAAGAAAAAAAATACCAATACATGTCTCATGTTGCACTTTATCCCACAAAAATGAATGATTCAGTTTTCAACCAACAGTTTACATAATACAATTGTGGTTGTTATTCCCCCAGGGTGTAATACATTCAATATATTCACTCATTTACATTGCCATCACAGCCATAAATACAAAGATTAAACCTAACAATAATGTCACTTTGGCTGACATTTGCATCGCATTTCATAAGCTTGACAAATATATTTTATCCAATATTTACCGCAAGGATATAAATAAGTCATATTTTACTTACTAGTTCAAACATATTAATTTAATGGTTGCCAAATTCCAAGATATGACTCATTATTATCTAAACTAAAAGGAGGAAAGGAGGAGGAGAAAAATATGTGATGTTGCTTTCATTTTCTCAACACAGCGTCCTGCTGTGACTGAGAGTTAATGTGAGGAAACATGCAGCAGGCGATGTGTCGGGAACGTTGCCACAACTTGTTTATAAAGTCTTTAATTAGTTTACTGGGATGCTCACTCGTCCTTTATTTACCTGCTAACTTTTTCAGTGTTTCGATAACATCAATACCAGTGTTGGGACTAACGCGTTACAAAGTAACGCGTTACTGTAACGCCGTTAGTTTCGGCGGTAACTAGTAATCTAACGCGTTATTTTTTATATTCAGTAACTCAGTTACCGTTACTACATGATGCGTTACTGCGTTATTTTACGTTATTTTTTATGTAGTATCGGCTAGAAACTGAGGATCTGATCGTGTTTTATTGCAGCGAAGCAATGACATGCTTCTGATTCTTCCTCTGCGCGCTCTGTGTGTGTGTGTGTGTGTGTGTGTGTGTGTGCGTGTGTGTGTTTGTGTGTGTCTGGGTGTGGGGAGGGGAGGGGAGGGGAGGGGGGTGCGCAATACAACGTAAACCGTTGGCCAACAAAAAAGTAACCACAGAACACTATACGACTATACGGTATAGTGTTCTGTGGTTACTTTTTGGTTGGCCAAGCGGACGTGACGACAGGCTGTCCTCACTCAGGTCCGCACGGAGGGGTGTGCCTTAAGTCCGGCTGGAAATCGGGAGAAATTTGGGAGAATGGTTGTCCCGGGGAGAGGCACTGAAATTCGGGAGGGTTGGCAAGTATGAGATATTCTCACTTCTTTTCTTTTGTTGAGCACAAAGAAAATAACATTTTAGTTAAATGTAAGTTGTGTCTTGGATCAAAGATCCCGTCTACTGCCCAAAACAACAATTCAAATCTGCCTGGTTAGGCTCTGTGTATGTCACGTGTGCCTTCTTTAGGTGAAGCCAGCTTTACAGCTATGTTGTTGATTGATTGATTGATTGATTGAAACTTTTATTAGTAGATTGCACAGTACAGTATATATTCCGTACAATTGACCACTAAATGGTAACACCCCAATAAGTTTTTCAACTTGTTTAAGTTGGGGTCCACTGATTCATGATACAGATATATACTATCAAATATATACTAACATCATAATACAGTCGTCACACAAGATAATCATCGGGGTGTATACATTGAATTATTTACAATCCGGGGTGTGGGATATGGAGGACGGGGGAGGGTATCAACACTTCTGTCATCAACAATCAGCATCAACAATTGCATCATCAGAGAAATGGACATTGAAACAGTGTAGGACTGACTTGGTAGGATATGTATAGCAAGTAGTGGACACAGAGAGAGAGATCAGAAAGTATAAGAAAAAATGTCTACATTTGATTATTTACAATCCGAAGAGGTATTATGTGGAAGGGAGGGTGTTAGTTTAGGGTTGTAGTTGCCTGGAGGTGTTCTTTTAGTGCGGTTTTGAAGGAGGATAGAGATGCCCTTTATTTTACACCTGTTGGGAGTGGATTCCATATTGAAGTGGCATAGAAAGAGAATGAGTTAAGACCTTTGTTAGTTCGGAATTAATGTGGTTAGTGTTAGTGTTAGTGTTATTATGCTGTTTGTTACTTATGTATGTTATGTTGCAGCTATTTAATATAGTTTTGTCAATTTGTTCTGGCCTGAAATAAATTGGCCCTTTGAAACATATCTTTGTCTTTGTGTGTTGTATGTAGACCATATTGCTTAGCAGAGTTCAGTGATGCAAATGCATGTCAAGTTGATCAACAGATTGTATTATTCTCCAGTGCAATAACAGTACTGAAATGAAGGCTAAAAGGGCATTAATGGGAGCTTTAAAAACAAAAAGTAGAAGAAGTAACTTAATAGTTACTTTTCACAGTAACGCATTACTTTTTGGTGTAAGTAACTGAGTTAGTAACTGAGTTACTTTTGAAATAAAGTAACTAGTAACTGTAACTAGTTACTGGTTTTCAGTAACTAACCCAACACTGATCAATACTATCTTAAGTGTTTTGTCATCTCTTCGAATTGAAGGCAGGCTGTAAAGATTGTGTCTAAGATGTGAGAGGTGTCGCTCGTGTTAATTTTTTTGGCTCAAACTGTTGCACTGAACCACATAGTGTTGTCTGAGAAGAACAAAGCTTGTTTATTACACGTTATCTTTATTAGCTAAACTGCTTTGTGTTTTATATTTATATCAAAAAGTAAACACCATGTTTTTTCACATTACTTGTGTTTTGAATTTTTTTTATCACAAAATTATTACTTTAAAAACCCTTCTTGTGACATAGCATTTTGTTAGTGTTTTATGGTGTATTGTTAATTTCTATATGACATATTTCTGCTCAAACTCCTAATGGATCCCTCCCGTTACAGCAAGTACATGTACATATATGTAGTACATGCCAATGTACATAACTTAAAGAATACTTCTCTCTATTGAAATTTAAAATAGAGACAAAGGCATCATGTAATGAGAAAAAGCTGACACACTGATACGATTAATGAAATATTCGTCTGTAAATATATGGATAACGTTTATCTATAGCCTTTTTATTAGACATTACAAATTACATGATGGCGTCGCAATTACACTACACCCCCACACTGTTTTACCTAACATAATGAATAATCATGATTAATAATCGTGATTTCAATATTGATCAAAATAATCTTGATTATTATTTTGACCATTATTGTGCAGCCCTATGTGTAAGACTAAATCTCATATATGAACACCCATTTTTATCTATATGGACAAAAAGTGCAAATATGTCTTATGGCCATCAGGTGCCATCTTGCACAATTCTTACATTTATTTGTATTTTATTATCTTTTATGTCAATAAGGTTACATCTTGCACAATTTACACATTTATTTTTATTTATTCATGTTATAATTGTGTTTCTGCCATATTACTTTGTTCATAATGCTTGTGTTGTTTTCATGTGCACATTCAATTTGTACTTGAGGTACAGGAAACAGTTTTCTTATCTACAATAATGTTTGTTCTAAAAAAGGAAATCATTTTGAATGTGTATCTTTTAAATAAAACTTGGTTAAAAGATTTCAATTTAAGTACATTTTAAAAATTATGAGCACAATTAAAAATGATGAGGGATGTAACTGAAAACGGTATAATGATAAACTGCGGTAAAATTCCAGACGGTTAGTAATACAGTTTGAATTTTTAATTACAGAAAAAACGTCATTTATTAATTAATTTTAGGCAACACTGCTTACTTCCTGGAAACAGAGTCGTAGCAGCGCCGGCGCATGTGCACAAGTGCTGTTTGCCTTGGAAAACATGGCAGAAAGCAGCTACACGGACTTTGCTTCGATTTCCCTTCCGAGTAAAAGGAGCCGAGCACTTCCTTTTACTTCATTTCATTCGCTTCTCATCTTGCACAATTTACATATACATTCACATTTATTTGTAATTATTCAGGTTATAATTGTGTTTCTGCCATAATACTTTGTTTATAATGCCTGTGTCGTTTTCATGTGCACATTCAAATTGTACTTGGGGTACATGAAACACTGTTCTTATCTACAATAATGTTTGTTCTAAAAAAGGTATTTAAAAATACCGCGATAACTTAATAATGATAACCGTGATCATTTTGGTCACAATAACCGTGATAAGAAATTTTCATACCGAGACATCCCTATATTTACCCTGAGGCCTTTGCCGCGGGTCCGCCATTGTAGTCCAACGCTGTAAGGTCAGACTGGCTCGTACATGCACATGCATCCTCCGTTGTTGCCATTTCTAATACAAAGTAGTGTATAGTTCAAACGTATATCTGTCAGTAGACTCTCTATGGAAGCGCTAAAAACTACAAGAAAAATGGCGGGGAGAAGACGCTGTAAATAAGTCAGGTAATTAAGACCGCCGACAAAGCGGTGCATCCTGAAGAGACGGTCAGAAAGCTTGAAAACGGTCCGTAAAACATAATCTATGCAACATTTTGACAAAGGAACCACCATTACATGTTATGTAGACCACAAGGAAGTGTTTTAATGTAGAAAATAATAACATGACCCCTTTAAGTCGAAACGAAACACACACATATTCATTAATGACAATAACACGACATATTACAAATAAAATGACAAATCCACATTAATAACAGTTATGAGAATGTAGGATAACACAAAAGCCATAAAAGTACAATTGTTTACAGAAAGTACAAGCCCTACGAAAAAAGATACAATCTAGTTAAAAACTAACAATAGATAAAAAACAAAATGATAGTTGTGTAAACATATAAAGTCTTAATCTTTTACAAAATGTTACTGAATTCATTTCCAAAGTCAAACATTTTCCAAATACAAGTGAATATACTTATTTACTTTTAATGAATTTCTGCATAGAAAAAAACATGAAATGCACAACTTTGGTCAATGAGACAAATACCGTATTTTTCGGAGTATAAGTCGCAGAGGAGCATAAGTCGCACCTGCCGAAAATGCATAATAAAGAAGGAAAAAACATATATAAGTTGCACTGGAGCCCGGCAAAACTGCGACTTATAGTCCGAAAAATACGGTAGTAAAAAAGGAAAGGAACGTTTCTCTTTATTGGTGCTATGATATCAAAATGATCCTATACTTCAGAATTTTACCTTTTTTTTAGTTTCATTTTTGCCTCATTATTTTTGCTTTATTATCCCCTAAAATGTTGCTGTCTTTGCCAACAAGAGTCTAAGATAAAAGTGAAAAACCTACTCAGTGGCCTTGTGGTTAGAGTGTCCGCCCTGAGATCGGTAGGTTGTGAGTTCAAACCCCGGCCGAGTCATACCAAAGACTATAAAAATGGGACCCATTACCTCCTTGCTTGGCACTCAGCATCAAGGGTTGGAATTGGGGGTTAAATCACCAAAAATGATTCCCGGGCTCGGCCACCGCTGCTGACCACTGCTCCCCTCACCTCCCAGGGGGTGAACAAGGGGATGGGTCAAATGCAGAGGACAAATTTCACCACACCTAGTGTGTGTGTGACAATCATTGGTACTTTAACTTTAACTTTAAATTGATGTTTGTTGCCCATTTATCCATTTCATTCCTCATTTAAATGTATTTTGCAGTGTGTTTCTGCATGTAAAACTATAATTATTCCCCATTAAATGTGTAATTTACATGGAAAAATGTACTTCTTCTTTCTTCGGTTTGTCTTTGTCAGATGTTTTGAGCAAAAACTGAGGTGTCATTCTATTTTAATTGCCGATTTATTTATTTTTGCAAAATTTTGCTCTGCAGATACTTTACCGCATATAAATTCATACTTGAATTTAACAATGTGCCCATTTTTTAAAAAGCTTGGGACTATTTCTCTAAAACAATAAATCAAGATTGGCTGATGATGATCAAAACAAAGTCATGGCATGACCTGAAAGCGTTCACTAAGTGTCCAATCAGATGGCTCTGCTGCTGTCACCTTATCCTGCTTACAGACACTGAAGGCATGTTTGCACCACATCTTCTGCATTGCTACGACATTCTGTCATGTTGAAACCACTAATTCAGGACTGTATTGTTTTATTTCTTTAGTCTTTGCAACTTTCTGCACGTATAAACAACAAATTGTTTATCTTTTTTCATTAAAGTGTCAAACAGGTCAGATATGATGTCATCTCGTTTCATCACAATTGAGTTGAAATCTATTATCAGGCCACTGTGTGTGAGGCCAAAAAAAAGTGCTAAAAATAGTAACGTATTACCACAGTAGATATGTTTGGGTGTGTGTGCACATGTTGGCAGTAGTGTTTCCTTGTTATGATGCAAGTTTAAAGTAGGAGATTCTTTGCGTCGGTGTGCCGCTCCAGGTGGGAAATTCCTGGTCAGCATTATCTCTTTTTATTACCTAAAGGTTTGGATCATGTTTGAAGATTTCCAGCACATTTGCCTAAAGGAACTACTCTGTGTGTGTGTAACTTTTGGTTTGTTGTGTTAAGTGCAGCATAATTTATGGATGACACAATAACATATCCGATTATGTTTTTCAAGCATGACCTCACTTTTTACTGATCAGGTGACTTGGCCAAACTGTAACGAGTCAAAAACAAAGGAGTTGTTGCTGCAAGAATGTAGTAGGATTTCACACAAAAAAAGGAAGTTATGATTAGAGAAGGTTACCTATTTTGGTACTTTGATAGGCACCGACTGAATTCCATCAGTACTCCCGGGTACTGAGAAGGCCAACCTTAACCTAAGGGAGGGTTGAAGGGTTTCGAAGTCAAGTTAGTAACTTAAAGCATAAAAGTTAGCCAAAAGACAACTATTATCTCAAAACACTCTTAAGTTGAGGTACCACAACTAGTGTGTTGTCCTGATACCAATATTTTAGTACCGGTACCAAAATTATTTCGATACTTTTCGGTACTTTTCTAAATAAAGGGGACCACAAAAAATTGCATTATTGGCTTTATTCTAACAAAAAATCTTAGGGTACATTTAACATGTTTCTTATTGCACGTTTGTCCTTAAATAAAATAGTGAACATACAAGACAACTTGTCTTTTAGTAGTTGTAAACAAACAAAGGCTCTTTATGTAGTCTGCTGACATGCCGTATGCAGTAACATATTGTATCATTTTCCATTCTGTCATTTTGTCAAAATTATTAAGGACAAGTGGTAGAAAATGAATTATTAATCTACTTGTTCATTTACTGTTAATATCTGCTTACTTTCTCTTTTAACGTGTTCTATCTACACTTCTGTTAAAATGTAATAATCACTTATTCTTCTGTAGTTTGATACTTTACATTAGTTTTGGATGATACCACACATGTAGGTGTCAATCCGATACCAAGTCGTTAAAGGATCATACATTGGTCATATTCACAATCTTCATGTGTCCAGGGACATATTTCCTGAGTTTATAAACATAATATAAATTTAAAAAAACCAAAAGAAGATGTTGTGATGCCAAAAAATATCGACGTAATCATAGTAGTATCGACTAGATATGCTACTGTAACTGCTGTCATTACAGTGGATGTTAGGTGTAGATCCACCAATGGCGTTTGTTTACATTTTGATGCCTGTGAGCTACGGTGTGTAGTGAAGCATGTTTTTTTTGTTTTTTGTTTTTTTTGTCATAAAAAAATACAATCATGCGTGCTTACGGACTGTATCCCTGCAGACTGTATTGATCTATATTGATATATAATGTAGGAACCAGAAATATTAATAACAGAAAAAAACAACCCTTTTGTGCGAATTAGTGTGAATGAGGGGGGAGGGAGGTTTTTTGGGTTGGTGCACTAATTGTAAGTGTAACCTGTGTTTTTTATGTTAATTTCATTTAATAAAAAAAAAAAAATATATATATATATATATATATATATATATATATATATATTTTTTTTTATATATATATATATATATATATATATATATATATATATATATTTTTTTTTTTTTTTTTTTTTTTTTTTTTTTTTTTTTTATTTCTTGTGCAGTTGGGACCACTGAACTAAGATACTCTACCATTTACCAATGCAGAACAACATTCAATTTAAAGAAAATAAACTAAGAATGAACAGAAACAAGTTAATTTGCAGTTTTAATCATACTTAGCATTTTAACTCACTTTTTAAAAGCAATTTTTAGTTCATGTATTTAGCAATTGGGAGAAATAGAGACACCACTAATGGTGGAATTATATGTTTTGGTTTGAAAAATTTAACTTCGAGCAAGTAGCAAACAAACAAACGTTAGCAGTGCTAGCTACATGCGCTAAATCACACTCACATTTTAACAGCGACATCATGCTAGGTTAGCTTGTTAGCTGAAGAAAAACACATGGTTTGACTGTATTTTTTTAGATGCCATTTATTTATTTATTTTCCCCCAGTTTGTATCATGTTAATGAGAAAGGAGGTTCTTTCTTGTAGACATCTTTAAAAAGCTTTAAAAAGACTACTACCATTTTAGTTTGCATTTTGTTTAGTCTCGCACACAGCATTAGTGACACTAGTTGGCTCATTGGATTGAGACAAGGCGAAAGTGATGAAAAAGTACCATTTCCTGCGATGGCAGCTGGCCTACGCCTATCACCTCTTCCTAGCTTTCCTCCACGAGAGGAAGCACAGGAACGTGCCACCTCAGTGTCACTTAGATGCCTTCGTCTCATACAATGCCCATGATGAGCTTTGGGTCTTTAGAGAGTTGCTGCCCAAACTGGAAGGGGAACAGGGCTGCAAGTTGTGTCTGCACCACAGAGACTTCCAGCCAGGTGAGGACATGTTGTTGTAGTATCGCCTTTACTCCAGGGTGTGTCACTGCTGCTAATTTGTATTTACCAACAGGAAAGCCAATCATTGACAACATCACAGAGGCCATTTACGCCAGCAGGAAGGCTATTTGTGTGATCAGTCGGCGATACCTGGAGAGCGAGTGGTACTCCAGGGAGATTCAAGTGGCCAGGTAGGCACCTGGCCCCCAATAGATATTAACCGTAACCCTCTAATGCAGAGGTGTCAAACTCATTTTTAGATCAGGGGCCGCATGGAGAAAAATCTACTCACAAGTGGGCCGGACCCGGTAAAATCACGGCACGATAACTTAAAAAATAGAGACAACTTCAGATTGTTTTCTTTGTTTAAAAATAGAACAAGCACATTCTGAAAATGTACAAATCATTGTGTTGTTGTTGTTTTTTTTTACACTTACATGTTATCTTTATTTGTCGTTATTTATACTTTCTGAATAAATTATGCGATAATGTTCATCAGTCAGATAAAAAAATTAGATCAAAATCAAATTACAGGATTTTATTTATATAGTTTGCTCATTTTCCTCGACTGGTGCACTAACATCATGTTTTTTGTTTTTTTTTAACAGTTTTTTCCCCTCGGCCATCAGGCACATGAACAATCACGATCTGAAAGCTCAGTTACAGCTCATGTTATTCTATTCTGTGTTATATGTGTTTTATGTTGCATGATTGCACCAAGTAAAATTCTTAGTTTGTGAACCCGTTCTCAAACAATGGCAATAAAACTATTCTGATTCGGAATTCTGATTCTGATTCTGAGATGCAAAGAATTGCTATTGTGACATCTAGTGGACACATATAGAACAGCAGTTTCTTTCATTCAAAAATTTTGGCTCATTTTTATACTTAGCAAACTCATCCCGCGGGCCGGATAAAACCTGTTTGTACGTTTGACACCCCTGCTCTAATGAGATCCTATACAATGACAAATCTGGCCTTCAGACTAATAATAATGCTGTGCTGAACTGTTGTCAATTAAGGAACATATTGGTAAAATACCTTGTCTTTCAACCTATGGTTCTCAATAATTTTTTATAATATAGAGCAAACATCATGATACTTTTCACAGCACGGAAGTCTTTTATCAACTCTTGCCTTTCAAGCTCCAATCGAATTAAGTAGGTTTGCAGTTCAAGGTACCATCAAACTACAGTAGAAGCACACCATGCACACACGAGGCTGATAAATAAAGTGCCTTGAAAAAAATTGTTCATGTAAATATGCTACACTTACAATATTCAAAAGTCCTTTGTAGAAGTTAAAATAGTAAAAAATAACAGAGAGATTAACATCTTTTGCACTCGTTTAGTGATGGCAAAAGGAGTTTTCGGCATTTAGTTTTTAAATTTTGCGTTTCCTTGTACTTCTGTGTCTCACTTACAAGTATGTATTCAGTTCAAAGGACCTCAACTGAAGTATTTTTTTTAATTAATGACTATTATGCATTATTACTATTAAGCCATATAATAGACTCAATGTATAGAATTGTATCATAGATTAATTATTAAGATTGTATGCATCTATTAGGCTACGTTCACACTGCAGGGTCCGATGTCCAATTCTGAATTTACATTAAGGACGCATCGCATATGTACCCGATTTACATCCACAAACGAAAGAGACCTGGGTCGGATATGAAAAATTCGGAATTGAGCGGACATGACATGAAAATATTTGATACTGTTCGCATATGGGCAAAAAAATTGGAATTGACCTGCATTATCACAACATTTGTTAAGAAAATATAAATAACGACAAATGAA
Source organism: Nerophis lumbriciformis (assembly GCF_033978685.3). Lineage (NCBI taxonomy): Eukaryota > Metazoa > Chordata > Actinopteri > Syngnathiformes > Syngnathidae > Nerophis > Nerophis lumbriciformis. Next base: position 39,750,174 of record NC_084554.2, on the reverse strand, counting down.
GATAAAATACAAATACCGTATTTTTCGGACTGTAAGTCGCAGTTTTTTTTCATAGTTTATGAAAGTTGCATAATGTTTTTTTCCTTCTTTATTATGCATTTTCGGCTGGTGCGACTTATACTCCGAAAAATACGGTAATCGCATCATGTATGTGTGCTTGTTCTATTTTTAAACAAAGAAAACAATTTGAAGTTGTCTTCATTTTTAAGTTGTTAAGCCATGATTTTACCACTTTGGAATAGATTTTGCTCCATGTGGCCCCTGAGCTAAAATGAGTTTGACACCCCTGCTTTAGAGTCTATTAGGCATTCACACAAATAGTATTCTAATTATTATTCCAACCTGTTTTTCATCCACCTTCTTCTGCCACATGTTTAATCCGATTCAAACCATTCCACTTTCAAAATGCTTGGCTTTTTCCTGACAAGCGTGCTACCTATTTTATATTGTCCCAAAATTACCAGGAATTCTACATTTTCCGGGACTTTTTTTTTTTTTTTTATCCCGTTCAAATTTTTCAGAACTTTAACATTTTCCATATTTCTCAACTGATTTAAAGTTTTCCAAAGTCAAAATGCTCCTTGCTAATGGTAGTCGATTGCTAGCATGCAAACAATATATTTTGTATTAGACGCATGCTAACTGTTAGCATGCAAGCTATTTTTTTAGCTATTTTTGCAGGTTTTATATATTTTTTTGTACTTGCCCGAATGCAGCTGAGATAGGCTCAAGCACCCACCCGCGACCCCGAAAGGGACAAGCGGTAGAAAATGGATGGATGAATGGTTTATGTTAACTGTTAGCATGTTAACATAAGCATGCTAGCTTTTTATACATTTTTTCCGATATACACCTCTCAGTCATATATATTGGTAATTAGATGCATGTTTACTATTAGCATGCTAGCCTTTTTAGATATTTTTGAAGGTCCTTTTTTGGTCCTTGACGCATGCAAACTGTTAACTTTGTTTTCTATCTGATGCTATCTGGCTAATGTGCTAAGTGTTAACGTTTCAGTTCGGTTTTGGCTTTTCAGCATTCACAGGTAATTTTTTACAAAATTGCACGCTCTAGTTTTTTTGGGGTTTTTTTTGTCAAAAACGTTTAAATTCTGTCAGAAATCTGATGATTTGTGGGGGATTAGTTTGGCTCATTTTATTCTATAGCTGAATTTGAAGCATTTTAAAGGCCTACTGAAACCCACTACTACCGACCACGCAGTCTGATAGTTTATACATCAATGATGAAATCTTAACATTGCAACACATGCCAATACGGCCGGGTTAACTTATAAAGTGCAATTTTAAATTTACCGGGAAACTTCCGGTTGAAAACGTCTAGGTATGATGACGTATGCGCGTGACGTCAGTAGTTGAACCAGACATTTTGGAATAGGTCGGTCGCCAGCTTAAAACTTCTTTTTTCATCGCTAAATTCCACAGTATTCTGGACATCTGTGTTGGTGAATCTTTTGCAATTTGTTTAATGAACAATGGAGACTGCAAAGAAGAAACCTGTAGGTGCGATCGGTGTATTAGCGTCTGGCTACAGCAACACAACCAGGAGGACTTTGACTTGGATAGCAGACGCGCTATCCGACGCTAGCATCGATGATCGGGTGAAGTCCTTCGTCGCTGGAACGCAGGTGAGCACTGGTGTTGATGAGCAGATGAGAGCTGGCATAGGTGAAGAGCTAATGTTATTAGCATAGCTCTATCGAGGTCCCGCAGCTAAGTTAGCTTCAATGGCGTCGTTAGCAACAGCATTGCTAGGCTTCGTCAGGCGGTACAGCATTGACCATGTGGTTACAGGTCCAGAGTTTGGTAGTATTGTTGATATTCTGTCTATCCTTCCAGTCAGGGGCTTATTTCTTTTGTTTCTATCTGCAGTTAAGCCCGATGCTATCACGTTAGCTCCGTAGCTAAAGTGCTTCGCTGATGTATTGTCGTGGAGATAAAAGTCACTGTGAATGTCCATTTCGCGTTCTCGACTCTCATTTTCAAGAGGATATAGTATCCGAGGTGGTTTAAAATACAAATCCGTGATCCACAATAGAAAAAGGAGAGAGTGTGGAATCCAATGAGCCCTTGTACCTAAGTTACGGTCAGAGCGAAAAAAGATACGTCCTGCACTGCACTCTAGTCCTTCACTCTCACGTTTTTCATCCACGAATCGTTCATCCTCGCTCAAATTAATGGGGTAATCGTCGCTTTCTCGGTCCGAATCGCTCTCGCTGCTGGTGTAAACAATGGGGAAATGTGAGGAGACTTTCAACTTGAGACGTCACGCTACTTCTGGTACAGGCAAGGCTTTTTTTTATCAGCGACCAAAAGTTGCGAACTTTATCGTCGATGTTCTCTACTAAATCCTTTCAGCAAAAATATGGCAATATCGCAAAATGATCAAGTATGACATAGAATGGATCTGCTATCCTCGTTTGAATAAAAAAAATTCATTTCAGTAGGCCTTTAATGCAGTTTTTTTTAAATAACTAGGAAATTGTGGGGGTTGTACCTGGCACCTGAACAATTACTTAAAACATAATAGGGAACCTTTTCTTGGATATGAACTAATATTCCATGAGTAATAATCTGTTTGATTTAAGATTATAAAGCTTTGGGAATATTACATGTATTCTAGCATACCCTCCCAAGCATTCTTTTACAACCCACAGAGGGCGCCACTAATCATTATCATTCAGACTCCAGCACATGTGTGGTATTAAAAATGTCTTTAATAAATGATCAGGCAATACCTTTTCCAATATTTTAGAACACCAGTCAGCATGAAAATATGTGAGAACATTCCAAAGTATTCCAAATACTACACTTTGCTGTTTATAAAACAGAGCTAACATGCATTTTTTCTATAAAAGAAACAAAGTACTAATGGGACGGTTCATGCTGCAGTGGTGGTTGTACTTCCTTGCTGGGGGGTCGTGGTGCTTTTCCTCCTCCGCTCACTGCCAAAAAAAATTACTTTTATTGGACATTTGTTTATTTAAAAAAAAAAAGCTTTAAGATGCAGCGGCATACTCACTCGATGCACTGCATCAATTTTTGGGTCTTGCTGTCGGTGGGTTCGGCGCACAAAAACATCATGGGCAGGTGGAATCTGGAAAAACCAGAAAAATGAACCATGAGAATGAGCGCACTGAAAGAATTTCAGCTTAGTGATTAACCCACTGTGAGATTTCTTTACTGCACACACCCTGTTCAAAGTGCCCCCTCTTAGAGCCGGTGGATTCCATCATATATAGATATACACACACAAACTATGAATGAACACGTGGAGTTATTTACTTTAACAAAGAAAAGGTGAAATAACTGAAAACATGTTTTATATTCTAGTTTCTTCAAAATAGCCACCCTTTGCTCTGATTACTGCTTTGCACACTCTTGGCATTCTCTCGATGAGCTTCAAGAGGTAGTCACCTGAAATGTTTTTCACTTCACAAGTGTCATAGTTTTGATGCCTTCAGTGACAATCTACAATGTAAATAGTCATGAAAATAAAGAAAACGCATTGAAATGAGAAGGTTTGTACAAACTTTTGGCCTGTACTGTATATCTATATATATAATATATATTTATATACAGTATATATCACAATACTCTGCCCAGACACTATATAGCATTATGTTGGAAAAAATTATACAAAATAATAAAGATAGAATATAAGCTATATATATCTATATTTTTTTTTCAAATGACATAAAAATGAGAAAGAAAACATATACATATGTTTTATTTATATTAATATGAGCCAATGAAATCCAATGCAAGATTTAAAATAAATAACTAAGAAAATAACTTAATTTCACAATATTCTATTATTATATTGATGTCGTTTCTAACATTTTGAGCGTACGACGTGCAGTTGTCATTATAATGCTGTACATTGATGCCACTCAGCCTTTTTTTTTCCTTCTATCTAATACTATTTTATTTTTGATTAATTCCCGAGCACTGCAAGATGGAGCACGGGGACCACTCCTGATCTTGTGGTGCAACTGCCACCACAGTCATACGCAATTATTCCATGTTATAGTTGTCTTTGTAAAGCATCTTATTGGATTGTGTACCTCAAGAAGATGACACCAATTGGTCATAAGATAAAATGTGATGCACTTACATAACAGACCTGATGTCACAGGAGTTATTAATGGTCTGGAACGAGTAGCCCAGCAGTCTTTGGCATGACAATTTTCCCCGTAAAACCTTGTTATTCACACAGCAGCTGGCTGGAATAGAATGTGCATTTATATTTTTAAAAAAACAACTTATGTCTAGTTTTCTTTAAAAGAGTCAAGGCTGGTCGGTCTCACCTGACTGCGTGCTGCCAGTGCAGATAATGAGCACAAGGAGCGCTGTCAAAGCTGTGCTGCGGCCTTCCATGCTTCAGGTGTCGGCGTCAAGTGTGCGTGAAATGTGTCAGTGGGAGCAATTGCCGCTCTTTTTAAGTAGGATGTCAGCAGGGCTTTGCCTGCGTGGTAGGCGTGTCTTCAGGTTTGTGCAATGGCGTGTTTGATTGTTGTCAGCCTTGGGAGCGAGCCAGGAGTGAGCGCAGATAGTAATCATCTTCCACCTGGGGTAGCCTTGTGTGGGTGTTGAGGAATGACGAAGAAAAAAAAAAATCAATGTTCCATGTTCCATGTTCCATGTTACACATGATTCCGGTTTCAACCAACATATTACAGAAAAAATAGTAGTTGCTATTCCCCTGGGGTGTGATACATTCAAGGGGTCCTGTTATGCAATACCAACCTTTCTTACCTATTCTCATCTGCTGTTGTGTATTCAGGATCTGCCTAAGTCCTAATTTTTTTTAAATCAAACCATGGAGGCATTGCGGAAATGAAAGAAAAGAACTGTTGACAATTTTCCCAAGTGCGATGTCAGCGGATTATCCATATATGGTAGAGATTTACTCAAAGGGCTTTGCGCGAGTCCGACGCTGTAGTCAGTAAGTTCCTTCTTTTTCCCTATCCTCTTGTTGTGGGGCAGACTTGCTCGTACATGCACATGCATCCTTCGCTGAAGCCATTTTTAATCAAAAGTAGCGTATAGTTCAAACTGGTATGATTTCCATCAGCCAGGACTGAGCGCAGATAGTAATCATCTTCAACCTGGGGTATCCTTGTTTAGGTGTTGAGAAATGACGAATAAAATGTGTATTTGGGATCTGCGTAAGTCCTAAAATTTTTTTAAATCAAACCATGGAGGCATTGCGAAAATATTTATAAAACAATCTTGCCTTCCTTCACACTTTCAAGAAACGAACTGTTGACGTTTTCCCGAAGTGCGACGTCAGCGGATTATCCATATCTGGTAGAGATTTACTCAAAGGGCTTTACGCGAGTCCGCCATTGTAGTCCGACGCTATAGTCAGTAAGTTCCTTCTTTTTGCCTATCCTCTTGTTGTGGGGCAGACTTGCTCGTACATGCACATGCATCCTTCACTGAAGCCATTTTTAATAAAAAGTAGCTTATAGTTCAAACTGGTATCCGTCAGCCAGGACTGAGCGCAGATAGTAATCATCTTCAACCTGGGGTATCCTTGTATAGGAATTGAGAAATGACGAATAAAATGTGTATTTCGGATCCGCCTAAGTCCTAAAAAAAATTTGAAATCAAACCATGGAGGCATTGCGGAAATATTTATAAAACAATCTTGCCTTCCTTCACACTTTCAAGAAATGAGCTGTTTGCTTTTTTCCCAAGTGCGACGTCAGCGGATTATCCATATCTGGTAGAGATTTACTCAAAGGGCTTTGCGCGAGTCCGACGCTGTAGTCAGTAAGTTCCTTCTTTTTCCGTATCTTCTTGTTCTGGGGCAGACTGGCTCGTACATGCACATGCATCCTTCATTGTTGCCATTTCTAATAACAAGTAGCGTGTAGTGCAAGCTTACTGTATATCCGTCAGTAGACTCGCTATGAAGCGCTAAAAACTACAAGAAAGATGGCGGGGAGAAGACGCCGTCAAAATATAGTCCTATAAATAAGACCGCCCATAAAACGGTGCACCCTGAAGAGACGGTCTGAAAGCGGCTTGAAAACGGTCCGTAAAACATAATCTACCCAGAGTTTTGACTGAAGAACCAGCAATGTCCTGTCACACACAAGAAAGTGTTTTAAATGTAGAAAAAAACATTGTATGTCCCTTTAAGTCGAAAAGGAACACACACATTCATTCATAACAATAATACCACATATTAAAAAGAAACAGACAGATCCATATTAATAACAGTTCTGCTAATTTATAGACGTTGGTGAAATTTTTAGACGCATTGCAATTCGGACATGGACGATTGTAGAATCAATTAGTAAACGTCAATAATTGATAATCGATGTATTTATTGTAAATAAAGTAATGCAGACATGTTTAAAATTTGTCTGACTGCAACGAGCCACCTCATTGAGTGATCTGACCAGCTCCTTTATGGTCCAGTTTTGCACACTTTTTTAAATTAATTTAACTGTTTTAAAGTTGCATGTGATAAATGCTTATTTAGTGAAACAATAAGAAATGGAAAACTGCATCAATATACATAAATTAAAGATGCATCAATCATCGATTTTCAATCGAATCGTAGCTCCTAAATCGTAATCGAATCGTGAGGTGGCCAAAGATTCCCACCTCTACTAATGTAGGATAACACAATAGCCATAAAAGTACAATTGTTAACGGAAGGTACAAGCCCTAACAAAAATATGCAAGCATTTTGTTAAAAAAAAAAAGAAAAAGAAAAAAAAAGAAAATGATAGTTGTGTAAACATATAAAGTATTAATCTTTTACAAAAAGTTACTAAATTTATTTTCAAAATCTGACGTTTTGCCATATATATGTACATATACTATATATATATATATATATATATATATATATATATATATATATATATATATATATATATATATATACTATAATAATGTTTACTTGTTTTATGTATGAATACCTGCGCAGAAAAAAATATGGAATGCGTAACTTTGTGAAGTGAATTGTCTCTGGTGACTCAAAGCGGCTTACCATTATCTACACCTTAAAGCTACATTTAAAACGGTGTGGCTGGCACTGCGGGCAGGAGGGTAAAGTGTCTTGCCCAAGGATACAACGGCAGTGACTTCGGATGGCGGAAGTGGGCATCGAACCTGGAACCCTCGAGTTGCTGGCACGGCCGCTCTACTAACCGAGCAGCGCCGCCCCAACTTGGTCATTAAGACAAATCGTAAACAGGAAAAAAAAGTTTCTCCTTATTGGTGCTTTTAGACCAAAATAATTCTACACTTTAGAATTGTACCTTTTTTTTGGTTGCATTTTTGCATCATTATCCTCTGAAATTTAGCTTTTGCTGTTTTAGCCAACAAGAGTCTTCAATAAAAGTAAAATGTATGTTAAATGCCATTTAATCCGTTTCATTCCTTATTTAAATGTGTTTTGTTTTGCAGTGTTTTCTGTTTGTAAAACTATAATTATTTACTGCATATAAACCCAGACTTTTTTTTTACTCATTGTTCAGCAAGAGACTTTTTCTCCAAAACAATCAAACAAGATTGTGTGATGATGATGATCAAATCAAAGTCATGGCATGACCTGAAAGCGTTCACTAAGTGTCCAATCAGATGGCTCTGCTGCTGTCACCTTATCCTGTTTGCAGACACTGAAGTCATGTTTGCACCACATCTTCTGCATTGCTACGACATTCTGTCATGTTTAAACCACTAATTCAGGACTGTATTGTTTTATTTCTTTAGTCTTTGCAACTTTCTGCACGTATAAACAACAAATTGTTTATCTTTTTTCATTAAAGTGTCAAACAGGTCAGATATGATGTCATCTCATTTCATCACAATTGAGTTGAAATTAATTATTAGGCCACTGTGTGTGAGGCCAAAAAAAAGCGCTAAAAATAGTAACAGATTACCTCAGTAGATATGTTTGGGTGTGTGCACATGTTGGCAGGAGTGTTTCCTTGTTATGATGCAAGCTTAAAATAGGAGATTCTTTGCATCGGTGTGCCTCTCTAGGTGGGAAATTCCTGGTCAGCATTATTTCTTAAAGGTTTGGATCATGTTTGAAGATTTCCAGCACATTTGCCTAAAGGACCTACTCTGTGTGTGTAACTTTTGATTTGTTGTGTTAAGTGCAGCATAATTAACTGTGGAATGGATGACACAATAACATATCCGATTATGTTTTCCAGCATGACCTCACTTTTGACTAATCAGATGAATGAGTGACTTGCAGAAACTTAACGAATCAAAAACAAAGGCGCTGTTCCAAGAATTTCGTGGGATATTAAAAAGGAAGTTATGATTGAGAAGGGTACTAAATTCTGTACTTTTATAGACACTGACCAAATTCCATCTACTATCGGGTACCAATTTACATAAAATAGGACAGTGCCATATTCCGATACCTTTGTTGCTTGTGATCTTACATTCGGTAGCAGACTCAGGCGGACTGCCTCTAGGTAATGTAGCAATTTTCAATGCCAACAAAGCAAGCACGCCTGATAGAAAGCGTTCAAAAGTAAGGCTTCACTTTTACCAAAATTGGATTTGCCTTATGCATGCTATTGCATACTTGCCAACCTTGAGACCTCCGATTTCGGGAGGTGGGGGGTGGGGGCGTGGTTAAGATATATATATATATATATAAGAAATACTTGACTTTCAGTGAATTCTAGCTATATATGTATATGTATATATATATATATATATATATATATATATATATATATAAATAAAAGAAATACTTGAATTTCAGTGTTCATTTATTTACACATATACACACACATAACACTCATCTACTCATTGTTGAGTTAAGGGTTGAATTGTCCATCCTTGTTCTATTCTCTGTCACTATTTCAGAACACACACATTATACAAATATACATTATAAAATCAATAAGAAAACGGGAGCTCTAATTTGGGAGTCTGAATTAGGATCAGAAGTTCCTTTATAAACATTGCGCACTCACGTCGCCTTTTTGTATTGATTACTGCAGCTGTGCACTGGATTCATTCACAAATACAAACTACAACTCACAAACACTTTAGAGTTAGGCTCCACCATCAGAATGTGTACTTAAACTTATAAAGATCACATGGATATTATTCAGTGAGTTGATTCACCAAAACTAACCTGTAATACAGGAGGAAAAAGCACACAGGACGTTTCAATTGTTCACAGACTGGTCACGCTCATCAGAATGACAAGACACTTCCGGTCTGCAGGTGATAGCATTCAATTGGGAAGAAATGCCCTACTGCCCCCTACTGACCAATGTGAATACTGATAAATGTGTAATGACAGCTCCCAAAACGAATTCAAACCACAAAATAAAATAAATAAATCAACACAAAAATGTGACACATTATGGGTGGGTCACATATGCATGTACAGTAGATGGCAGTATTGTCCTGTTTAAAAGTGTCACAACATTGCTGTTTACGGCAGACGAACTGCTTTACGGTAGACGAAAACTTGACTGCTGTTGTTGTGTGTTGTTACCGCGCTGGGAGGACGTTAATGAAACTGCCTAACAATAAACCCACATAAGAAACCAAGAACTCGCCCTCGATCATTAGCTGTTTATATTGTGGGAAAGCGGACGTGTGAACAGGCTGTCAACACGTCACTCAGGTCCGCATGGAGCTGGAGGGGGCGTGACGCCCCTTCCAGCTCCGCCTGAATTTCGGGAGATTTTCGGGAGAAAATCTGTCCCGGGAGGTTTTCAGGAGAGGCGCTGAATTTCGGGAGTCTCCCGGAAAATCCGGGAGGGTTGGCAAGTATGTGCTATTGATGCATGCTGCTGATTAGCATTAGCAATTTTACATGGCGATTTCAACACCTCCAAATTTGGTAATGAAAACATCAACTAAAATGCACGTTACAATCAAACACCAGGTGTGTTATAAGTAAAATACTTACATTGTAAACACTTTGTCGGGCTCAATAAAATACTAGACTGGCACATTCTGTCAGCCTTTTTGTTAGTGTTCTCCTGTGTTTGGTGTTGGTTCCTGTCCTGCACTCTTCTTTTGGTGGCACTTCCTGTTGTGTTGGTGTCATCTTTCCCAGAGCATTTCCCCTCACCTGTTTTCGGTTTGCAATCAGTTCTATTTAAGTTGAGTGTGAGCCACCATTCTTTGTCGGGACATTGTTTGTGGTTGTTGCTGTTATGGATTCCCTATTTGCTGGTGACCATAGACGATGCTTTTATTTTTTTGATGCTAAGCGCAAGTACACTCGTACATGCGGACGCCGTCTGCTCCAATTTTACCGTAAGTGTTTTGCATTTTGTTTTGTGTTTGTCATAGCCTGTCCGGTTAGAGCACTTCCCCGTTGCTCTCGCTTTTTGTTTGTTTGTTAATAAATACCCCTTTTACCTCACACCCCAACCTCATTCAACTGCATCCTTAAAATCACAACAACCGCTGGCGTCTCCAATGACGCACCGCTTGTCAACGCATGACACGTTCAACTTAATGGCAAAGACCACTTCCTGCCTAAGGCAACTAGCGCTGTACAAAAAAGTCGATTCCCATCCGAATCGCAATTCTTATCCAATAGATTCATAATCTTTTTTTAATGAATCAATTAAAAACATTAGTTTGAGGCCATTTCCATGTAACCAGAATGAGCTTTTCTTAATTTTTTCCTGTTTTTAAAAAGTTTCATAACAATTATTATAACAAATCGAGAATCGATTTGAATCGCGAATCCATTCTAAATCGAATCGTCACCCCAGGAATCGGAACCGTTCAAATCGTTAGATGCCCAAAGATTTACACCCCTTAAGGCAGGGGTACTCACACTTTTTCTGCAGGCGAGCTACTTTTCAATTGATCAAGTCGTGGGGATCTACCTCATTCATATATATAATTTATCTTTACTTATTTATGAAATATATGTTTTTGTTAACAAGTTAAAGGTGTTTAATGATAATACAAGCATGTTTAACACATATAGTTAATATTGTTAACAACTTAAAGGTGGTTAAAGATAATACAAGCATGTTTAACACATATAGTTGATATTGTTAACAAGTTAAAGGTATTTAAAGATAATACAAGCATGTTTAACACATATAGTTAATGTTGTTAACAAGACACACCCTCCGCGATCGACCGGTAGCTCGCGATCGACGTAATGAGCACCCCTGCCTTAAGGCAACACACCATATAAACTACTGCCATCTAATGTCTTGGAATTGCAACTACATGCAAAGTCTACTTTATAATACTTGCGAATGAATACTCAAAAATGTCATAAGAAAACAAGATATCATTATCAGCTCATTTTCAAATGTTACATTATTAAACAATAAACATGTGTTAACAACACACACAAAAAGGTACCTAATTTGAAAAAAAAATTCACTTCAAAGAAAGATCTTATTCAGTTTTGGAGCGGATTTTAAGATTTTGTCATTTTGCTATGTTAATGTGAATGTAATTAGTTTTTGTTTGGAAGAGATGTATGTTGTATGTATGTATGTTGCCAGCAACCTTAGTGTTCCTGGCTCGATCCCCGGATTCTGCCACCCTAGTCACGTCCGTTGTGTCCTTGGGCAAGACACTTCACCCTTGCTCCTGATGGGTCGTGGTTAGGGTCTTGCATGGCAGCTCCCGCCGTCAGTGTGTGTGAATGGGTGAATGTGGAAATAGTGTCAAAGCGCTTTGAGTACCTTGAAGGTAGAAAAGCGCTATACAAGTATAACCCATTTACCATTTTAAGACCATCAGTTATAAAATAAAAGAGTATAGTACTTTGAGATTAGGTGTGTTATGTGTCCAATATAGATTGCATTGTGTTTGTACAAACAACCAGTTAGGTGCGCACACCCTGCACAAATAAAGCGTCACGGGTGGAAAAAATCACACACTTTATCTTCCGATGGACACTTTGGATTTTTATCACGGAAATGTTTGCCGTACTGCGGCCTCTCGTTTTTATCTAAATGACCTTCCGCTGCGTCTTTGATGACTCGCACATGACACAGATTGTCCGTCTAGAGCAATTTAAACATGGGGAAAAAACACAACGCGAGAATGACGTCGATGACTGATTAGTCCTGTGCTGTTGTTTTGTGATTTCAGAAATGAAAACATCTTTTTACAGAGAAATGTATAAAACATTTAAAATAATCTAGCATATCAAAAGGACAGAAAATGAAACAAAGTGAATTATTTGCAGGTTTATTGCAAAGCAAACATGAAGCACACGCGGTCAAAGAAAACATCCAAATAACTGTGGACTTGACTTTAAGAAGGAAAACAAAGGACTGTTTGATGACGTGTGCAAGTGTCACCCTGCGATCATAAATCATAGCTGGTTTGGTCATGACATGTAACATTTTAATAAATAAACACCATCTTTTTCATACTTAAACCTTCTTTTCTTACAGCAAATGGGGGCATAGTCTTGTAGATTACGGTGTAAATGAGGACATCATTCACATTTTCAATGAAAGAGACAAACGATACATTGATACGTTTTCCCCCCCAAGAAAAAGAGTCAGAAAACAACAGTCATCTTATATTCTTGAGATTTTTTACATACACAACCAACAGGTTGTGTCTTCTCTCTAAACTTCTCTTCCTGTCACTCACACATACACCAGTGGAACCTGAAGATTGGTTGGACAAGTTGGCAAACAACACAGGAGCTCTGATGCTAATTTTGAGATGTCTATAATAAGTCATCAAACAACTGTAGAGCAGCAAATAAATATGACATCCATCTTTATTCAATATTATTGGTTATCTACCAGTTATTTTTCCAAAACCAGGTATTGAAAAAGTCTATTTTGTTTGTTCTGTGTCAGAATAATCTTATATTCAATGTTGCCTTACTGTATATCAAGGATTCTTATATCCATCCATCCATCCATTTTCTACCGCTTATCCCTTTCGGAGTCGCGGGGGGTGCTGGAGCCTATCTTATATCAATTTTGCCTTATATCTGGCGTCGTCTTGTATCAGAATTATCCTATATTGGTGCTGTCTTATATCAAGCTTGTCTTATATTGGTGTTGAATTATATTCAGTCAAGTCGTATATTGTTGTTGTCTTATATTCAGTCAAGTCGTATATTGGTGTTGTCTTATATTAAGTCGAGTCTTATAGCAGGTTAATCTAATTTAAAGAGTCCTCTTTTATCAAACATGTATTATATTTGGGATTTGCTTACATTAGGGTTGTCTTATATCAAGCTTGTCTTGTAGCCAGGGTCGTCTTATATCAGAATGATCTTAAATTCAGTGTTCTCTTATTCTCAGCCTTGTCTTATAGCAGGATTGTTTAAAATCAGGGGCTGTCTTATATCAAGCTTGTCTCATATTGGTGTTGTCTTATATTCAGTCTTGTATTATATTGGTGTTTTATATTCAGTCAAGTCTTATATTGGTGTTGTCTTATATTCAGTCGAGTCTTATAGCAGGGTTGTTTAAAATCAGGGGCTGTCTTATATCAAGCTTGTCTCATATTGGTGTTGTCTTATATTCAGTCTTGTATTATATTGGTGTTTGATATTCAGTCAAGTCTTATATTGGTGTTGTCTTATATTCAGTCGAGTCTTATAGCAGGGTAATTTAATTTAAAGAGTCATCTTTTATCAAGAGTGTATTATATTGGGATTTGCTTACATTAGGGTTGCCTTATATCAAGCTTGTCTTATATCCAGGGTCATCTTATATCAGAGTGATCTTAAATTCAGTGTTGTTTTATTTTTAGTCTTGTCTTATAGCAAGGTCGTTTTAATATCAGGGGCTGTCTAATATCAAGCTTGTCTTATATTGGTGTTGTCTTATATTCAGTCAAGTCTTATAGCAGGGTAATCTAATTTCAATGGTCATCTTTTATCAAGCGTGTATTATTTTGGGATTTGCTTACATTAGGGTTGCCTTATATCAAGCTTGTCTTATATCCAGGGTCGTCTTATATCAGAATTATCCTACATTTGGTGTTGTCTTATTCTCAGTCTCATCTTATAGCAGGGTTGTTTAACATCAGGGGTTGTCTTATATCAAGTGTGTAATATATTGGTGTTGTTTTATATCAAACTTGTCTTACATCAGAATTATCTTATATTCAGAGTTGTTGTATTCTCAGTATTGTTTATTGCAGTGTTGTTTAATATCAGGGGTCTTCTTATATCAAGCATGGAATATATTTTGATCGTCTTACATCATGGTCGTCTTATGTCAAGCGTGCCTTTTACTGGCGTTGTCTTATATTCTGGGTTGGCTTGTATCAGAATCAATTCATATTTTAGGGGTTGTCTTATATCGAGCGTGTATTATATTAGGGTTTTTGTTGTCTTATATTCAGGGTTGTCTTATATTCTTATCTTGTATCAAAATCATCTTATGTTCAAGGTTGTGTTATATTCAGTCTTCTAGCAGGGTCGTCTTGCAGCAAGCATGCCTTATACCGGTGTCGTTTTATATTCAGGGTTGTGTTCTATTCAGTCTTGTCTTGTCGGAGGGTGTTATATTAACTATTTTCTTGTATTGGTTTTGTCTTACATCAGGGTCGTCTTTATATTCAGTCTTGTCATATATTTGGGTCATATAGCTCGGAGGTCTTATATCAGGGTTGTCCCACATTTGTGGTTGTCTTACATTCAATCTCGTCTTAAAGCCGAATCTTATTGTATCGGAGTCATCTTATACATGGGTCATCTTACATTTGGGGTTGTATTATATTCAGTCTTGTCCTATATGGGTGTCATCTTCTATCTGGGGAGACTTAATTTGTGTTGTCTCATACGTGGAATGTTTTATATCGGGGTTGTCTTACATCTTCAGTCTTATGTTCAGAATAGTCTTAGATCGGGGTCCCCTTATTACTGGGTTGTCTTATATCATTTTTGGTTTATAGTGCAGTCCTCTTGTATTGAGGGTCAACTTACATAGCATGGTTGTTTATACTCAATGTCGTCTTATACCACGATCGTTGTATTTATTCTGGGTTGTCCTATATTTTGGTCAATAGGTTATTTATCTTTCTTTAATTGTGAGTGCTGCAAATGTGCGACGCTAGGGAGAGTAGTGGCTGCACCGTTAGTTAATGAAAAGGCAGTAAAGAGAGAAAAAGGCACAATGGCGGTTTGGCAGAAAGAACGTCACACGTCGTCATCCGAACGCTCGTCGCCCCTCAGCCTCTCTCGCTCCCGGTGCCTTTGAATGGCCCGCCAGATTCGGCATAGGACTCCGCCCCTAAGGAGGAGGAGCATAGTGGTGACGTCGTAAGTGGTGCACAAACTCAAAATTGTCGATACCTGAGGCGTAAACAGCGCAGGTCGTCTTTGGTGACGTCACTTAGGACGTCCGTCAGCGTGTATTCTTCAAGCACAAACTGCGAAGGAAAACAAAGACCATGTAAAAATAAAAATAAAACGTAATTCTTTGGTAAATTTAAAATGCAAGAGATAACGCTGTAGAGGGAAATATTCCCTCTACTTGATTAAAGTACAATGTTTTATTTTCTTATATTCAAACACAGTGTTAGTGTTCAAACTATATGTAATGTTACAGTGGCCAAAAATGTTAAATATACTTGTTAAATAAAACATCTGCCCTGTTTTCAATGAGTACTTAGGCCTACAACCATACTGTATGTTAATGTTTGTTCATTATGGTTTTCTGAGGTGGTACTACTTGATTATGAAACTCTGGCAACACAGTACACAAGCACACGTTTTAAAATGTAAATAAAAACAATCGTACAAATACAAATTTTTCCTGGAATTTATTTTAAATGCAAATGTCCTTTTCTGAAATATTATTAGCGTAATTTCCGGACTATAAGCCACTACTTTTTTCCCCCACGCTTTGGGTACTCCGGCTTCCTCCCACCCCCCCAAAAAAAACATGCACCTGTGGATAGGTTGATTGGTAACACTAAATTGGCCCTAGTGTGTGAATGTTGTCTGTCTATCTGTGTTGGCCCCATGATGAGGTGGCGACTTGTCCAGGGTGTACACCGCCTTCCGCCCGATTGCAGCTGAGATAGGCTCCAGCACCCCCCGCGACCCCGAAAGGGATAAGCTGTAGAAAATGGATGGATGGATGGGCTTTGCACGCTGCGGCTTATAGAATAGTGCAGCTGATTTATGTATGGATTTTTCTTTGCTAACAACCATAATGTTTTGTATTCAACAAATAATTTTCATAGAACACTTACAGAGACACTATAAAGGTGTGTTATTGTTTGTGCTGTGGCGCCATCTTTTGGACAAGTTTGCTCACTGCACGTGCTGCGGTTTCAAAATGTACTTTCTGTTTTGTGCCTTGAACCGGAAGTGTAATCGTCTATAGCATGGGTGTCAAACTCTGGCCCGCGGGCCAAATTTGGCCCGCCGTGTAATTTCACTTGGCCCTTGAGGCAATATCAAATTAACACTAGAGCTGGCCCGCTGATCCTCCCGGGAGTCTTGCAGCCAGCCAGCCAGCCAAACGAGTGCTGCCCCAGTCACATAACATGTGCGGCTTCTGCACGCACACACATTAGAATGCAACGCATACTTCATCAACAGCGATACAGGTTACACTGAGGGTAGCCGAATAAAAAACTTTAACACTGTTAGAAATATACGCCACACTGTGAATCCACACCAAACCAGAACCCTTTGCAGCACTAACTCTTCCGGGACGCTACAAGGTGTTTGTGTGTGGGGGGGAGGTTTGGTGGTAACGGGGGTGTATTTTGTAGCGTCCCGGAAGAGTTAGTGCTGCAAAGGATTCTGGGTATTTGTTCTGTTGGGTTTATGTTGTGTTACGGTGCGGATGTTCTCCCGAAATGTGTTTGTCATTCTTGTTTGGTGTGGATTCACAGTGTGGCGTATATTTCTAACAGTGTTAAAGTTTTTTTATACTGGCACCCTCAGTGTAACCTGTATCGCTGTTGATGAAGTATGCGTTGCATTCGCTTGTGTGTGCGTACAGAAGCCGCACATATCTTGTGAATGGGTCTGAACAATGTTAGAATGGATGAAAAGCGGACGTGACGATAGCTCGTAGAGTACGTTAAAGGCAGTGCATTTAAGGCACGCCCCCAAGACTGTGGTCCGGGTGGACGAGATATAATGACTGATGAACACCTTCGTTCTATAAAGAAGGTTGCCTCAGCCCAAAGCCTGAGCCCCGACATTTAATGAACTAGTATCCAAGAAAATATGGCACGTATCTGGCTTGGGCACATCAGATTAGATCAGTGTGTTGCAAACTGAGCAGTTTAAAGTCCTGAATGGTTGTTTTATTCATTGTTATTTTATTTTCAAATTTATTAGCCTGTGGAAAAAGTTAATGTTGATATTTACCTCAGAAGGCTGCAAATAGAAAAGAGGCATTCAATTTTTATTTAAATTGTATTTTATATGCCATTGATATTTTTTAATTATTATTATTATTATTTAAAACTCGATTTTGCATGTCACTATAAAGTTATATAAGCCTTGCTTGTTCAATATTCAATGCAAAACTTGTTTGGGTCCCTATTAAAAGGTTAATTTGTTCAACCTTGGCCCGCAGCTTTGTTCAGTTTTAAATTTTGGCCCACTCTGTATTTGAGTTTGACACCCCTGGTCTATAGCGTCGGCAGCTCTATTGAGGGGGAAAAGTCAAGAGTATGACATATTTTTTAAATATGTCATACTTTTTACTTGTATGTCCTAAAACGGAAGTGTAATCGTCTATAGTGTTTCTGCTCAAAATAATTCTTCATTCGTCACTCCAAGCAATGTTTGTAAGTTTTACCATTTAAACAAAAAGATCATACTTACTAAACCATCCCATGTGTGATGTTTGTACGTGTGTTTTCATGCATATTTGTAGCTGCTATCTGAAGGTAATCAAGCTAGCGTCGTTAGCATTAGCGAATATGCTAACAAAGTGTCTCTTTTAGTTGTATTAACTTACAATGGCATTCTGTTTGTATTGTTTCAGTTTCGTAAATTCACCAAGATGTCACCGTAGAGTTATTGAATCTTTTTTAGCGGCTTCCAGAACTAGCTTCCACAGCTAGTAGGTCCGTGACGGTGACATTCTGTTTTGTTTGATCACCCCTTTTACTTACTGTTTGGAATCAATTAAGGTATGTAAATAAACCTTTACAAAATCTTATGTACTGGTTAGTGTTGTACGGTATACCGGTATTAGTATATTACCGCGATACTAATGAATCATATTCGGTACTATACACACGTCGTGTCATTGCTGGTTTACGAGCAGACGAGCATGTTCGGTAGCGCACAATCACAGAGTACTTACAAGCAGACACAGTGTGTAGACAGAAAAGGGAGAACGGATGCATTTTGGCTTAAAAACTAGCGATAAAGGTTTAGTTAACACTGAAACGCCCTCAGGAAGAGATGCTTTAAGACATGGCTAGCTAGCTAGCGGCTAAAGTCCAGCCGCTGTCAGCAGTGTTTTAGCTACTTCTAAATCACTAATCCTGGTCTCCATGGCGACAAATAATAGTACGTTTCTTACAAGTATCATCCCTGCAGGACGAGGAATAGCTAAACATGCTTCACTACACACCGTAGCTCACCAGCATCAAAATGTAAACAAACGCCATGGGTGGCTCTACACCTAACATCCACTGTAACGATACCAAGTACAGGGGCTTATCTAGTCGATACTACTATGATTACGTCGATATTTTTTGGCATTACATCTTTCGTTTTTAAAAAAGTGTATATTATGTTTATAAACTCAGGAAATATGTCCCTGGACACATGAGGACTTTGAATATGACCAATGTATGATCCTGTTACGACTTGGTATCAGATTGATACCCAAATTCCTGGTATCATCCAAAACTAATGTAAAGTAGCAAACAACAGAATAATAAGTGCTTGTTATATTTTAACAGAAGTGTAGATAGAACATGTTAAAACAGAAAGTAAGCAGATATTCACAGTAAATGAACAAGTAGATTAATAATTCATTTTCTACCACTTGACCTTAATAATTTTGACAAAATAATAGAATGGAAAATGACACAATATGTTACTGCATATGTCAGCAGACTAATTAGGAGCCTTTATTTGCTTACTTACTACTAAAAGACAAGTTGTCTAGTATGTTCACTATTTTATTTAAGGACAAACTTGCAATAAGAAACATATGTTTAATGTACCGTAAGATTTTTTTGTTAAAATAAAGCCAATAATGCAATTTTTTGTGGTCCCCTTTATTTAGAAAAGTATCAAAGTACCAAAAAGTATCGAAATAATTTACTTGGTATTTATCGGTATATGTTAAAATATGTATTTATTCAAAAAATTGGTGGGTGCAGCTTAAATACCGGTGCGCTCTGTAACCCGGAAAATACGGTATATGCCGCGAATGGATAGCCAGCACGTACAGGCCGCATGTTAAGTACACCATGATTGCGGAAATAGCAAAATTCCAGGGAAATATGTCCCCTAGTGGTTGTGAGCAGCATAGGGATGAGATCAGCGCAATTTGTTTACTTCATGTTTAGATAGAAAATGGATGGATGGATGTTTAGCCTTTCAGAAAGTTATGAAAAAAACTATCCAAAAAAGAAGACCTTGTCAATCGTGTCAGGGTCCGCACCCTGCTCCTTTAGCCAATCAGTAAGCTGCTTATCAGGCTCGTGGTCTGCCGGAATGTGGAAGATGGATGGCGGTGAAATATCTAAGAAAAAACACAAAATTAAGTCGAGCTGTGATGGCTGAAAGTGAAGGGGTCTTACCTGCTGGTCTGTGTCGGACCCGGACCAGCTCCAGGTCGTGCGTTCGCTGCTGCAGCGTGGCCTTCAGGACCTGCTGGTACTCCTTCTCCTTCTGCAGCAGCTCCTCCAGCAGCCTGCAGGGGGGCGCCAACAAAGATGAGGTAAGTCAGACTTTCTCAGCGTGTGTTGGGACTTGCAACAGCGTGGGCGTTCACAACTTTCCTTTTTCCAGTATTGCATCACAGAGCTCAAATTACGCAATTTGATACGGGCAGGTGCCACAACTCTTATTGACTGAAGCCATGATGAACAGAAGTAATCAGACGCCAACAGAAAGTGACGACAACAGAGCACGGCTGAGGTCAGAGATCTGCCTACCTGTTGGTCTCCTGCTTGAGGCGTCCGAGCTGAGCCCCCAGCTGGTGGTGGGAGCGCTGGTGCTCGTGCGGGTGGGCCGAGTGGAGCGCGGTGACGGCCGAGGCAGCGGGGTCGGCGGACGCCCCGGTGTCGTCGGCGACCGGCGCCAACACGGGGCCAAACTCGACCTCCTCTTCGTCCACTTCGTCCTCCTTCTCGGCGCCCTCGCACTCGGATGCCGGGCCAAAGTGTGTCTGCAGCTCTATTGAGGGGGGGAAAAGTCAAGAGGTGAGTATGACATATTTAAAAAATATGTTACACTTTTTACTTGTATGTCCTAAAACGGTCTTTCTCATAAAAGTGCAATAAAAATGTAATATACAACAATTCAGGCCTTACCATTGAGAGCGTTTGTATTATTATTTTTAGTTTTAGGTTAAAAACGCTGAAATGTTTTTATTGGGGAAAATACAAAATAAGCAATGTTTTCAAAATGTAGGTGCAAAGTGCAATTTTTGGGAATCTCCCTTGTAAAATAGGTTATTGATTATTGATCTCAATGGGAAAGTCCCACTGAGATTATGAATACCTTTACCCAGGTATTACAGTCACGATTACTGTGTGTCAATTTGGGTTTCCCCCAAATTGCCAATATACCTGTGGGAGCGTAGTCAAAATGCCGTCATCAAATAATTTGCATAATCCGTGATAATTTCTTTAAAAAGGCTTAAAAATGTATTTAAAAAAAATCTGATTTCATAAATTAGTATCAACATGTGTTTTTTTGTATTCAACAAACAATTTTCATAGAACACTTACAGAGACACTATAAAGGTGTGTTATTGTTTGTGCTGTGGCGCCATCTTTTGGACAAGTTTGCTCACTGCACGTGCTGCGGTTTCAAAATGTACTTTCTGTTTTGTGCCTTGAACCGGAAGTGTAATCGTCTATAGCGTTTCTGCTCGAAATAATTTTTCATTCGTCACTCCAAGCAACGTTTGTAAGTTTTACCATTTAAACAAAACAATCATACTTACTAAACCGTCCCATGTGTGATGTTTGTACGAGTGTTTTCATGCATATTTGTAGCTGCTATCTGAATGTAATCAAGCTAGCGTCGTTAGCATCAATGGATATGCTAACAAAGTGTCTCTTTTAGTTGTATTAACTTACAATGGCATTCTGTTTGTATTATTTCAGTTTCGTAAATTCATCAAGATGTCACCGTAGAGTTATTGAATCTTTTTTAGCGGCTTGGAGAGCTAGCTTCCACATCTCGTTCAATGGGTTTTCTTTATTTTCATGACTATTTACATTGTAGATTGTCACTGAAGGCATCAAAACTATGAATGAACACATGTGGAGTTATGTACTTAACAAAAAAAGGTGAAATAACTGAAAACATGATTTATATTCTAGTTTCTTCAAAATAGCCACCCTTTGCTCTGATTACTGTTTTGCACACTCTTGGCATTCTCTCGATGAGCTTCAAGAGGTAGTCACCTGAAAGGGTTTTCACTTCACATTTGTCATAGTTTTGATGCCTTCAGTGACAATCTACAATGTAAATAGTCATGAAAATAAAGAAAACCCATTGAACGAGATGTGGAAGCTAGCTCTCCAAGAAGAAATGAGAAGGTGTCCAAACTTTTGGCCTGTACTGTATGCACAATGTACTTCGTTGAACATTTTTGAAGTTTTTTCGAGACTCCTCCAATCTTTTTTTTTTTTTTACGAAAAACTACAATCAACAAACCTAACACCTTTTTCTGGTGTTATTGGAAACTGAACTTGTGTTTAGGGACTCCTTAATTCTGTCGCACGATGTCTGCGACAAACAGCGAGAGCTCTTAATATTTGCAAATTGCACAATTTGTACATAGCTGTTGGTGGATTTATCTGCGATGAGGTGGCGACTTGTCCAGGGTGTACCCCGCCTTCCACCCGAATGCAGCTGAGATAGGCTCCAGCACCCCCCGTGACCCCAAAAGAGACAAGCGGTAGAAATGGATGGATGAATGGATAATAAAGTACAACCACGACATGCTGCCTCCGCTTCAAGCGATCCCATGTGTATTGCTTACATCAGTGACGTGCGGTGAGGTTCATGGCTGGTGAGACACTGACTTCATCACAGTCAGATTTACAAACATATGAACCCTAAAGAGTATCTTATTCACCATTTGATTGGCAGCAGTTAACGGGTTATGTTTTAAAGCTCATACTAGCATTCTTCCCTGCTTGGCACTCAGCATCAAGGGTTGGAATTGGGGGTTAAATCACCAAAAATGATTCCCGGGCGGGGCGCCGCTGCTGCCCACTGCTCCCCTCACCTCCCAGGGGGTGATCAAGGGAATGGGTCAAATGCAGAGGACAAATTTCACCCCACCTAGTGTGTGTGACAATCATTGGTACTTTAACTTAACTTTAACTTTACACATACAAACTGTAGCACACAAAAAAGCACATTTAATAAAAAAAAACGTTATTATGGTCTTACCTTTACTTGTAAATGAAGTCCATGTGCAGCTCCTTTTGAACAAAAGCACCGATAACTTGTTTATAGAAGTCTTCCTTATCTTTCTTAAGTTTTAAAAGTCTCTCTGTCTCAATGGAGATCTTCCTTTAAGTATATGTAATCCTCCATGTTAATAGTCCAGGCAAGAGGAAAATATAAACGATCGCTGCTAACTGCTGCTGCTTGTTGTCACTTCTTCTGCAGCTGTGTAGTCGCAAGAATGATCTCTGGGAACACTAGCGCTGTCTACCACCAGGAGGCGGGATTACTGCGAGCCTCAGCCAGTGCGCCTTTGCAGCTGTTTTATGATTGCTCAGCACAAGAAATAAGTTACACACATACAGTTGTTGACAAAATACACTGTACATTATATACCTCAGCTAACTAAACTATGGAAATGTATAATATAATTCATATAGCAATACGGTCTCACTGCACAGAAGGCCAGCAGTTAGCCGAGTCATTGCGCAATCCATGGTGAGGCTCAACTCAGTGACGTGCCTCAACTGGCTGCTGACTCACCGCAAGTCTCTTCTCAGTATTTGAACGGCAAATGTGAAAATTCAGCGATTTTGAATAAAAATAATCTAAAAAAAACTGGTGAAGTTAAATGGAAAATAACGTTATAGTATAATCACTGGATACATATACTGTAACAATTTAATTTTTTTTTTTTCTTTTTACATTTTTTTTCTTTCAATGATGGCACGTGAGGCCCCGCCTCACCTGCCTCCCCTGACTGCACGTCACTGGCTTACATCCTGTTTCGGCAGTGCTGTTTTAGTGATCAATGTAATTTTTCGCCAGCCAAATTTTCAGTACATCGCTAGTCAATAGTGTGCAAATAATAGGCTACATCTATCCATTCATACATTATATTCCCTTAATTTGTTTTAACAGAAAAAAATAAAAATAATTTTCAACGTGTGGCGGCTTTTATTTTGCTGTGGCGGGCCGCCACGATCAATTACATGTTAGGGTGAAGTGAATTAATTAACTCATATTATGTTCTGCATATGATGAATGTTTATATTCACCTTGTAGGAAGCAAACCACTAAGTGTAATTACATAGTGGTATTTCAGTTTGAGCACATAAAAAGACAAGGCCCCTTAGTTTGATATTGGCAGGTGGATTGGATCACCTCTCGTTGGAAAGAGGCCCTAATTGGGACTTCGGAATGCAAAAGTGATAGCCATATCCTTGAGAGGAGACTACCTGTTCTTGGTCGTGAGTTCAAACCCCGGCCGAGTCATACCAAAGACTTTAAAAATGGGACCCATTACCTCCCCGGTTGACACTCAGCATCAAGGGTTGGAATTGGGGGTTAAATCACCAAAATGATTTCCGGGCGCGGCCACCGCTGCTGCTCACTGCTCCCCTCACCTCCCAGGTGGTGATTAATGGTGATTGGTCAAATGCAGAGGATCATTTCACCACACCTAGTGTGTGTGTGAGACAATCATTGTTACTTTAACTTTATATAAAATATAAATGTGACAGATTGTAGCCAAAGGTTGATTTCCATCTGCATTTCATTGAAAAGAAACAAGCCCAGGGCTCCCACTAATTCAGTGCGAAAGTGTGTTGTATTTTTCATGCACTTATTTTTGCTGTATTTATCTGGCACAAGTGGAAAGCCGGTCCCTGAATAAACCTACAATAAACCGGTCCGTGGCGCAAAAAAGGTTGGGAACCACTGATATATACAGTACCATATTTTTCGGACTATAAGTCGCAGTCTTTTTCATAGTTTGGCCGGGTGTGCGACTTATACCCAGGAGCGACTTATGTGTGAAATTATTAACACATTACCGTAAAATATCAAATAATATTATTTAGCTCATTCACGTAAGAGACTAGACGTATAAGATTTCATGGGATTTAGCGATTAGGAGTGACAGATTGTTTGGTAAACGTATAGCATGTTCTATATGTTATAGTTATTTGAATGACTCTTACCATAATATGTTACGTTAACATACCAGGCACGTTCTCAGTTAGTTATTTATGCGTCATATAACGTACACTTATTCAGCCTGTTGTTCACTATTCTTTATTTATTTTAAATTGCCTTTCAAATATCTATTCTCGGTGTTGGGTTTTATCAAATAAATTTCCCCCAAAAATGCGACTTATACTCCAGTGCGACTTATATATGCTTTTTTCCTTCTTTATTATGCATTTTCGGCCGGTGTGACTTATACTCCGTAGCGACTTTTACTCCGAAAAATACGGTATACAATTTATACTGATATATTATATTATTATATTATATTTTATTTTATATGAAATATACAATTTCAAGTTTGTACCTTTTTTTAAAAATGTTTTAATGCTGTTTGTTTGTGATTTTTGCATTTTTATTGTTAAAGCAATTTAGAGTTCTTTTTTTTTTTTTTTTTTTAACTGTCTTTTTACCCATACATCCCTAAACCGTCCACTAGATGTCAGTAGAATCTCACCTGGAATGAGAATGGTAATGGCGGCCTGCACAGCTCGGCGGATGATGTTATCCATGGCGAACATCCAGTGAGGTTTGATGTGATGGTTTCTGAGCACCTTGTTTACCTAAGGGAAGGAAACATAAACGCCATTTAATGAAACGCCTTCATGTCGTGTGTGTGTGTGTGTTTTCTGACCGAGTCCTGGAAGCCGAAGAGCACCAGCTGGATCTGGTTGATGGAAGTAGAGTCAAAGTCCAGGTCCAGCTTGAGCTTGGAGATGGTGGCCGCCATGACCCGCCTCTCCGGGGAATGAATAAAGTCTCGGAGGATGCAGATGATCTGCTTGATGTGCTCCACGGACAGCTGGAGCTCCTCGCTGCCCTGAGCGTCATCAAAGATGTCAGCAAAGGTAGAGGTCACAGAACGTGGTCAGCGACTGACCAAATGTGAATTATATAAATAAGCATGGCAGCCATTTTTTCTTCGGTGTTACATGAACACAAAACAACAAGGGTTGGAATTGGGGGTTAAATCACCAAAAATTATTCCCGAGCACGGCCACCGCTGCTGCTCACTGCTCCCCTCACCTCCCAGGGGGTGGAACAAGGGGATGGGTCAAATGCAGAGGGTATTTTCACCACGCCTAGTGTGTGTGTGACTATCACACACTATTTCCCCAGCAGATTTCCCATATTTTGAAACACAAATGCTAATGCTCCTCTTAGACATGTAGTAAAGGTGTTTGTGTAATCCCTGGATGTTTTTTGGCGCTAAATAAACCACATTAACAGCGCCACAT
Organism: Nerophis lumbriciformis; assembly: GCF_033978685.3. Taxonomy (NCBI): domain Eukaryota; kingdom Metazoa; phylum Chordata; class Actinopteri; order Syngnathiformes; family Syngnathidae; genus Nerophis; species Nerophis lumbriciformis. The sequence goes on along the minus strand of NC_084554.2, from coordinate 39,724,336 downwards.
AAAACATTATGTCGTTACTGGTCAGACTTTTCCTAAACAAAATAAAGTTAAAAAAAAAACTAACTTAAAGCCTTGTCCAGCTGTTAACCGATGTATGTATTCATCTTTAGCAAACTTTTACTGCAAATAAATATTGTCTCTAAATATCGGTTATCAGCCCTGAAAAAAACATATCGGTCGATCTGTAGTTAAAAATGGTCACAAGGAGCAAATGTGTACGTTTTTGTGTGGCGATGACATTTTAGGCTCAAGATGACAATTATAAAGGCACTTAAAAAAGTGAAAGAAGATGTTGTGATGCCAAAAAAATACCGGTACTTTTTAGAGGCGTTATAGTACCGGATATGATTCATTAGTATCGTGGTACTATACTAATCATACTTGCCAACCCTCCCGGATTTTCCGGGAGACTCCCGAAATTCAGCGCCTCTCCCGAAAACCTCCCGGGACAAATTTTCTCCCGAAAATCTCCCGAAATTTAGGCGGACTCAGGTCCTCCACAATATAAAAAAGTGTACCTGCCCAATCACGTTATAACTATAGAATGATGGAGGGCGAGTTCTTGGTTTCTTATGTGGGTTTATTGTTAGGCAGTTTCATTAACGTCCTCCCAGCGTGGCAACAACACACAACAACAGCAGTCACTTTTTTGTATACCGTAAAGCAGTTCGTCTGCCGTAAACAGCAATGTTGTGACACTCTTAAACAGGACAATACTGCCATCTAGTGCATTTGATGAAAGCACTTTTGTGCGTGCCACACAGCAATGCATCATCAGAGAGGGTGTTCAGCATGGTTCGAAAAATAGTGACAGAGAATAGAACAAGGATGGACAATTCAACCCTTAACTCAACAATGAGTAGATGAGTGTTATGTGTGTGTATATGTGTAAATAAATGAACACTGAAATTCAAGTATTTATTTTATATATATATATATATATATATATATATATATATATAGCTAAAATTCACTGAACGTCAAGTATTTCTTTTATATATATATATATATATATATGAAATACTTGACTTGGTGAATTCTAGCTGTAAATATACTCCTCCCCTTTTAGCCACGCCCCCGTCCCACCCCGACCACGCCCACCCCCACCCCCCTCCCCCCACCTCCCGAAATCGGAGGTCTCAAGGTTGGCAAGTATGATACTAATACCGGTATAGCGTACAACCCTACAATGTGTTAAATCCATAAACTGCTATAAAATTGAGTAGATGGCGAGGTATTGTGATTTAGAGAAATCCCACATTTTTACCAATCTTCCCAGCAGATTTCCCATATTTTGAAACACAAATGCTAATGCTCCTCTTAGACACATGTAGTAAAGGTGTTTGTGTAATCCCTGGATGTTTTTTGCCGCTAAATAAACCACATTAGCAGCGCCACATAAAACATTATGTCGTTACTGGTCAGACTTTTCCTAAACAAAATAAAGTAAAAAAAAAAAACTAACTTAAAGCCTTGTCCAGCTGTTAACCGATGTATGTATTCATCTTTAGCAAACTTTTACTGCAAATAAATATTGTCTCCAAATATCGGTTATCGGGCCCTGAAAAAAACATATCGGTCGATCTGTAGTTAAAAATGGTCACAAGGAGCAAATGTGTAAGTTTTTGTGTGGCGATGACATTTTAGGCTCAAGATGACAATTATAAATGTACCATATTTTTCGGACTATAAGTGGCAGTTTTTTTCATAGTTTGGCCGACTTATACTCAGAAGCAACTTATGTGTGAAATTATTAACACATTACCGTAAAATATCAAATAATATTATTTAGTTAATTCACGTAAGAGACTAGACGTATAAGATTTCATGGGATTTAGCGATTAGGAGTGACAGATTGTTTGGTAAACGTATAGCATGTTCTATATGTTATAGTTATTTGAATGACTCTTACCATAATATGTTACGTTAACATACCAGGCACGTTCTCAGTTGGTTATTTATGCCTCATATAACGTACACTTATTCAGCCTGTTGTTCACTATTCTTTATTTATTTTAAATTGCCTTTCAAATGTCTATTTTCTGTTTTTTCAAATAAATTTCCCCCAAAAATGTGACTTATATGTTTTTTTCCTTCTTTATTATGCATTTTCGGCCGGTGCGACTTATACTCCGAAAAATACGGTACTTAAAAATAAATATGCTTTTGAATGTTACCGAAATTCCTTCAACACAGCCAGAAAGCAGTTAAACGAGCAGCACCTGGATGTAGTTCTCCTTCAGGTTAGAGATGACCTTTTCCTGGTCCTCGTTGAGGACCTTGAACAGAATGGCCCGCCTCTCGCTGTCCTTCTTCAGTAAGAAAAGCCCCCCGTCTCTGTCCTCTGCTGAGGGCGGGACATTGCGGTCCTCCGACACAGAGCCTTCATCTGGAACGCTGCGACGCACACAAACGCCTCAGTGTGCTTTTTTTTAAATTTCATTTGTATTTTTTTTACGACAGCCTGTGTGCAGATACAAGCCTCTCCTGGCTACCGTGCCTGGTGAATCAGCTGCACACGCTTACTTAAACACACAAGTGTCCAAGTGTGGTGTGCATGCCTGTGTGTAGCTTGTAAAGTTATTGTTATACGAGTGTTGTAAAAGGCAGTGAAGCATGCTGGGAGCACCTGCCAGCAGAACATTTGTTCACATCTCCCTAACATTAGCAGCAGCAGGAATAGTTCACTCTGCTGGTTTGTCGATTAACAGAATGATACAACAATCAATTATGATGTTGAGGCAAAAAGAGTTACAGTCTGATTTGTGTGTGGAAAAAGTAAAAATCCATCACAAATGTATTGGCCCTGTCCTAAATTAACAACATTTGCTGTTATAGTTAATACAACATGGAAGAAGGTGCATCATTTAAAATAAATGTAATATGATAATTAAGGATGGTAAGCTTACAACAGCTCACAACTCAATTCAGATTTAACACGATTCTCGATTCAAACTGATACAGTACGATACAACATATTTGGTATAACAATTATAATAAAACCTTTTCAAAACGGGTTACAAAAGCTCCTCTTGGCTGCAGATAAAAAGGCGCAGGGATAAAGTGCAAAGGTGGCCTAAAAAACTTGTTTTGAAATGTAAAAAAAATATTTATATACATATATCATTTGTAATACAAAATTTAAATATTTATATATGTATATATTGTTTTTAAATTGATTCTGGAAAATTATGATTTGATTTAGGATTGGAATTAATCACGGAAAATGTTTTAAAACACATTATTTATTGAATAAGATTTCTTAAACAGTTTTATTACTTTAGAATGTAGTTGTATTAATTGTAAAATTTAAATATTTACAATATGAAAAAATAAATATTTGTTTTCTCATTCTTATGACTAATACCTGCAGCGATTAAGTGCTGAGATGGCCTAAAATTAAAAAACAATTTAAATTATATTTATGAATTGATTCTGGAAAATTATGAATCAATTTAGGATTGGAATTATTCGCTTTTTTTTTTTTAAACACATTAATATTTATTAAATAAGATTTCCTGAATAGAGAAAAGTATTTAAAATATTTCATTATTACTTTACAATGTATTTGTACTTGTGGTAATATTGAAATATTTACAATATGAACAACATAATGATTTGTTTTCTCATTTTTATGACAGCAATTCAGTGTGGAGATGACCTCAAAAAAATGAGGTTTTTTTAAAAAATATATGTATATTTTTTTTTGATTGATTCTGGAAAATTATGAATGAATTTAGGATTTGAATTAATCATAGAAAAAAAATTAAAACACATTTATTTAATAAGATTTTCTATACAGAGAAATGTACTTTAAATATGTTCTTAATTACTTTAGAATGTAATTGTACTAGTAGTAATATTATTAAAATATTTATAATGTGGGGAAATTAAATATTTATTTTCACGTTTTATGACAAACTGTCTAATGCATTTACTAAGCACTGCATTTTTTTTTTTTTCACCCTCGAAAATAATTATTTCATTCATGTTTTCTTTGCTTTTTAGTTAGCATGAGTATGTGAAAACCTACTACACCTATTTACAGTGCAGAGGAGGTGCATCAGATAAAAAATATGTTTTAGTGTAGATAGCTGGGATAGGCTCCAGCCACCCCCGCGACCCCGAGAGGGACAAGCGGTAAAAAATGCATGGATAGATGGAGTTTTTTTTTTTTTCCCTGTTTTCTCTGTAAATCATGCGTCAATTTGTGCCGAACACTCTGCTAAATTCTACATTCAATTTGTCGAACTTAGAAAAGTGTTTGAATACGAAGATGGAAAGGGTTTGCACCTCAGGTAGTTGGAGTTGGGCGGTTTGAGCAGATTCTCTGAGCCAGAGCTTTTCTTTTTCTGGAAGAAGACGTCGTGTTTGGAGTCGCAGTCGGGGCTCATGGAGCCCTGTTCGCTGCTGCTGCTCCCAGTGGCCTCGCACTGCAACTGCACCGGCAGGGAAACGTGGATGTAGTCTGGACAGGGCGCACCCCAGAAAAACAAAAAGAAAAGATTTAATGACTGGGTGAAATGTCATGGAACCACAGCTCCCCAGTGCAGGGAGCACTCATGCCACCTGACGGTTTGAAGGCGATCTTGCTCTTCTTGCCCTTGGTGTTGTGCTTGACAAACGTGTCCTTTAGCAGGTCGGAGGCCAGGGCTCGTTTGTGAGGGTCCGGTTCAAAGCAGCGCAAGATGAACGACTTGGCCTCCAGGGACAAAGACTCGGGGATCTCAGGGTGGATCTTAAACATCCCCACCTGCAACAAAGTCAGCGTCGTTTGTCTTAAAAAGTACTTTTTGTCTTCTTACAGGGATATTTTTATATACCTTAAACATGGCAGCTTGAGGCTCCCCCAGCTCATGGAAGGGAGGCTTTCCGGTGGCCATTTCTATGATTGTGCACCCCAGGGACCAGATGTCTGCTGGGGCCCCGTAGCCTCGGGGACCTTTATCGATAATTTCCGGAGCCATGTACTGCAAAGTGCCTGTCACGGGAGGAGGAAAGTTAGATGAAGAGAGACAATGTAAATCTGTGGAGCCCCCTATTGGTTGTGGTCAGAATAGTTTCATTAAATAATTACAGTAACAGAGTGAGATGATTGCTTTAGAGCAGCCCTGGGCAATTATTTTGACTCGGGGGCCAAATTTAGAGAAAAAAATGTGTCTGGGGGCCAGTATATTTTTTAATTGATGACCACTTGAGTTTTAAGGAGCACATTCAGTTTTAAGGAGCACATTCAGTATGTTGTAAAAAACTGAAACTTTTACTGGGATTTTATTATAGAAACAAGTATTGCTTTTCTTTTACTGTGAAACAGAAATTGGTGGAAACAACCTTTTTACCTGTTATTGACTATGGCGCTGTGTTGTACATGAATGCTACTGCTGGTTGTCTCCACAAGCTGGATAGTGTGTACCACGGGGCACTGAGATTCATCACCAACTGCGCTCCCCTTACTCACCATTGTGTGTTATACTCAATGGTTAACTGGACATCTTTATGTGCTCGACGCCTCAATCATTGGTATGTTTTCATCTACAAAACCATTCTGGGTATCACTCCATCTTATCTGTCTTGTCTTTTAACAAAGAAACAAGGAAGTCAAAATCTTTGTTCAATGAATGTTCTGCAATTTGTCGTCCCCAAAGTAAGAACTGAACTGGGCAAGAAAGCATTTAGGTTTTCAGCACCGAAGGCTTGGAATAACCTACAATCGAATATTAAACTTCAAACCCTAGTTACGTTGAATGAGTTTAAAGCTTCTGTGAAAGGACTGCAGTCTACCTTGTCTGTATGCACATGTGTCATGTGAGCAAGTTTTAATGTTGTAAATGTGATGTTTTATGTATTTGTGTACTGTTTTTAATGTAACCTTGCTGCTGCCCTCTTGGCCAAGTCTCCCTTGGAAAAGAAACCTTTGATCTCAATGGGATTTTACCTGGTTAAATAAAGGCTAATAATAAGTATATCTATCTATGTATGTATACACAAAATCTGCTGTACAGTATGTGTGCTTGGGTCCTATTTTTAAGAACACGAATACAAAATCTCACAATAATGTCTGATTGAATGCTAAACGTTATGAGAGACCTCCTGGAAACACGAAATGGAGTTTCAAATTTTTTTTACTGAACGAGACACCCAGAATGTACATGAAAACAAAGAATGTGGGATTTACAATATTGACTATGAATACTGACAACAAAAGAACGTCACACCCCCTCTCCATCCACATATTTTACAATTAAGGGAAACGCAACAAACACAGCGAAATATGAACACGAAGGGTAAAAAAACAAAAAAACAACTGCGATCTGATACATCTGATGTATCACTAAGCTTTAGAACTTTGTTGTAAAAAATATCTCCTTCCGCGTTTGTCCCTGACACCCACATTTCAAGCTCTGGAAACACTCTGTGGATATACTTACTTAGTATAGTTGAAGACTTACGGTCATTAGAAAAAAATCACTGCACATCATAATGGTAGCTACACTTTCCATCTTAAAGATCTAAAACAATTATTTGGGAATGTCCGGCGGGCCAGATTGAAAAGCTTAACGGGCTGCATGTGGCCCCCGGGCCTTAATTTGCCCAGGACTGGTTTAGAGCTTTTTTTTTTTTTTCAGGGCCCATCCCGATACTTAGTGGTAAAGAGGGCCGATAACTGATATTTGGAGCCGATATTAATTTCCAGTAAATGTTAGCTAAACATAAATAGTATACGTAAGTTGTTTTCTACACTTTCTTCCGGAAACGTGGCACCAGTAGCGACATGATGTTTTATGTGGTTAATATAGCAGCAAAAAACATCAGGGGATTTCACAAACACCTCTATCATGTGTGGCTTAAAGAGAGCACCAACATTTTCAGCTGAAAATATGGGAAATCTCCAGGGGAAATTGGTAAAAATATGGGATTTCTCTACATCACAATAACTCTCCATCTACTTAATTTTATACAATTTTATAGCAGTTTATGGATTTGATACAGTGTAAGGTTTCCTCACAAAATTTTAATTTAAATAAAAACAAGCCTTGGCTCCTTGATGTTGTTCATAGATGAGACATTTTTCAAGCTGGCTGACATTTCTTCCTGGATGTAACAGAAAGAATGAGAATGTGTGAGTTGCTGCCCACTCTTCTTTAATTAGATAATTGTCCCATTTGTCAATTTACACAAAGTTTGGATTTTTCGCAGAGATATCTTTTATCTTTACGTCTATCCATCCATCTTCTACTGCTCTGCGGCGTTATTTGATTTATTCACGGAACATGAAACTCGCCGCGCTCCTTATATGAGCCTACGCTCCGAGCATTGCGGATGGAGGTTTGTCGTGCACAAAGGGAGGAAAACGCCAGGAAAGAAAAACAAAAACTGGAATTCCTGGCAAAAAAAATTACGTTTTGAAAGATTAGGTGAGCAGATGAGACGTACTGTAGACGACCAGCATTGCATCAGAAGGAGAGAGGGAGGGGGGCATGGCTACGTGAGCGCATCTTTAAAGGCAGCTGAGCAGACCGGGGAAGAATTCTCACAAGAACTGAAATGCCCTGTCAGATATCAGATCATATTTTGGGATAATTATTGACAATGAGAGTATTTTGTGTTCTTAAATGAAAGAAAATAAGAGCCAAAAGGTAACTTTTCTTTTGCAGGGCAAACAGGCTGGTGCTTAAGCAGTGGTTATTACTATCTACCTCACTGTTTTTTTATTTTTATAATATTAATTAATAATTGGTATTATATTGCATTTGCTGATGTAGTTCTGTTGTGTAAAGAAAAAAGGCAGATATACAAACCCCGTTTCCATATGAGTTCTGAAATTGTGTTAGATGTAAATATAAACGGAATACAATGATTTGCAAATCCTTTTCAACCCATATTCAGTTGAATATGCTACAAAGACAACATATTTGATGTTCAAACTGATAAACTTTTTTTTTTTGCAAACAATCCTTAACTTTAGAATTTGATGCCAGCAACACGTGACAAAGAAGTTGGGAAATGTGGCAATAAATACTGATAAAGTTGAGGAATGCTCATCAAACACTTATTTATAACATCCCACAGGTGAACAGGCAAATTGGGAACAGGTGGGTGCCATGATTGTGTATAAAATTAGATTCCATGCAATGCTCAGTCATTCACAAACAAGGATTGGGCGAGGGTCACCACGTTGTCAACAAATGCGTGAGCAAATTGTTGAACAGTTTAAGAAAAACCTTTCTCAACCAGCTATTGCAAGGAATTTAGGGATTTCACCATCTACGGTTTGTAATATCATCAAAGGGTTCAGAGAATCTGGAGAAATCACTGCACGTAAGCAGCTAAGCCCGTGACCTTCGATCCCTCAGGCTGTACTGCATCAACAAGCGACATCAGTGTGTAAAGGATATCACCACATGGGCTCAGGAACACTTCAGAAACCCACTGTCAGTAACTACAGTTGGTCGCTACATCTGTAAGTGCAAGTTAAAACTCTCCTATGCAAGGCAAAAACCGTTTATCAACAACACCCAGAAACGCCGTCGGCTTCGCTGGGCCTGAGCTAATCTAAAATGGACTGATACAAAGTGTAAAAGTGTTCTGTGGTCTGACAAGTCCACATTTCAAATTGTTTTTGGAAACTGTGGACGTCGTGTCCTCCGGACCAAAGAGGAAAAGAACCATCCGGATTGTTATAGACGCAAAGTTGAAAAGCCAGCATCTGTGATGGTATGGGGGTGTATTAGTGCCCAAGACATGGGTAACTTACACATCTGTGAAGGCACCATTAATGCTGAAAGGTACATACAGGTTTTGGAGCAACATATGTTGCCATCCAAGCAACGTTACCATGGACGCCCCTGCTTATTTCAGCAAGACAATGCCAAGCCACGTGGTACATCAACATGGCTTCATAGTAAAAGAGTGCGGGTACTAGACTGGCCTGCCTGTAGTCCAGACCTGTCTCCCATTGAAAATGTGTGGCGCATTATGTAGCCTAAAATACCACAACGGAGACCCCCGGACTGTTGAACAACTTAAGCTGTACATCAAGCAAGAATGGGAAAGAATTCCACCTGAGAAGCTTAAAAAATGTGTCAGTTCCCAAACGTTTACTGAGTGTTGTTAAAAGGAAAGGCCATGTAACACAGTGGTGAACATGCCCTTTCCCAACTACTTTGGCACGTGTTGCAGCCATGAAATTCTAAGTTAATTATTATTTGCAAAAAAAAAAAAAGTTTATGAGTTTGAACATCAAATATCTTGTCTCTGTGCATTCAATTGAATATGGGTTGAAAAGGATTTGCAAATCATTGTATTCCGTTTATATTTACATCTAACACAATTTCCCAACTCATATGGAAACGGGGTTTGTACATCAAAATGCCAAACATCGGTCTTAATTTGTTTACCCATATGACTCACTTTAGACAAAGCGCTGTGATTTATCCCATATAATCAGTAAAGATACCACTGGTTCAATATTCTTTTTCTTCTTTTTTTCATGAAATATATGAAAAAAAAACAAATGAACACTTGATTCTAGTGTTAACCTTTTTTCCCCCCCAGCTCGGCAGATGTGGAATTTGCGCAACACAATGACCTAAACGGTTCAGCGAGGACATGGGACAATAAAAGTCAGCGTCACAAGAGGAGATAAGAACACACACACACACACACACACACACACACACACACCTACTAATGTAAGACAAACACCATTCTGCCTCCGCTTGATTAGCTAATCTAATTCCACACAGTTCTCTGGCTACTGGAGAAGGCCAGATGGTCCATGAATGTTTATGTCCGTGTTCATAGTCCTGCTAAGTGTTTCCATAGATAGCAACAATAGGTGGCCCTTTTCGTCAATAAATATGCTTTAAAGCAGTGTTTCTTAACATAGGGCCATTGTCGGGCCGCGAGCACTCCCTTGAAGGCCGCTAAATAATATCTGTTTCTCAGCTGTGCTCCGTATGTGTTTCAGCAGTACTCAGTTGTAATACAGTTTTCCACCACTTGTGGCAGTAATGACAATATCAAACAAACCGAAGAAGTCTGGAGCTGAAATTAAACATAGATAAGTTTATTCAGCGCAAAAATTATGACTTAAGTGGTGAAACTGTAATTTCATTTGCACTTTAATTTTATTGACAGCTTATTTAAGATTACTTTTTTTTAATGATTTATTTAGAATGTATTTATTTTAGCACTGTGTAATTATATATACATTTATTTTGCAATAATTTTTTTTGACTGCCTTCTTTTGCACTATATTTGATTAGTGTTTCTTTTGTAATCAGCCTGACCTAAACCTTGATAACAATCGTTTTATCCTGTTAAACTAATTATTTCAGATATAATTATTAAATACGATCAAAATCAAGAGTATGATTACTATTTCAGTGTTAATATTTGGTAGTGGAAAAATTGTGCCCTAAAGTCAAAAAGGTTAAGAACGTCTGCCTTGATGTATGCTGCTGCTATTTTGAAGAGCGTAGAAACCGAAAATCACAAGTTACCAGTGAAGGTCTCCGTGCAGGGGTTGACTCCAGCCAGCCGCTTGGAGGTACCAAAGTCTGAAATCTTCAGGACGCCGCTGTAGGTGTTGACCAGCACGTTGTCGCCCTGATGGAGACGCAGCGGGTAAATACGACGATTTCGAAGTTAAACGTCGGTGGACGTCTTCTGACCTTTATGTCCCGGTGCACAATCTGGTTCTCGTGCAGGTAGCGCAGCCCCTCCAGGATCTGTCGGGTGTAGAAGATGATGGTGGCCTCCTTCAGGGGACCCCATTTGGAGCGCAGCAAGGCCGACAAGCTCCCTGAAGACAAGAGGTACGTTATTACAGCAGTTTGACCACAAGGACAATACTATAGAAGTGCATATACTTTAAAGTAGTCAGTGTACAGCACATAGAGCAGTATAGATATTGACACGATTGTCTAAATAGCAAAATCACTGTTTTGCCTCAGGGTGCATGAGTGCTGGAGAGCTACGGTTCATTGAGTGGGAAATGGATTCCAACATGTACTGTGGCATTCTGTAAGCAGAAATGACCGCTTTCCGAAACGATGACGAGCCTAGCCACACGTCCGAGATGATTAAGTAAGGTGCTCGTATGTCTCAGTATTCAGACTTTAAATGGAAAACTGCCAGGGGGCCCAGTTTCAGCTTCAGAATGTCAGTGTATGTTGGACTTTCTGTTTTTGCTCATTAAACCGCAGCTCCCCAATTGTAGGCAACATAAATAATGTAATTTTTTTAAAATAATACAATAATTTTTTTAATTATAATTTTGCTGATAATAATAATAATGTGTTTTCCAGTTATTACATCTTGTTTTCCTACACTTCTGTGTCTCATTTGCAAGTATGCATTCATTTCGGTTTTGTCCTCGGTGTGTTGCCCTAGTCAGGAAGTAGTCTTTGCCATGAAGTTGAATGTACAAGTCTTGTCTTCTGTTAAGTCCTACAAAGTGTTTATACTTTAAGTAATGTACTTATTACACACTAGCTGTTTGATTGTAAGGTGCTTCTTAGTTGTAGTTTAGATGACCAAATTTGGAACTGTTGAAGTCACAAACGCATATCGATAGCATTGATATGGCAAACCCAATGGAAATTAGCATCAAGCTAGCACATGTTGCAAAGTGGACCGTTACATTTGAGCACTTTCTATTACGCATGCTCGCTTTGTTGGCATGGACAATTACAACGTAAATTAGAGGCAATATGATATGAATGAAAAGTCGGCCCACCAAGTGCTTAAAGGGGAACTGCACTTTTTTTTGGTAATTTTGCCTATTGTTCACAATCATAATGAAAGGCATGACGACGGATGGACTTTTTTTTTAATGCATTCTGAATATTAAATAAATGTGATCAAAATTCCACTTACAATGGAACCTATGGGAGCAGTAAAATACTACCTATATTCTGCCTAAAAAACATGTTGGTTCGCTTTAGTGCAGCTAGCAAACCACACTAAAAAGCCGTAAGTGAGAACACTGCTGATGGCACAGTTGTAATCAAAGGTAAACTTTTACAACTGTGCCATCAGCAGTGTCCTCACTTACGGCTTTTTAGTGTGGTTTGCTAGCTGCACTAAAACAAACCAACAAGCCCTCCAGCGAGTGGTTAAAAGCGGCGGGGAAAATTACAAGGACGATACTCCTGAGATGAGTGCCATGTACACAACTCGCTGCCTAAAGCGAGTACACAACATCCTGAAGGACAGATACCACCCAGCACATGGCCTCTTCAACCTGCTACCCTCTGGAAGGAGGTATAGATCGATTCGCGCCAGGACCACCAGAATGTCTCACAGTCTGTATCCCCAGGCTGTGAGACTGCTAAATGAACAGCCTGCCCCTTTGCCTTTGTGCTCTGGACATTGCATTGCTGCAACATCAACGTAACACCCATCAGACATCTGACTGTTCCCACCCCCACGCCCGTCTATTCGCAATCTTCTTGACAACGCTAAACTGTAAACAATGGTCAACCTGCACTTCAATGCAGTTTCTATGCCGCTAGACAAAGCTCAAACAAAATCTTGTTGACATGTATGACTTAAGTGTTATTATGACAATGACAATAAAGGAATTGATTGATTGATTTGATTGATTGAGTAGGCGTCATCAGTTCATGCTCACAGACTTAGATTGGTCAGATCTAGTCCAGCGGCTGGTGCCAAAACCCCTAATATTTATACTCCAAAAACCAGGAGGATGTGCCTGTGCAAGTATCGTTTTGCCTTATCGTGGTGAGAAAAACAACTGTTTTAATGCAAACGAGCAATCCTAACTGTCAAAGCCAATGACAGTCATTGAAGTGTAATTTCCCCTCATTAGCGTCGAGGTATTGTGTGGCAGAACGATCGCTGTGGATCGACTACTACCATCACTTACTGTACAATGTCTGCTGTCATCAGGATGCCGTCTACCAGGATGTTCATATATTCCCATTTAGATGAAAACTGTATCATAATACTTGCGTCGAAATAGGGTGGGAAACAAGCGCTTCTCGTGTCGTCCTCGCCAGTTCCAGGTCCGATATTGCTTTTAACGTCCATCCATCCATCCATTTTCTTCCGCTTATCCGAGGTCGGGTCGCGGGTTAACGAGGTCCCAGTTATATCAACGTGTCGGATTATGTCAACAGCCACCTTCTGTCCAGGTGAGAGGCATGATTTATGGTCGACAATAAACTTACATGGAGCAAGGAAACGAGGAAGCAGCTGATCAGTCGATGACGCAATCATCGGCACACAGAAAGTGATCATGGCGCCGCTATTAGTTAAAAACTCAAAGTACCAATGATTGTCACACACACACTCGGTGTGGAAATTATTCTCTGCATTTGACCCATCACCCTTGATCACCCCCTGGGAGGTGAGGGGAGCAGTGATACATTGTTTGTCTGCGTTAGCGCTTATAATATAATATTAATATCACTAATACTCAGATTTTATTGTCAAAATAGTGGAGCTCCCATTGGCTCCGCTGTAAGCAGACTTTTATTTACGTTTATTTAATATTTAGAATGCGTTAAAAACAATCCATCTGCTGTCATGTCTTTCATAATTCCAAAAAAAGTGCAGTTCCCCTTTAAGTCTGTGTCGAGTCTGCAACCGCAGGTGACGTTACATGCAACAGAAGTATTCAAATAAGGTCGCGTTTGATTTTACGTGAATCACTACACAGTAGAACTGACGGAATTGGGTCGCTACCTATAAGAGTACCCAACTCTGTACCCATCTGTAAGACTGACTGTACAGTCCAGTGCAACCTCGATTTACGAACCCCTCATGCTTTTTCCACTGTGTACGACAGTTTCCTTCACCCATTGTCTGCCTGCAGTGCAGCCATGTTGTGCCTGGCAGCACATCCATTGTGAAGGCTTATCGCTCTCCGATGCTCATTCAGTCAGCATAGCAGTGCCATCGTTAGCTACTTTGTGAGCTTTTTAAATGTTCGTTAGCCTTTTTACAGCATAAATCTAGTTTTGCTAGCTCACTATGAGTCCAAAGAAAGCAATGGACATTTAAGAAGTATCCACAGCATTGTCGACAATGCCTCGCCCTCCATTCCACTGCATGTAAGAATTAAACAACATGGTAAAGTGAATGTTATTTTTATTCTTAATCATTTTGGTGACCTGGCTGTTGAACTTAGGGAGTTTTGTGATTTCAAACTATTAGTGCACCACAGGGCTAGTGACTGTGTGTGTGTATGTGTGTGTGTGTGTGTGTGTAAGCGCGTGCGTGCCTGCGTGCAGCTTAGCTAGTTGTTGTCGTCTCGACTTTATTAAATAGAAAGGTGATCCATCACCCCCTTTTTATGTTTGTTTATATATACAGTACATTATGGCACTTCATATCGTGTTCAAAGTGTACAAACATTCACTGAAATTTGGACTTGTCAAGCCTGAAACCCATTATTCATATTTACATTGTTTCTTATGGAGAAATTTGCTTCGATATAAAAACTTTTCTATTTGCAAAACCTGTTCAAGAACCAATTGCGTTCATAAATGGAGGTTCCACTGTACATTCATTTTCTGTGGTATCGTCCCTTCAGAATGCTTGCTGAAACACACACCTCCGGGAACTTGCTCCATAAAGATCTTGATATATCCGTTCTCCGAAACCGAGCCCAAATACTGGACAATGTTCCTGTGCTTGAGGTATTTGTGGAGGGCGATCTCTTCGTGAAGAGGTTGCGAATACCTGATTGAAGAATGAGAAAGAAACACGGTCACTAATCATCATCTATATCAGGGGTGTCCAAACGTTTTCCACTGAGCGCCGCACATTGAAAAATCAAAGCATGCGGGGGACAGGGGCCATTTTGATATTTTTCATTTTAAACCAATACAGCACATGGATGTTTTACTTTTAGGGCTCAACTCTGGTCCCAGTCAAAACAATTTTAAAAATAAGTCATATATACAGGTGTATATGTATATTTGTATTATTTTGTATTAATTTTCAACGCCTAAATGTCCAAATCAAAAAGGTTTTTGTTTTTTTGCATTTTTTTTATCCCCGTTTTTGGCACACAAAAAACCCCACAAAAATGCCATAGTTTCCCCCCCCCAAAAAAATTACAAAGTTCAATATGTGATTTAAAGTAATTGGAGCTTGAAATGGTTCAATAATTCATAACATTGATTTTAATTCATTATTATTTTTTAAGCGATGACAGGTATAAAAAAAAAAATCCAACTTAAATTATTGAGTATCAAAAGTCACACATTTAAAAAAAAAAATCCCTTAAATCTTTAGATCAACTTCAGATCTATTCGTCGA
Source organism: Nerophis lumbriciformis (assembly GCF_033978685.3). NCBI lineage: Eukaryota > Metazoa > Chordata > Actinopteri > Syngnathiformes > Syngnathidae > Nerophis > Nerophis lumbriciformis. Next base: position 39,709,039 of record NC_084554.2, on the reverse strand, counting down.
TTATGATTTTTTCAGTCATTTGTAATGGGTTTTTTTTTGTTTTTGTTTTTTGCCCATATTTACAGAAAACTTAAAAATAGAAACAATTTGAATAGGTCAATAATTCATAACAACATTGCTTTTAATTCATTATTATATTTTTAACAATGGCAGTTTTTTTTAATCCCACTAAAATGTTTGGGGGCCAAAAGGGCCCCACTTATAAAAGTGTTAAGAATAAGTCATACAGTCTTATGTATTTTTTGCTTTCTTTCTTTCTTTTAATAGATCTCTGGAAAGCTAGGTAATGTTTGCTGTGGTCTGGAACAACATGGCACACAAACAACTATCTGGAACGCAGCCAATATTACATACAGATAATGTGTCATGAGACATGCAAAACTAAATTATATACAAAGAGGATACAAGTAAAGGATACTAAATGAGTTGAAATATACCTACAAATGAATGAAATGAATGAATGAAATAAGTTTATTTCGGTCATATAATCAACCATCAACCATTAACCATTTTGTGTGACCAGTTTAACAATACAGATTATACATATTTAACAATCATACACATTTACACACAAAAATAAAATAAAATAAAAAGAATGACCGAAAAAGGAATATGCTGAAGCCAAAGCTTATATTTGCCTATCCTATACCTCCACTGAAAATAAGATTGCCTGGAACATCACTTCAAATCTCTAGATAATCTCCAGATATATCCTTCGATTATGCGTTTTATTTTTTTATGTCTTTTTTTTTGTTTTTGTCTGTTTTATGACCCCTTTTTTTTTTTTTTTTTTTTTAAAGCAAACGCATAATATGCAATATTTTCCACAAAAAAACATTTCAAAGTGGAATATTTGAGGTGAAGTAACTGGAACCTTGAATAGGTCAATAATTCATAACAATATTGATTTTGATTTATTATAATTGTTTTTAGCAATGACAGCTTTAAAGTAAAAAACTGCCTTCATGGCAGCTTTGTGTTATCAGAGTGAACATTGCAATTTTTTGGGGGTTACATTTCACCTATTTGCCCATTTTTTATGTTTTTTAAAAAAAAATAGTATTTTTAGAATGTTCAGTGGACTGTTGGAAAATTAGCTGCGGGCCGCAAATGGCCCCCGAGCCGCCCTTTTGACACCTATGATGTACATACTCCAAACTAAAAATGTGAGTCATCGGGTACCTGCTGTCCCTCTCTGGGATCTCCTTGATAGCAATTCGGACCTGGTTGCTGAGGTCCCTCCCGGCGTACACCACTCCATAGGTACCTCGCCCCAGCACCACCCGTTCGCTCGTCTCATCAATGTCGTACTCGTACTGCAACGCAACAGATGGTCATACTTTATTTTTTAAAGAAAAAATGTAATCATCCCGCGCCGACTGACCTCCAATGTGTCTCCGTCGCCTTCGCCTTCCAGCTCCACGGCGTTTCCGGTCCCGTCCGATATCATCTCCTTCACCATGGAGCAGAACCTGAGAAAACACACGTTTGCTCCCACTGCAAGGCCAAAAGAAAGTCCGTCCTTACCGCGCACACTGCTCCTCCGTGGAGAAGTAAATCTGGAAGTCGTCCGAGTTGTCGTGGACGTAGAGGAAGCAGCAGCGCTCGTCGAATTTGCTGATACTGCAGACGTTCAAATAACCAATGAGAAGCCTAGTAGAGTCAGTATCAAACACAGACTCTACCTGATGCCTTTGATGGACATAGCCGTAAAGTTCCACTCGTGGATGCCTTTCTGCAACACATCAACACAACGGATGGTCACCGACGAGAGCGAGGAAGCTTTTCAAGTTTCCGTGAAGAAAAAAACCCCCACAACAGACCGTCTCAGGGGGCGAAACGTGCCAAATTGACACGTTCTTCTCTTCGGCCTCGTTGTTGATGGACACGTACGACGGTTGGTAGACTTTAGTGGGTTCCAGAATCAGCACCTGAACCCAGACAGGATAGTGAGAGTCTTGACCGACGGGATCCAGCATGACGTGAGTTCCGTACGGGAAAACGCAGTCGGTTGGTGGTGCCCTGCGTGGCCTCCACGATGATGTCCATCCAGAAGTTGAGTCGGTCCCTCTGAGGGGAATGTTCCACCGTCTGCTTCTTGAACCTCTGGATCAGCTGCAGGTTCTGCACCACCGAGCGCAGGTACCTGAATGCAACGCTCAAGTTACCGAAACGTGTACCGCTCCCACTCCCGGCCATCTGGGATCTCACCAGAGAGGTGGTTTCAGCTTGAAGAGCTTCTCGGCAGCCTGAGTGGCCTTCGGAATGTCGTTAGCCAGCATGCTAACGGTGAAGAACTGTCCCACGTCCCAGTAGTTGTTCATTTTCTCCAGGGAACCTTTGCGCCCCAACAAACTGTTAAGGCGAACACCTGAAAAATATATTTGGGAGAATTTCTATGAATGATGAATTATAAGGGATTTAACAGAGCAGCAAGAGAATCGATGTTGTAATAGCGGTAAGAAGCAAATTGCATTAGGGATGTAACGTTTACCGTTCTAATGATAAACCGCGATATCATTTCTGACAGTTAGTATTACCATTTCAAATTTTAATTATTGGAAAACCGTGATTGATTACATCACTCATGGTGCAGCGGCTAGCGCACTAATCGCTAACTAGTCCAAATGCTAACGTGAAGACAAAACACATTAACATATTTCCCCATGACCAACAACACCTGTTTTTGCTTTTGATGTTCAACAATTTAAAACATCAAATTACAGAAGAAGATAAAAACATATTTGAAAACTCAAATAAGAAAAGTGTTCATAATTATCAGGGGCGGCATGGCGTAGTGGGTAGAGCAACTGTGCCAGAAACCTGTAGGTTGCAGGTTCGCTCCCCGCCTCTTACCATCCAAAAATCGCTGCCGTTGTGTCCTTGGGCGGGACACTTCACCCTTTGCCCCCGGTGAACTGAATGATGAATGATAGGTGGTGGTCGGAGCTGTTGGCGCAAATTGCAGCCACGCTTCCGTCAGTCTACCCCAGGGCAGCTGTGGCTATGAAAGTAGGTTACCACCACCAGGTGTGAATGATTGATGAGTTCTAAATGTAAAGCGACTTTGAGTACTTAGAAAAGCGCTATATAAATCCCAGTTATTATTATTATTATTTTGTTTTACATCTTGTCCAGCGCTGTTATTTGTGTTTCCATTTCCTGTTTGCCTCCTTTTCCGGAATTTTCCCTGTTTGGGCACTGGCTTCGTCGCCTGTCCCTCATTGGCAATCAGGATGTTTTATAAGCCAGCTCTGTCCTCTGGACAATGTTTGACTTTTGTGCTTTTTGTTTTGCTTTGTACCTAAACGCCCATAGCTTTCCCTATGCTTCCTGTGCATTTCCCTGCTGCACTATTTCGTCATTCTTGTTATTAAATAAATTTAACCTGCACTTCGCCTGCCGTCTGTGCATCCTGGGGTCCAGAACACTACCAGAACGTAACAAAAAGTATGTGGTGTGTGTGTGAGCTCCTGATTTATTCATTTTTATTTATTTATGTATTAATTTTAAATATAACTCGGTTAAAATAATTCAATATGTGTTTACAAGTACTTTTTGAGTACATTCAACAATACCGTGATTATTTTCATAATGTTACCGTATTTTTCTGACTACAAGTCGCTCCGGAGTATAAGTCGCACTGGCCGAAAATGCATAATAAAGAAGGGAAAAAACGTATATAAGTCGCACTGGAGTATAAGTCGCATTTTTGGGGGAAATTTATTTGATAACACCCAACAACAAGAATAGACATTTGAAAGGCAATCTAAAATAAATAAAGAATAGTGAACAACAGGCTGAATAAGTGTACGTTATATGAGGCATAAATAACCAACTGAGAACGTGCCTGGTATGTTAATGTAACATATTATGGTAAGAGTCATTCAAATAACTATAACATATAGAACATGCTATACGTTTACCAAACAATCTGTCACTCCTAATCGCTAAATCCCATGAAATCTTATACATCTAGTCCCTTACGTGAATGAGCTAAATAATACTATTTGATATTTTACGGTAATGTGTTAATAATTTCACACATAAGTCGCTCCTGAGTATAAGTCGCACCCTACTATGAAACTATGAAAAAAACTGCAACTTATAGTCCGAAAAATACGGTACATTCTTAGCCAGATTTAATAGTGTTACATGCTTATGATACTATTATCGATTTGCACAATCACTTAAAAAGGAGGTTGCCTACAGCCAAGCTGTTAATTCTGGAATCTCTTACCAATTTTCCTGAGTTCCATGGAGCTCTCAAACTGTTGACCGGCAACTATGAGGAGAACGGCCAGGTTGATGCCAGAGTAGAGTGTAGGCTGCAGCTCAAAGCCCTTCCTGTACCTGCAACGGTTCTTGGCTTCCATCACATGTCCATTCAGCTCACTGTACTCATTCGGCGTGTCCTCCTCACCACTGTATGGCATTGTCCCTGTTCTTGGTGTCTTTGCAGTCCGAGTCGAGGAAGATGTCCTTGTAGATACGTCCGCACAGGCAGAACATATCGGGTGCCGGATGCTCGCAGGACTGCAGGACCTGCAGCATCACCCGGAGAGCTTGCTCTCTGTCGCCAGGACTGTTCCTCCTGCGATTCAAGAATTTAGGATCAGGTACTTTGACGTGTTCTGTGGACTAGGGATGGGCGATATGGCCTAAAATCTATATTTCACAATATATTATTTGGTATATGAATGATCATAGAAGCAAATGATCCCCATTTAGCTGCTGATGTTTGCAGTGGCATATTGCGTCATTTCTGCTTGTATTATTTTATATTATACTATTATTAATCTACTTACTAATTCACTGTTAATATCTGGTTACTTCCTGTTTTAAAATGTTCTATCTACTACACTTATGTTAAAATGTAATAAGCACATATTCTGCTGTTGTTTGGATACTTTACATTAGTTTTGGGTGATACTAGACATTTGGGTATGGATCCAATACTTACAGGGCAGTTTTGGTCATACCACTGCTGATACTGATACTTCAACTTTTTAAGATCATCCGTGGAAAATGGATGAGTGAATGGTTCCATTTTTGATCAAAATTATAATCAGACAAAAACACAGGATGATGATGTGACAATATTAGATAAGATTTAGATATTGCAATCATTTTATACTATTGGCTCTAATGTAACTCCTTTTGTCTTTGCCCTCATTGAGGAACTGCATTTTTTGTAATTTGCCTCTCACTCACAATACGTATGTAAGACAAGAACTCGTATGATTTTCTTTTTTTAATACATTCTATCTCGTAAATAAACACGAGCAAAAGTCATCTAACAACGGAGCGAATGGGATTAGCTCTAATCCGCCTAAAATCGCTTTAAAAAACATTCTAAAACCTCCAACGTTTTATATATACACACTGAAAGAATATATGTAATGTAGTAACAATTACATTCATAGTTAAAGGTAATATTTATGTATTTTGCTCATTTTGAGCATACGGCGTATTTAATTTCAGACGCATCAGAACTTTCACTTTTCCCTTTAAACAACAACAACACTCCTACTCCTGGCAGACTTCATGAGAGACAACCAAGATTACTTTGAGACAAATGATGAAACTTATATTTTTGAGCCTGAACATAAGGAGGATTAGCTACAAGTTTTAGAAGCTGAGTGCTAAACAGAACCAGCTTTAGTGAAACACTAAGCATCATGTAGCAGTATTGCTAGCTGCTAAACAAGAAATACAAACTATAAATATAATAAAACAATCACTTACTGTACTATGTCTGCCATCACTGGGATACCGATGATGATGGGATGTTTATATCTTCCTGTTTAGTTAAAGAATTAATCATAATCCTCGCGCAGGTAAAAAAAAAAAGTTCAGCAAATGAGCGTCTTTTCGTGTCTTTCTCGCCATCTCCGGGTTAAGTTGGATATCAACGTTGACCAACTTCTCGGTTTACGTCCACAACCTTCTACTATCCAGGTGAGAGGCATGATTTGTGATCTTAAATTAATTTTCACCAACTCAGAGGTGATGCAGCAGCAGCGGCTCAGCATGTCAATACAGCAGCATAAGCTAGTTAGCTCTCTGTGACCACGGCACCGCTAAAAGTAGTTCCTCAGCGTTAGCCCTTATAACAGCAATATCACTAATACCTGGTTAATATTCAGGTCACGAGATGTAAATGAAGTATTGTTGGAGTTTTTTTTTATATGGCTTTATGGGCACAATTGAGTAATGCTACATTGTTAGCCACCTAGTACTTGCCGTATTTTACGAATTAGAATGCATAAAAAAGGGAATTGTGAATGCTGGGCAAAATTCCAAAAAAGTACAGTTCCTTTTTAAGTCAGGAACATATTTCCTGAGTTTGTAAACAATAACAAAAATGACAAAAAAATTATTAATTATTGTGTTAATAAAATATATCGATGTAATCACTGTAGTATTGACTTACGCTATCATTACTGTCTATATTTGTATCGCTCCGCCCACTCCTTTTACATCCAAGATCTCTAGTTTAGCATGACTTTTTTAGCTATTCTTCGTCCTCGTGATAAGGTCAGTAACTTAGTTTATTTTGGCGAGTATTAGCTAGCAAGGACTCTCCTTGTTGGCTTGTTGCTGTCAAATTAGCGTGAAACAGCTAGAATGTGTTATCAAAATGCATCATCACGATATGGCGATAGTATTAAAATCTCTACCGTCGATCCAATTAATTTAACGGTCGACAGTAGGACTACCCTACTGTGGACCGTTACCTGTTTAGCGCAAAGGCGTAGTGGAACTGGATCATGGGCTGGGTTGCCAGGTCACAAGTAGGCAGCATCTCCAAGGTCTGCACCAGTTTCACCATGGCATCGTAGTCCTGGTGGGCCAAATGACGTTAAAGTCAACTCATGCATGGGTCGCTTTCTATACGGACAGGAGCCCACCTGGATGTCTCTGTAGGAGAAGAGCAGGTTCATGACGATGTCCTGCGTGAGGACCTCGGTGTTGTCGATGCGCAGCTTAATACGGGAGAGCTCCTTCGCCAGCTCCTCGCCCTGATACTTCTCCCTGGCCTTCCTGATGTCGTTCAGCAGGGTGTCCTTGAAGGAGGCACTGGGGGTGGAAGGAGGGCACAAGGGGAAGGTATGAGGTGTGTCTGGTGTCTCTCTTTCAATGGGCTTTTGTCTGACCAGGACGTGACGTGGATGTCCTTCAGCAGGCTGGTGAAGCGGTCCATCAGGGGCACGCACAGAGGACCCAGGAGGTTGTCCCAGCTGGGCTGCATGTACTCGCTGGCCCTTCGCTGGGCGTCGCTCTCGCAGCACGTGTACTCATGGTTGGGGGTGACGATGTAGGGGATGAAGTAGTAGTTGCCGCTGGACGCCTGGAGACGGACAGGGAGTTATTTTTTTTTACAATAGAGTAGACCAGGGGTGCCCAAACTTTTTGACTCAGGGGCTGCATTGGGTTAAAAAAATGTGGCCGGGGGCCGAGCTGTATATGTATATATGTGTGTACCCTGCAATGAGGTGGCGACTTGTCCAGGGTGTACCCCGCCTTCCGCCCGATTGTAGCTGAGATAGGCTCCAGCACCCCCCGCGACCCCAAAGGGAATAAGCGGTAGAAAATGGATGGATGGATGGATATATATATATATATATATATATATATATATATATATATATATATATATATATATATATATATATATATATATATATATATATATATATTCCTCGCACACTAATTGACTGAAAGAGCGCGCACTTGCTGCGGTGCGAGCGCAATGATGTCACATTATCGATGTGAAAATGCATTTTTAGACCATATAATTTGCCTGAGCGGCTTTGAGACACCGAAAGTAACGGGGTAAAAAATGGATTAGAAAAGACAAATTGTAAAATATTATTTTTTTATTTATTTTTTTTACATTTTTTAACTTGGGACTTCCTGCGGGCCGGATTTTGGACGTTTGCGCGCAGTATCGGGCCCGCGGGCCGTAGTTTGGGGACCCCTGGAGTAGACCCTGGAGTGTCGCAAAACACGTGCAAACCTGATAGCGCCCGCAAAGCTGATCTACTAAGCTCGTGTCCAATTAGCGTATATGCAGAATATATGCTCAGTATCAGACCTCCCACAATATGAGTAGGATATGCAAATATAGTCATTTAGCACTCACAATGTGATTTATCAGGACTGAAAATATTCTGCAGTTGCTTTTTGGCATTTATTTTTAGCATGTTTGGAATGCGTGCGCAAACTGCCACAAATGGCCTTACCACAGTCAGAAGGAGGGGATCGCTACAATAGAGAAAGACACTCTTCCGTGGGAAAAGTATTTCTGTTAGAAATTAGACAAATCATCTGTGATTAAACTTATTAATGATTGAACGGCCAATTTGGAGACAAACAAACATCATTGTCTGCTGGTGTCATTTTTAATGGTGTTTATTTTTCATACAACTATTAGAGGTACAGTACAGGCCAAAAGTTTGGACACACCTTCCCATTCAATGCGTTTTCTTTATTTTCATGACACAAAGTGTTATCCCCGCTGCGGAGACGGCACGACCAGGCTGAAGTAATGTTTATTGACTATAACTTTAGCTGGCAATAATTAAAGTAGTCCAAATTCACATACTTTGTTATGCATGGTCAGAAATTACTACATAACAAACCACATTCTGCGAGTACATCATAGTACGAGGAGAGGGGGTGGATACATTTTCTAGCAGGCTAAATAATGTAATAATGTTCATCCCCCATATACAGTACAAGCCAAACGTTTGGACACACCTTCTCCTCATTCAATGCGTTTTCATAATTTTTAATGACTATTTACATTGTAGATTGTCACTGAAGGCATCAAAACTATGAATGAACACATGTGGAGTTATGTACTTTAACAAAAAAAGGTGAAATAACTGAAAACATGTTTTGTGTTCTAGTTTCTTCAAAATAGCCACCCTTTGCTCTGATTACTTTTTTGTACGCTCTTAGTATTCTCTCGATGAGCTTCAAGAGGTAGTCACCTGAAATGGTTTTCACTTCACAGATGTGCTTAAAGGCTCATCAAGAGAATGCCAAGAGTGAGCAAAGCAGTAATCAGAGCAAAGGGTGGCTATTTTGAAGAAACTAGTATATAAAACATGTTTTCAGTTATTTCACCTTTTTTTTGTTAAGTACATAACTTCACATGTGTTCATTCATAGTTTTGATGCCTTCAGTGACAATCTACAATGTAAATGATCATTTACATTATATAATTATTATGCTGAATATATTTGTGTGCTGCATGTTCAACATCATTGCAAAACACCACAAGTTGGAGAGCATGCTAGCATAAATGTGGAGGGTAATGAGTGTCTCCATGGTGACAGTCAGTATAGTATACTCATTTAAATTAGGCGGTCCTCACCACTTTTGCATTTGTTATTGATTGTACACGCAGTTTTAGCAGATCACCCAAAACATGCCCACTAATAGTACACACAGTTTTATAGTTTGCACTTAGTAGATCAGGCCCTTAGTGTTATGGAGGTTAGAGGTGCAGTACTGGGGACTTTGTGTTGTTGTTGTTATTCCTCCAGTATGTCACAATCACACAGCTGCCGTGCTACCTTTCAGAAAACTGGAAAGTCCGGTCAGACAGTCCAGACCTGCGACCGGGCAAAAGTGCAATGGAGTCACAGTGTGAATGGTAAGATATTATTAGCCACTTTCAATTGTGCATAATACGAGACAAACAAAACAACCAATATGATTTTTTTTTTTTTTACATAACAGAAGTACTATGAACATGTTTGTGTTGGGGTGTTGTCACACTCCAGGTGGCTAAACGTGAATATTGTTAACTAATGTTCATCAAGTTCCACCGGGATATGAGTCCCAAAGCACTGCAAAAAAGAGCTGACAAATATAACATCAAAAGACTGGAGGAGTTTAGGAAAAAAAATACTAAAAACTAGTTAAATTATCTATCTATGCAGCTAGTTCATTTTGCCTGATAAATCACACTAAATTAAGATTTTCAGATGTAGAAATTAGCAGACTTTTAAGATAAATTAAAAAAAAAATGTTATTCTGAAAACAATCATTGCTCAACTTGCAATTCTAAAACTAAGCAGAATCTTTAAACAAGATTTTCTATTTGGGGAAAACCAAACTATCTTAATTGAACAGTTATTTTCTCAACTTTAACATTTTTAATCTAGTATAAAAAAATATAATTATTAATGCTGAAATTAAGATTATGATGTAAAGTCCATGACTTGAAATAAGTAAATAGCTCTTAACACTAGGGACATTTCAAGAAAATGATTTATACATTTTGTCAAGTGGCAAATCATTTGCACTGTGAAGCCTGTTGCAAACATTAGAAAAACTAAATTCTGAAGTTCTGTCGCTACACATCTTAATAAAGCTCGGAGCTCAGCCAACTAATCGATGTACAATCGTGGTCAAAAGTTTACATACAGTTGCAAAGAACAACAACTGATATCACATGAACAAAGATAAGACCTTCTGGAGGAAATTTCTGTGGTCAGATGAAACAAAAATTTAGCTGTTTGGCCACAATACCCAGCATTGTGTTTGGAGGAGAAAAGGTGAGGCCTTTAATCCCAGGAACACCATATCTACCGTCAAGCATGGTGGTGGTAGTATTATGCTCTGGGCCTGTTTTGCTGCCAATGGAACTGGTGCTTTACAGAGAATAAATGGGACAATGGAAAATGAGGATTACCTCCAAATTCTTCAGGACAACCTAAAACCATCAGCCCGGAGGTTGGGTCTTGGGCACAGTTGGGTATTCCCACAGGACAATGACACACGTCAAAAGTGGTAAAGGAATGGCTAAATCAGGCTAGAATTAAGGTTTTAGAATGGCCTTTCCAAAGTCCTGACTTAAACATGTGGACAATACTGAAGAAACAAGTCCATGTCAGAAAACCAACAAATTTAGCTGAACTGCACCAATTTTGTCAAGAGGAGTGATCAAAAATTCAACCAGTGGCTTGCCAGAAGCTTGTGGATGGCTACCAAAAGCGCCTTATTGCAGTGAAACTTGCCAAGGGACATGTAAGCAAATATTAACATTGCTGTATGTATACTTTTGACCCAGCAGATTTGCTCACATTTTCAGTAGACCCATAATAATTTCATAAAAGAACCAAACTTCATGAATGTTTTTTTGTGACCAACAAGTATGTGCTCCAATCACTCTATCACAAAAAAAAATAAGAGTTGTAGAAATGATTGGAAACTCAAGACAGCCATGACATTATGTTCTTTTCAAGTGTATGTAAACTTTTGACCACGACTGCAGCTGCTGTAGGTTTGATTACTTTGTTTTTCTCCAGCGAATAAGCTAACTTAGTATGATGTTGTTAGGTGTAATGTTAGTATTTAGCTGACATAGCTAAGCTAGCATTGCTAACGTTTGTCTCCTTCTACTGCCCCGCTCTTTAACGTTAATTTGTTGTATGTGATGTATGACATTTAGTATGTTAAACAAACGTTAGAGTGTATATGTAAAAAGTACACAAAAGCGCTTCTTGTCGTTATGTGTGTATTTGCCGCTGGCTGGCCTTCCGCAGTGGTCACGTTTGAATGCGCCATCGTGAGTAGTGACTGGACCGCTGTTTTCAGAGTTCAACTGTGTTCGCGTTGTTTTCGTCACCTCTCATGATGTAGAACACATATCCTTGTTTATCCAGAATATCTACATTTTTGGATTGGACTCACGCCAGAAAGCTCCGACAAAATTTCTAAAAAAAAATCTCCTGTGAGTAAAAAGTTAATTGGAATTCCTTTTAAAGTATAAGTTATACATGTATCTGTGAGTCTGCAAAATATATTTTAAATTGATGGATTAGCACACTGATTTTTTAGACTGGTTGACTTACTCTTCCTGGTCGCTGTGGGACCAATCTTGTTTCCTCAGATTTTCCGCTATATATGCTAATTTGATGAATTTGATCATTTAAATATACACCGACACTGTAAAACCTATTTTTGTGTTTCCAACGATACCAACCTTTTTTAAAATGGGGTAAATATTAAGAAAGTTATGACATTTTCAACAAAAAGGTCACACCTAAAATCTGGAGCCCCATTGACTTCGTGTTGAAGAGGCTGATCATAAATTAGTGCATTTTCACTTTCTTAATATTTATTAGAGATGTCCCAAATATTATCGGCCGATAAATGCGTTAAAATGTAATATCGGAAATTATCGGTATCGGTTTTTTCATTATCGGTATCGGGTTTTTTTTATTATTTTTTTTTTTTTATTAAATCAACATAAAAAACACAAGATACACTTACAATTAGTGCACCAACCCAAAAAACCTTCCTCCCCCATTTACACTCATTCACACAAAAGGGTTGTTTCTTTCTGTTATTAATATTCTGGTTCCTACATTATATATCAATATATATCAATACAGTCTGCAAGGGATACAGTCCGTAAGCACACATGATTGTGCGTGCTGCTGGTCCACTAATAGTACTAACCTTTAACAGTTAATTTTACTAATTTTCATTAATTACTAGTTTCTATGTAACTGTTTTTAAATTGTTTTACTTAATTTTTTATTCAAGAAAATGTTTTTAATTTATTTATCTTATTTTATTTTATAAATTGTTTTTAAAAGTACCTTATCTTCACCATACCAAATTAGGCATAATAATGTGTTAATTCCACGACTGTATATATCGGTTGATATCGATATCGGTATAGGTAATTAAAGAGTTGGACAATATCGGATATCGGCAAAAAAGGATTATCGCACATCCCTAATATTTATCCCATGAAAATGATACTTATATCACTAAAATTGTGTTAACAAGAACTGATAATACCGGTTTCATTTAAATAAATACATTTTGAAAATGTTACACACATACTTACTTCCTGGGGACACACTCCAACGTAAACAAATAGCTCATTAGCAATAAAGCTACAGACACTAAATAGGGCTTACTAAAAACACTTATGAAATGTCCAATTCCAGCATTGAAGCCAATAAACATCAAATCTTTAAAAATGAGAGATTAGTGTTTTGACTACACTTGTAACAGCAAATTATTTGCTTAGCTTGTGTTGTGTATGTTACACAAGGCACTGATTGCACTTTAACTTCCTCCTTTGTGGTTGTTAGTGAACGCAAACAAGCAACCTCCCAGCATGCTTTGCTGCACACGGTACCTACGTTACTGTTAGAACCTCGGTATTCCGGAGGCAACTGGACCCAGGGGAACCCTAAACCTGGCGGACGGCCGGCCTACTCCACAAACACGACATTCAAATCATTAGCACGGAAGAACAGCTGCTAATATTTTGACAGGGTTCTATTTCAGGAGTGTTCCTGTCACAAATAGTGTTCCCAGAATAGACACGGTGAGACACTTACTGTGTTTTTCTGAGCGACCATGTCCTGGAAGGAGACAGAGCACATGAGTGACTGGCAGCACGGTCCTTAAATAACAGGAACGATGGCAGCCATACCCGATCATCGGCGCTTACCTTCAGGGACTGCGCCGTGTCGGGGTCTGTGTCGTGGTACAAGATGACGTTGTTGGCCATGTCGAAGCTCTCCCGCACGCCCAGGTGGTAAAAGAGGGAGGGCTGGCGGAAGACGTCGCTCATGTCCACCACCGCGATGTCTGCAGGGAATCAACATAGTTTGTGTGACGCTTGAGAAAATACAAATCCAAGGAAGAACATCGCAATTGGAACCTCGAGTCAACCCACAAGTTCACGCATGCGTGTAAACACACAAAACTATCGCATTAATTATGTATAAACATGGATTCATCACGCATTTACTTTGCTCCTTTACCTTAACCGCGGATGGTTACAATACGGTCATTGAGCAGGTCAATGCAGGGCCACGTCTTTTGCCGTAATGCCTCAAAAATTGACCAACACTTGCGGCAAGAACATGCCGTGATCGCCTTTGACTTTTTACTTGTTAATAAACGAGGGATGTAAAGGTAAAAGGTATGATGATAATTTGCGATAAAATTCCAGAAGGTTAGTAATACCATCTCATTTTTTAATCACCGAAAAACCGTCCTTTATTAATGCATTTTCGGCAACACGAAGTCAGACGCATGCGCACTAGCGTCGTTCGGCTTGATAATCGTGGCGGACAAGCTACACGGACTTTGCTGCGGAGATTTCCCCTGGAAGTAAACGAAGCCAAGCGCTTGGTTTAATGTAATTTTACCCTCGCTTCCCGGGGTGTGTTTAAGAGCTGTTAGATGGAGACAGGTGTGGACAATATTGGAGACATAAATTAATAAATTAATAAAAATAATAACGATAAATAAAGTTTCAAAAAACTACAGACAGATATTCACATAAAACCGCAGACAGCTGCGTTCCTGATTGGTCTTAGAGGGATATAGCGACCAACAAACACACAAAAGGCTCATCTACCACCCACATTTCAATTGTGTTTCAGAGTTAATTTGGAGATCAGTTTTTCCAACATTATATCAGAAAGGCACCCCATAGTTTGCAGAACCATTCAATGTTAAATTGGCTGCGTTGTAAGTAGATGGAATCGAAAATGGAATCGAAAATTCCCAGTGTATCAATTCCTTGGAATTGCTTGTCATTTATACTCGCCGCAGTTCACTTCTGTCTTTAGACGAATGTCACCGAGCAGCGACTAAGTTTGTGGTCAAAAGCTTGCATTTATTTGCTGCAGTACACTCGTAATGTTCGGTAGCTGGATGTTCAATTGTAGTCAGAGAGAAGTTGCATGTCTTCACCCCACCAGATTTTCTCAGTCATTATATTATACAGGTGAAACTCAAATAAATAGAATATTGTGTACAAGTCATTCAGGTCACCAATTAGCTTCAAATGTGAAACAATTATGTGATATGAATTCATTACATGCAAAGTTACTCCACATTTTCTGAGATTTTCATTTCAAGTTTTTCATAAACTGTAAGCCACAATCATTGAAATTATAACCAATAAAGGATTGACATATCTCACTTTGCATGTAATAAGTTATTATCACATGTTACTAAATGTTACATTCTTATGTAATTTCTACTTGATTTATTTTGTTATATTCTATAGAGACTTGTCCAGGGTGTACCCTGCCTTCCGCCCGATTGTAGCTGAGATAGGCTCCAGCGCCCCCCGCGACCCCGAAAGGGAATAAGCGGTAGAAAATGGATGGATGGCTGGATATTCTACAGAAGAATATTTATTACTTTTTTTTTTCTTAAAGTACCTTTTTTTCTTCTAAGCTACGTATGTGACCTCACTTGAAGCTTTGTAAGGTCATGTTACCTTTAAACTCAAGAAAACTGAGGCTAATCCATCTTTTTTTTCTCTTTCTTTCCAAATAACAATTGATAAGAGAACCTTTGAAGAACCGAATCGTTAAGCAGAATCGAAAGTGAACTCAGAACTGGAAAAATCGTATCAATTCCCATCCCTATTTACGAGTCAGAATGCAATAAAAAAAAGAATACATACTGTATGTTGTCATGTCTTTTCACAATTACATCCGTCGTCATGTCTTTCACAAAATTCCCCCCCAAAAAGTGCAATTCCCCTTTAATGTAAGTGGATATTACTTTTTAAAATGTTCATTATTGTAGCAATATTATTGTTAAAGGTAAGGATTTGTGTGATTTCTGACCGTTTGTAAGGGCACCAAAGGGACTTTTGTGTATGTGCATGCTTTGGCAGAGCACCGCATTCAGAGGACAGCAACTTGTTGTTGTTTGGCCTGCTAATAAAGAAAGTTGCTCCAAAGTTGCTCAAGAACCAATTAAGTTTGTAAATAGGGGTTTTACTGTAACACATTTTTAAAATGTTCCTGTATGACATTGAAATTGCATTTGTGTCAAAATGATGGTGTCTTTTTTTTTTTAAGTTAATTTAAATCATGCATTAAAGGTATTTACTTTGATTAATCAAACTTTAAAAGTGGGATTCATCACATTACAAAATGTAATTGTTTGACAGCATTCATTTTATTGCATTATTATTAGGGATGTCCGATAATATCGGCCTGCCGATATTATCGACCGATAAATGCGTTAAAATGTAATATCGGAAATTATCGGTATCGTTTTTTTTATTATCGGTATCGTTTATTTTTTATTTTATTAAAAAAAAAAAAAGTTGTATTAAATCAACATAAAAAACACAAGATACACACATATATATATATATATATATATATATATATATATATATATATATATATATATATATATATATATATATATATATATATATATATATATATATATATATATATGTGTGTGTGTGTGTGTGTGTGTGTGTGTGTGTGTGTGTGTGTGTGTGTGTGTAATATGTAAATATTACATATATGTTATATTTTATATTGCCACTACAGTACATTTTTAGTCTACTTTATACCTGCATTATCCTTTCCATCTTTACACTTTCCATCCTTTGTAACTGAGCTACTGTGTGGAACAATTTCCCTTGTGGATCATTAAAGTTTGTCTAAGTCTCAGTCTAAGTTAAGGAAAGGACTAGCATGCTTATTTTGCATTACATTCCGAAGTTGCAATGCTTCGCATTTTACTGAGTTGCAAAAAAAAAGTTGGACATTTAAAGTAAAAAGTTGCGCTCAACCTGCGTCGTAGAAGCTGTCCAACACGGAGGTCTCTCCGAAGTCGAGCCTCCCGAAGGTGACGGTGGTCAGCAGGGCACTTTCCGCGTCACAAGCCCGCTGGAGGCACTGCAGCGCCCCGGACTCCGGACTGCTGGCCATCACCGCCTTCAGCCCGTCGTTCAGCACGTATACGACCCGCAAGGAGCGCTGCTTGGCCGGGGGACTGGGGCTACACAGCTCGGCCCTGTCCCGGTCCCTCTCCAGCAGCACGCACATGCCGGCCGAGTGCTCGCCTGCCATGTCCGCCGCCTGCGCGCTCTGGCTGGGCTCCATGGCGGTGTGCTCCCCGGTAATAAGTGCGCTGCTGCTGCTGCTGCTGCTGCTGGGACACCGGCTCGTCCGCCTCGTCCTGGGGCTCACCTGACGCACACCTGTCGCCTCGGAGAGGAGAGCGTCTGAGTTTGTTCCCCGACATGTCCGCCTCATTAAGTCACATCAGGGGCCGATTATCTCGCACCAGGAGGTCCGCTCGGCCCGGACCGGTTGCGACTAGATCCCTGCAGAGGACGGAATTGGAGGAAGTCCCTCTCCACGCTATAGCCGTGCTGCAGGGATTACGTTCCTCCCTTTTTTATGTAATATTGAACTTTTTCCTCAAAGTTCAGGCATCAGAAAATCATAGCACTGACTCTTTAGCCATTATGATTGCTCGGATGTTTTGCGGGACCGGTACTTTTCAGAGACAGTATGGTACCGAAAATTATTCATTAGTATCGCAGTACTATACTAATACCGGTATACCGTACAAGCCTAGTGTGTGTATATATATATATATATATATATATATATATATATATATATATATATATATATATATATATATATATATATATATATATATATATGTATATATATATACATATGTCTATTTATATGTATGTATGTGTGCAGGGGCGCCGCTCGGGATTTTGGGCCCCATGAAAAGAATCTTTACAGGGCCCCCAACACAGTGTTATTTTTTCTGTATTATAATTTCATCATCATTAGGGGCCTCTCTGGGCCCCCCTCCATCATGGGCCCCTAGAATCCATCTCCTTTACCCCCCCTTTTTGGCGCCCCTGTATGTGTGTGTATATAGAAATGTGTGTATATATATAATATATATGTATATATATATATATATATATATATATATATATATATATATATATATATGTATACATATATAGACACACATATGTATTCATACATATATATATATATATATATATATATATATATATATATATATATATATATATATATGTCTTAATAAGGTTATCCAAAAAATAGTGCTCGATGCCGTAGTAGAGCGCAATATATGTATATGTGGGAAAAAAATCACAAGACTACTTCATCTCTACAGGCCTGTTTCATGAGGGGGTTCCCTCAATCATCAGGAGATTTTAATGGGAGCATTCACATACCATGGTTTATATAGGGCACAGAGTGGGTGGGTACAGGCTGGCGTAGGGGCGTGGTGATTGGCTCATGTGTTACCTAGGAGGTGTTTCCGTCTGTGGCGGCATGCTGTTACAATTTCGCTGCGCTTGTTGAGGGATGACAGGTCTGGACGGTAAATAATAAACAGTTTCTCTTTCAAGCATAGGTTGCATCTTTTATTACCACTATTGTAAGGTGTGCTGGATGCAAGAATTTGCCATGTTATTGAATATTCAACATTATTGTCTTTGAGGTCCCAAATGTGTTTGCTGAGTTCTGTGGTATTCCGCAGGTTTTGGTTCCTGAAAGAAGCCTTGTGATTGTTCCATCTGGTTTTAAACTCTCCCTCGGTTAATCCTACATATGTGTCGGATGTGTTAATGTCCTTGCGTGTTACCTTAGATTGGTAGACAACTGATGTTTGTAAGCACCCCCCGTTAAGAGGGCAATCAGGTTTCTTTCGGCAGTTGCAGCCTTTGTTGGTTTTGGAGTCGCTCTGTCCGGGGGCCGACGGCTCATTTGCAATTGTTTTGTTGTGGTTTGAGATAATTTGTCGTATATTGTTCATACAGCTGTAGCTCAATTTAATGTTGTTCTTGTTGAATACTTTTCTTAGGGTGTTGTCTTTGGGAAAGTGTTTGTCAATCAGAGTGAGGAATTTGTGTCCAATGTTAGTTGAGACATTTTTGCTGTATGGGGTGGTTGTACCAGATGATGTCGTTTCGTTTTCTGTTCTTTTTTGGTTGGTTTCCTGGCGTGGGTTCATAGGTGAGGGTGAAATTGTATCCGCTTTCATCAAGCCTGTACCCACCCACTCTGTGCCCTATATAAACCATGGTATGTGAATGCTCCCATTAAAATCTCCTGATGATTGAGGGAACCCCCTCATGAAACAGGCCTGTAGAGATGAAGTAGTCTTGTGATTTTTTTTTCCACACATACATATATATATATATATGTATATCTATGTATACATATGTGTGTCTATATAGATGTGTGTCTGTATATAGATGTGTATATATGTGTGTGTGTATATATAGATGTATACATGTGTGTGTATATATGTGTGTATATATAGATGTGTGTATATATATGCGTATGTATATATGTGTGTGTGTATATATATATATATATATATATGCATATGTATTTATACTGTATGTGTGTATATGTGTGTTTATAGATATGTGTATATATTTATATATATGTGTGTGTGTGTGTGTATGTATATGTGTTTATACATGTATATAGAAGTGTATATATGTGTGTGTCTAGATATGTGTACCGTATATATTTATATATATGTGTGTGTGTGTGTGTGTATATGTGTTTATACATGTATATAGAAGTGTATATATTTGTTTGCATATATAGATGTATGTATATATATACATTATATGTATGTGTATATAGATATGGGTATATACTGTATGTGTATGTATATATGGATATGTGTACATATAGATGTTATAGATTTTTAATTATATGTATATATATATATATGTGTGTGTGTGTGTGCATGTGTGTATATATATATATATATATATATATATACATACATATACTGTATACTGTATGTATATGTGTGTATGTACGTATATGTATATATGTGTATATATATACATAAATGTATGTATATATACATATATATATATATACACATATATATGTATATGTGAATATATATATATATATATATATATATATATATATATATATATATATATATATATATATATATATACGTGCGTGTGTGTGTGCGTGTGCGCGGGCGTGTGTGTATATACACATATACATACACATATGTATAAAACACAATGTGTCCCCGAATCATAAAGTTGTTTTTCTTTTTGTCTTTAAATTCAAATGTGGCTGCATCATAGCACTGACTAATCAGCCAATCAGATTGCTCAGATACCAATATACTCCCACTTTAGGGCGTATTTGCATAGTATCTCGTCCATGATATGCATTTTTCCACCCCCTCGAGAATCGTGTTGAATTAAGAATCGATTCTGATTTAAATCATTAAGTGCCCGAAGTATCTATATTTACTATGCATTCTTCTAGCATCTTTCAAAATTCAAACACAATTCATGAGCAGCACTTATACAGAATTTCTCACTGTACTAGTTGTGTCCACAGGGGGGCGTATTTGCACGGTGTCTGGTTCTTACTCTGCATTATTCCATCATTTTAACATTATTTAAACATCATTATTGCATCCTATTATTAAGGTTAAACACACGTTTGTACAAAACCGTCCACATGTACTGAAGATCATAGCACTTTTTGACATAAATGCCACTCAATGGCGTATGTTCGCGCCATCTGCTTTTTTCTATGCATTTAAATTCGATGAGGGACAAGCGGTAGAAAAGGACAAAGCACATCCAGTACATAATAGCATCTTTATTAACATTGAAATATAAAAGAATATATATCTTCTTGTTTTATAATCGCTATCCTGGAGAAAAGAGAGGACCGAACGTCAAGAAAAACAAGTTGCAACCTTGTTTTCTTTGTTGTGTGACAGAAAGAAAGTAAAAAAAGAGGAAGGCCACAGTGTTGTGTTGCCATAGATTCTGTGCACATACGTAATAGTATAGAGCGGAGGAAGCCGTGCATGCTAGCGCGCACACACACACACACACACACACACACACACACACACCTTTAACGACTACATTCCTTCAAACCTGTTGCTTTAACATCACATGCTAAACAAACATCCTGTCATTGACTTGTGGGGGCTTAAAAAGTGCATTTTAAATTGAAATTGAAAAGTGTGTGTGTATATGAAGGCAAATAGACAATTAGAAACAAAGTTATATATTTTCCTAAGATGTGCTCGTGCTAAAAATACTGTTAACCCTCGAGGCACCTTTATGAAAGACCACTCATGTGATTCTCTATTTATGGAATTGTTTGACACTTTGCTTTTTATTATGAACACAACACAACCTCTATTGAACGTCTATTGACTTCAATCATAACACACATGTTTGATATCCTGACATTTCTCGTGAACAAACATTAATAAAATAAAAATACCTTATTAATCTAAGCCTCTACCTTGCGAATAACGGAAAAAAGGTTGTATTCAAAATGCATACCAATAGACTTTTACGACAGGGACCAGTTTGGGTCGTAAGGGTAAAAAGTGTAAACAAAGTTATCAATATTTGTCTTAGCTTTATTAACTCATCCCAAATCGATTTTTTTTCCTTCGAAAAATATTAGAAAAATACTAAAAATATGGTGAGGTCGGAAATTGTGGAAAAAAAACATGTCTTCAATGAGAGGGACCATTTTGGTATCTAAGGGTGCTGGGGCGGTATGGCGTAGTGGGTAGAGCAACCGTGCCAGAAACCTGAGGGTTGCAGGTTAGCTCCCCGCCTCTTACTATCCAAAATCGCTGACGTTGTGTCCTTGGGCAGGACACTTCACCCTTGCCCCCGGTGCCACTCACACCGGTGAATGAATGATGAATGATAGGTGGTGGTCGGAGGGGCCGTAGGCGCAAATTGGCAGCCACGCTTCTGTCAGTCTACCCCAGGGCAGCTGTGGCTATGAAAATAGCTTACCACCACCAGGTGTGAATGAATGATGGCTTCTCACTTCTCTGTGAAGCGCTTTGAGTGTCTATAAAAGCGCTATATAAATCTAAGTCATTATTGAGTGTAACTTTTTATTTTGAAAGGTCCTCCAGGGTAAACAAAGATTACCGTATTTTCCGGACTATAAGTCGCAGTTTTTTTCATAGTGTGCGACTTATACTCAGGAGCGGCTTATGTGTGAAATTATTAACACATTACCGTAAAATATCAAATAATATTATTTAGCTCATTCACGTAAGAGACTAGACCAGGGGTCGGCAACCCGCGGCTCTAGAGCCGCATGCGGCTCTTTAGCGCCGCCCTAGTGGCTCTCTGGCGCTTTTTAAAAAATTTATGAAAACTGGAAAAAGATGAGGGGAAAAAAAATCTATTTTTTGTTTTAATATGGTTTCTGTAGGAGGACAAACATGACGCAAGCCTCCCTAATTGTTACAAAGCACACTGTTTATATTAAACATGCTTCACTGATTCGAGTATTTGGCGAGCGCCGTTTTGTCCTACTAATTTTGGCGGTCCTTGAACTCACCGTAGTTTGTTTACATGTATAACTTTCTCCGACTTTCTAGGACGTGTTTTATGCCACTTCTTTTTCTGTCTCATTTTGTCCACCAAACTTTTAACGTCGAGCATGAAAGGTGAGTTTTGTTGATGTTATTGACTTGTCTGGAGTGCTATTTGGTCACTGCATGACTGCAAGCTAATCGATGCTAACATGCTATTTAGGCTAGCTATATGTACATATTGCATCATTATGCCTCAATTGTAGCTATATTTGAGGTTATTTAGTTTCCTTTAAGTCCTCTTAATTCAATTTATATCTCATGACACACTATCTGTATGTAATATGGCTTTTAATTTTTTGCGGCTCCAGACAGATTTGTTTTTGTATTTTTGGTCCAATATGGCTCTTTCAACATTTTGGGTTGCCGACCCCTGGACTAGATGTATAAGATTTCATGGGATTTAGCGATTAGGAGTGACAGATTGTTTGGTAAACGTATAGCATGTTCTATATGTTATAGTTATTTGAATGACTCTTACCATAATATGTTACGTTAACATACCAGGCACGTTCTCAGTTTGTTATTTATGCCTCATATAACGTACACTTTTTCAGCCTGTTGTTCACTATTCTTTATTTATTTTAAATTGCCTTTCAAATGTCTATTCTCGGTGTTGGGTTTTATCAAATAAATTTCCCCAAAAAATGCGACTTATATATGTTTTTTTACTTCTTTATTATGCATTTTTGGCAGGTGCGACTTATACTCCGGTGCGACTTATACTCCGAAAAATACGGTACTGTACCAGTCGTGGACACTATTTGGCACTTTTTCACGGAATATACAGCAGTTGTCGGACTGTTTGAACGTGGCTATTGTGCCTTTTTTCGGTCCTGAATGTTATATTTATTACATATTGTTCACACTTTTCTGACGTTAAAAATATAGCAAATTAATTTGAGGACTGACTGATTGCCATCGTGTGCATGTATGTATCATGCTGTGCTGCCCCCTGCTGGATTGGCCCCCCTACAAACTGTACCTTCAGAGATTGTGCTGTAACAAAGTTATTTACGCTCAAAGATGGAGTCGGTCGATTCTTCAATTTAGCAGCACTGAAAGGAGCAAATTGAAAAATGCCGGATACAACCCCAGCTTTAGCGATGTGCCATCAAACCTGAACCTGCACTTGGCTAAAATGTGCCTCTCGTCAAAATTGAGCGTCTCACGCACACACTCGCACACACACACACATAAAATAGTAAAGAGGCAAGAAGGCCGCGGCATGGACACCGACCGACCGACCGACCGACCGACCTGCGGGAGGTTCCGATGGGCCATCACGCCCACTTCACATTAGTCGACGTCGTCGTCGCTGCCTTCTGTTGCCACGGCAACTCACCGGCCACACACCCGCCGGTACCCACGGCGCCGGACATCATTAAACCCAAAAGAGAAGGCTCGTTAGAAATGACGGTAAACACAAGGCGAGGCGACATCATGTTGGCTGGGGTCGGGGAGGGGAGGGGAGGGGGGGTGTGCGCAGGATGCATGAGTCTATGACGCTGCTGATGTCCATCGGCGACCATCATTTGGCACAAATGTCTTGGCGAGGGCGTCTCGTCCACGGCTCATTTGGACATTTTCTTCTTTATGTGCTCCACTTCCATCTGCACAGCAGATAAAGTTGGTATCAACATGTGGCTCGTGGGCCTTCAAAAGTCAATCGTTCAACCTCGTAAATGACTTTTGTAGGTTCAAACGTGCGTGTTTGGGTCACACTTTTACCACTTTAGTCGACATTTTTCATGCCGACATCAGCATTAAGTTGCACATTGCCGCTGTAATGCAGGGAAAAGCTGGTAATGTTTTTCTAATGCAGGGGTTCCCAAACGTTTTGACGCGGGGGCCGCATTGGGTTGGAAACATTTTGGCCGGGGGCTGGGCTGTGTATATATATATATAAATATATATATATATATATATATATATATATATATATATATATATATATATATATATATATGTATCAGAATCAGCTTTATTGTCATTACGCAAGGTAACGAGATTGAGGCCATTCCATACAGTGCGATGTGTGCATGCTAGAAAAACAATGTGCAAATATATAAAAATATAAAAAATGTAGAAGTGCAATGAATATGGTGTGAAATGAATATATACATGAAAAAAAGCCAGGTTTCGGTGATAATCATAGCACAACAGTCCCGAACATAGCGGTTTCCAGCAAGTTGTAACTCCGTACGTATGTATGTATGTACGTATGTATGTATATGTGTGTGTATGTATGTATATGTGTGTCTATATGTGTGTATAGGTGTATATAATTGCATATGTGTATATAATTGTGTACATGTTTATTAAATGGTATATATGTGTATATAATTGCATATATAATTGTGTACATGTTTATATAATTGTCTATATGTGTATGTATGTGTATATATATATATATATATATATATATATATATATATATATATATATATATATATATATATATATATATATATATATATATATACATTAGGGCTGCAACAACTAATCGATTAAATCGATTAAAATCGATTATAAAAATAGTAGGCGATTAATTTAGTCATCGATTTGTTAAATCTATGCTATGCGTATGGGCAAAGGCTACTTTTTATTTTTTTTATTTTTTTTATAAACCTTTATTTATAAACTGCAACATTTACAAACAGCTGAGAAACAATAATCAAAATAAGTATGGTGCCAGTATGCTGGGTTTTTTTTCCCAATAAAATACTGGAAAGGATAGAAATGTAGTTTGTTTCTTGTATCCGATTATTAATCGATTAATCGAAGTAATAATCGATTATGAAATTAGTTGTTAGTTGCAGCCCTAATATATATATATATATATATATATATATATATATATATATATATATATATATATATATATATATATAATTGTGTATATATGTGTGTGTGTGTGTGTGTGTGTATATATATGTGTGTGTGTGTGTGTGTGTATATATATGTATATATATATATATATATATATATATATATATATATATATATATATATATATATATTCAAAAACGATATTTTTCCGATTCAAAAGGATTCTCTATTCATTCAATACATAGGATTTCAGCAGGATCTACCCCAGTCTGCTGACATGCAAGCAGAGTAGTAGATTTTTGTAAAAAGCTTTTATAATTGTAAAGGACAATGTTTTATCAACTGATTACAATAATGTAAATTTGTTTTAACTATTAAATGAACCAAAAATATGACTTATTTTATCTTTGTGAAAATATTGGACACAGTGTGTTGTCAAGCTTATGAGATGCGATGCAAGTGTAAGCCATTGTGACACTATTGTTCTTTTTTTTTTATATATATAAATGTCTAATGATAATGTCAATGAGGGATTTTTAATCACTGCTATGTTGAAATTGTTACTAATATTGATACTGTTGTTGATAATATTCATTTTTGTTTCACTACTCTTGGATTGTTCTGTGTCGTGTTTGTGTGTCCTCTCAATTGCTCTGAGTGTTGCTGGGTCGGGTTTGGTTTTGGAATTGGATTGCATTGTTATGGTATTGCTTTGTATTATTTTGTTGGATTGATTAATAAAAAAAAATTAAAAATTAAAATATAAATCGATTTTTGAAAAATGAGAATCGATACTGAATCGTGCAACGTGAGAATCGCGATTTGAATTCGAATCGATTTTTTCCCACACCCCTAATATATACACACATATATACTGTACACCTACCTATACATTAAAGTGTTTTCAAAGTGTGCTTATTTTTTTACTCAAATATATACTTTTGTCGAGGCTTGAACCACATATTCCTTGTTTACACTGTTTCTTATGGAGAACTCTGCTTCACTATACAAACTTTTCGATTTACAAACCATGTTTAAGAACCACTTGTTCGTAAATTGAGGTTACATTTTATCATAATCGCCTATTTTTTGAAGAATTTTATTCAATAGCATAAAAATCAAAATTTTGGCCAAAGATCTTATGTTATAAACAGAACTGAAGCACAGTTTGTATTCAGTATTGCCACCTACTCAGTGGCCTAGTGCAGTGGTTCTCAAATGGGGGTACGCGAACCCCTGGGGGTACTTGAAGGTATGCCAAGGGGTACGTGAGATTTTTTTTAAATATTCTAAAAATAGCAACAATTCAAAAATCCTTTATAAATATATGTATTGAATAATACTTCAACAAAATATGAATGTAAGTTCATAAACTGAACATCAAATGAAGTAGGCTATTCTATTCATTACAATGCAACAATGCAATATTCAGTGTTGACAGCTAGATTTTTTTGTAGACAAGTTCCATAAATATTGATGTTAAAGGTGTCTTTTTCTGTGAAGAAATGTTTAGAATTAAGTTCATGAATCCAGATGGATCTCTATTACAATCCCCAAAGAGGGCACTTTAAGTTGATGATTACTTCTATGTGTAGAAATCTTTATTTATAATTGAATCACTTGTTTATTTTTCAACAAGTTTTTAGTTAATTTTATATCTTTTTTTCCAAATAGTTCAAGAAAGACCACTACAAATGAGCAATATTTTGCACTGTTATACAATTTAATAAATCAGAAACTGATGACATAGTGCTGTATTTTACTTCTTTATCTCTTTTTTTCAACCAAAAATGCTTTGCTCTGATTAGGGGGTACTTGAATTAAAAAAATGTTCACAGGGGGTACATCACTGAGAAAAGGTTGAGAACCACTGGCGTAGTGGTTAGAGTGTCCGCCCTGAGATCGGTAGGTTGTGAGTTCAAACCCCGGCCGAGTCATACAAAAGACTATAAAAATGGGACCCATTACCTCCGTGCTTAGCAATCAGCATCATTGGGGGTTAAATCGCCAAAAATGAGCTGCTGCTCACTGCTCCCCTCACCTCCCGGGGGGGGGGGTGATCAAGGGGAATGGGTCAAATGCAGAGAATAATTTCGGCACACCTAGTGTGTGTGTGTGACAATCATCGGTACTTTAACTTTTTAACTTATTATTTTTCCGATAATATAGTAAATTATGAAATATGGAGCGTATTCACCTTATAAAAGCACTTTCTATAAAAAGCAGTATTAAAATTCAAGTATTTTCCTGTGGGGTTTTTGGCATGGAAATAGTTTTTCTTTCGTTTTAAAAAAAAAATGTTTTGCCGTGAACGTAAAAGGTGTCATTCTACTCAATGTGTCTCACCTGTAAACCGAGGCGAATCTTCTTCTCCTCATCTAGCGTGTTGGTCAGCTGCTTCATCTCCTGCCTGAAACACACACACACACATTAGGGATGTGTGCACTTACACACATGAACACGCGTTTTATATGTAATACAGACCTGTGTTGGCTCTTCAGCAGCTCCACAGAGGTCCTCAGCTCGCGCACCTGGTTCCTGAGGTCTTCCAGCGTGGGCGGAGTCACGGGCGAGTTCCGCAGCTCGGGGGAGGGGCTCAGACCCGAGGAGGAAGACGGAGAGGCGGGACGATGGCCGCCGCAGTTTGGCGGGTTGAGGGACGAGGAGGACTTGGCGGCCAGGGGCGCTTTACCCTCAGGTACCTGATATGTAGTCAGGATGGTAGACAGTAGGTTAGAGCTACCATGTGTGGCGCCCCCTGCTGGGCATAGCTTAAAAACAACAAATTAGTGTTAACGCTGAAACTGCGTACAGAAATGGCAGGAAGTCCTTTCCTGGCAAACTGGACGGGTTCTTGAGCCTCCTTGTTTCGATCCCTCTCTTTCCTGTCTTCCGGCGCCGGGTGGTCCACGTCGACGCTGGACAGCGACAACTGTAAAGAAAGAAAAAAAAACCTGTCTTCCAGATTTTGTCGCAACAAAGCCAGAGTGAGACGTCCTCACCGATGTGATGATCTGTGAGCGAGGCCGGCGGTCCGTGACCCTGGGCCGGGTCGCCGTCGGGTGACTGAGCTTCTCCGCCGACGGCACCACGGCGTCCAGGTCTAGATCTGCATACACACATTTGCATTTTAAAAAAAGATGCCCGCGTTATCCTAATCTCATTCGACGCTCACCGGTGTCATGTGACCTGTCAAGGGCGGAGTCAGGCGTGGAAGCCCCGCCCTCAGACTTGGGGCTTTCAC
Source organism: Nerophis lumbriciformis (assembly GCF_033978685.3). NCBI lineage: Eukaryota > Metazoa > Chordata > Actinopteri > Syngnathiformes > Syngnathidae > Nerophis > Nerophis lumbriciformis. Next base: position 39,680,706 of record NC_084554.2, on the reverse strand, counting down.
ACCTGAGCAGACACACACACATTAGGGAAGAGTAAGGAGAAACAGGCGCATGCAGGTACGAGTGTGTACTGACGCCAAAGTGGGCGGTCTCTCGGGGCGCCTTGGGGGTTGTGAGGAGGAAGAGGAGGAGCTTGTCTTTGTAAGGAAGGGTTTCTTGGGAAGGACGGACGGGAGGGACGGCTTGGGGAGGTCGCCCACGTTCACCTCCTCACCTACACACACAGGTAATGGATAAATATGCAATTTACTACACTAACAAATGACCTTAAAGTAGCATTGTGGACCAGGAAGATGTGATGGAAGGAAACAGGAAGTGAGGGAAGGAAACCGGAAGTGAAAGTATAGAATATATTGAAATGAAGACATGCACCTGGGGATAGGTTGATTGGCAACACTAAATTGGCCCTAGTGTGTGAATGTGAGTGTGAATGTTGTCTGTCTATCTGTGTTGGCCCTGCGATGAGGTGGTGACTTGTCCAGGGTGTGCCCCGCCTTCCGCCCGATTGTAGCTGAGATAGGCTCCAGCGCCCCCCGCGACCCCGAAGGGAATAAGCGGTAGAAAATGGATGGATGGATGGAATCTAGACTTTCTTGTTGTTGATGAGATCAAAGTAAAGGACATTTTGTTAATTGTGAAAAGGACGTCAGTCATCTCATTTTTGTTAGTCTCCCTCTGCTGGTGACTTTTAAAAATGCACCTTTTAGATAATAGACATACATTGTTAGTCATTTATTAAATTGAAATTAGAGATGTCCCATAATATCGGCCTGCCGATATTATCGGACGATAAATTCTTTAAAATGTAATATCGGAAATTGTCGGCATCGTTTTTTTTTATCGGTATCGTTTTTTTGTTGTTTTTTTTATTTTTTTTATTTTATTAAATCAACATAAAAAACACAAGATACACTTACAATTAGTGCACCAACCCAAAAAACCTCCCACCCCCATTCACACTCATTCACGCAAAAGGGTTGTTTCTTTCTGTTATTAATATTCTGGTTCCTACATTATATCAATATATACATTATTATCAATATATATCAATACAGTCTGCAAGGGATGCAGTCCGTAAGCACACATGATTGTGCGTGCTGCTGGTCCACTAATAGTACTAACCTTTAACAGTTAATTTGACAAATTTTCATTAATTACTAGTTTCTATGTAACTGTTTTTATATTGTTTTACTTTCTTTTTTATTCAAGGAAATGTTTTTAATTTATTTATCTTATTTTATTTTATACATTTTTAAAAAAGGTACCTTATCTTCACCATACCTGGTTGTCCAAATTAGGCATAATAATGTGTTAATTCCACAACTGTATATATTGGTTGATATCAATATCGGTTGATATCGGTATCGGTAATTAAAGAGTTGGACAATATCGGATATCGGCAAAAAGCCATTATCGGACATCCCTAATTGAAATATAATGCTGGTGATTACAAAAATCCATCCTTTTTCTATACCGCTTCTCATTAGAGTCACAGTAGGCTAAAAGTATTTATTTATAAGATAAATAATAATAAATAATGGTTTACTAATATGGGCAGCACGGTGACAGAGGGGTTAGTGGGTCTGCCTCACAATACGAAGGTCCTGGGTTCGACCCTGCGCTCAAGATCTTTCTGTGTGGAGTTTGCATGTTCTCCCCGTGACTGCGTGGGTTCCCTCCGGGTACTCCGGCTTCTTCCCACCTCCAAAGACATGCACCTGGGGATAGGTTGATTGGCAACACTAAATTGGCCCTAGTGTGTGAATGTCAGTGTGAATGTTGTCTGTCTATCTGTGTTGGCCCTGCGATGAGGTGGCGACTTGTCCAGGGTGTGCGCCGCCTTCCGCCCGAATGCAGCTGAGATAGGCTCCCGCACCCGCCGTGACTCCGAAAGGGGTAAGCGGTAGAAAATGGATGGATGGGTTTACTAATATACATATATACACTATATTAACAATATAATTAAATCTGAGAAAATGTAACATTTAAAGACTAGCTATTCTGTAAATGAAAAACATGATTCATATTATTAAGTTAAAATTGATCAAATTTATAATGAAAATTTGTCTTAATAATAAAGTACACGTGCATTTTGCTGTATAAAAATTCAGTCAAAAGTCTAAAAATCGAAAGCCATTATTTTTTGTCTTGATATTTAAAAATACAAAAACTGAAAAATGTAACAATATTGTATGATCAGGCAAATTATAAGAATTAGATATGTAAAAATCTAACTTTAATTAAAAATGATAATATTAATAATAATCAATCAATCAAAGCCCTTAATCACAGATGTCTCGAAGGGCTGCACAAGCCACAATGACATCAGATCACCAAATCACCAAAATGATTCTCGAGCGCGGCCACCGCTACTGCCCACTGCTCCCCTCACCTCCCAGATGGGTGAACAAGGGGATGGGTCGAATGCAGAGGACACATTTCACCACACCTAGTGTGTGTGTGACTATCATTGTTACTTTAACTTTAACTTAACTTTAAAATACCACATCAGGGCAAGAAAAAACTCAACCCAATGTGAACAATGAGAAACCTTGGAAGGGACCGCAGATGTGGGGACCCCCAATGGGTGACCGGTGCAATAGATGCCGAGTGGATACAGTTAATAATGTGAGAATCCAGTCTATAGTGGGGCCATCAATAATCAATACTATGACATTAAGAAATGTTACATTAGAAATATATTTACAAAACCTGGATAGTTTATGATTACCATACTTGTAATAAATAATTGAAACAGACAGACAAAGATAGATTTGGAGTGCAAATAAGCAGGCGGCTCATAACTGTTAGTGTCAAAAGAATGAAAAGTGAATGTAGTCAATTAGAGGCACATGCTCTAATAGATGCCACTGTATAAAGAAAATTGTTAATTCCTTGATTATTAGCTCAGGTGAGAAGCGACTGGCCGAGCAGGACCAGTTTGTCGGGTCGGTATACCTCGATCCTGGTCTCTCTGCGGCAGCTGCTCGGGCCGCTCTGGTGGAACCTTCTTAACATCCGACTTTTTGTCTACAGGTCACATTTGGTCACGTCGTGGCTTCTGGATAACTACATACACGCGGGAACAAAAGAGGGAGATGTTTACCTGCTGTGTGTTTGGCCGACGGGGCGCTGGGAGGAGGCGGCTTCTTTGGTCTCTGCAAAGACACAACTGAGAGTGAGTCACCTCACACATGGACACACCAACAGAGTCACTTATTTTAGGGTCATTTTTCGCAAAATAAGTGTATCACCTACAGTATTTACTGGTTACTTTATTTAGTGTTTACATCAGGGTAGGGTTGTACGGTATACCAGTATTAGTATAGTACCGCGATACTAATGAATCATATTCGGTACTATACCGCCTCTGAAAAGTACCCTTGCGCCACCCCCCGTGCACCCGTCGTCGTCACGTCGTGTCTTTGCTGGTTTACGAGCAGAGGAGCATGTTCGGCAGCACACAATCACGGAGTACTTACAAGCAGACACAGTGTGTAGACAGAAAAGGGAAAACGGACGCATTTTGGCTTAAAAACTAACGATAAAGGTGAAGTTATAACACTGAAACACCCACCGGAAGAGGTGCTTTAAGACATGGCTGGCTAGCTAGCTAGCGGCTAAAGTCCAGCCCCAGTCGGCAGTGTTTTAGCTACTTCTAAATCACTAATCCTCGCGTCCATGGTGACAAATAAAGTAAGTTTCTTACAAGTGTCATCCCTGCAGGACGAGGAATAGCTAAACATGCTTCACTACACACCGTAGCTCACCGGCGTCACAATGTAAACAAACGCCATTGGTGGATCTACACCAGTGGTTCTTAACCTGGGTTCGATCGAACCCTAGGGGTTCGGTGAGTCGGGCTTAGGGGTTCGGCGGAGGTCAAGACACACCCGACTCATCATGTAAATAAAAACTTCTCCCTATCGGCGTATTACGGATACGACAACAGCAGAAGCCACACTGATTTGTGTAATTTGTTGTGAGTTTATGCACTGTGTTGGTTTTGTTGTTTGAACAAGGTGATGTTCATGCACGGTTCATTTTGTGCACCAGTAATAAAACATGGTAACACTTTAGTATGGGGAACATATTCACCATTAATTAGTTGCTTATTAACATGCAAATTAGTAACATATTGGCTCTTAACTAGTCATTATTAAGTACTTATTAATGCCTTATTCTGCATGGCCTTATTATAACCCTAACCCTCTAACCCTAACCAAATAACTCTAAATTAAGTCTTTTTTACTTAGAATATGTTCCCCTAGTGTCCAAAAAACTCTAAATTAAGTCTTTGTTACTTAGAATATGTTCCCCTAATGTCCATGAAACTCTCAATTAAGTTCCCCATACTAAAGTGTTACCAAAAACATATAACTTTGTTTTGAATTTCAAAAAAACAACATTTAGTTTTTCACTAAAGAAGGGTTCGGTGAATGCGCATATGAAACTGGTGGGGTTCGGTACCTCCAACAAGGTTAAGAACCACTGATCTACACCTAAAATCCACTGTAATGATACCAAGTACAGTAGCTAGTCGATACTACTATGATTACGTTGATATTTTTTGGCATCACAACATCTTTTTTCAGTTTTTTAAAACTTTATACTATGTTTATAAACTCAGGAAATATGTCCCTGGACACATGAGGACTTTGAATATGACCGATGTATGATCCTGTAACTACTTGGTATCGGATTGATACCCACATTTGTGATATCATCCAAAACTAATGTAAAGTATCAAACAACAGAAGAATAAGTGATTATTACATTTTAACACATGTTAAAAGAGAAAGTAAGCAGATATTAACAGTAAATTAACAAGTAGATTAATAATTCATTTTCTACCACTTGTCCTTAATAATTTTGACAAAATAATAGAATGATAAATGACACAATATGTTACTGCATATGTCAGCAGACTAATTAGGAGTCTTTGTTTGCTTGCTTACTAACAAAAGACAAGTTGTCTTGTATGTTCACTATTTTATTTAAGGACAAACGTGCAATAAGAAACATATGTTTAATGTAAACTAAGATTTTTTGTTAAAATAAAGCCAATAATGCAATTTTTTGTTGTCCCCTTTATTTAGAAAAGTACCAAAAAAGTATCGACATTTTGGTAACGGTACCGGTACCAAAATATTGGTATTGGACAACACTACTTCAGGGACAGAAAGCATCGCTACAACCGTCACCTTTTTCTCGGCTTCCAGCAGCTTGACAAAGTTATCCGGGAAGACTCCCTGCCTTCCTCCGATCTCCCCCATCCACCAGCCGGTGTCAGCACAGTCCTGCGTGGGACACAGTAGGTCCGAGATTTCAACTAACAAACAAACAAAACAAAAATCACGCGCAAAACGAGCCCGACTCTCCAAATCCATCAATCACCTTGGTGACTATGGCGACGATTTCGCCCTCTTTGATTGTCAGCTCATCCTCGTTCTGCGCCTCGTACGGAAAGAGGACTTTGCACAGCTCTGCTCCTAAAATGGATTCCACAGAAACCAGTCAATAAAACTGCCAAAAACAAAACAATTTCAGAAGCAGTTTGATCTTAAATGCCGGGTTTTCCCCGCAAGTTCGTTAACACAGCAGGTTTTGGAATGTATCATTAATAAATGTGAGCTAAGATCACCTTTTCCTCTGCCGTCGGAATCACCCTTCATGTTGTCGGCACTTGCACTCGCCGTTTTGCCCTCAACGACCTGGGAGACACAAGGAGTCCTTTGATTTAGCCTCAAGGAACCGTTGTTTTTGACTCAAAATATATCCCTATTTAATAGTGAGGCAGCAGGGGGTATTTGTATTATTTCTGTCTACACTCTAGTATTCATGTTAGTATGATACAAAAGGCTGCAGCTAGGTGGCAACAGTGCTCTATCTAATCAACCCAGTAGAAGTAGTAAGTACACAGGAACGCGTGTGTACAGAACTAAGGGAAGCAAAGAGATGGAGAAGTTTGTGACAGGAATGAACACACACAGAGAAATTAATAAATATTATTAGGTTCTAAATAGTAGTTACATTTTGGGGGATCGTGAGAAATTTTACAGAGTGACAGAGATTTATTAGGAAGCACTGCTGAGGGAATAATAGGGGTTACGTTCCGAGGCCCCCTGCGAATAACCAGACGCACCCACAAAAATGTTATACAATATATAAAAATATAATAATATAATACATCAGTATATATTATATACTGTATATATAATATGTCAATATTACATATATGTTATATTTGATATTGCCTAGAGATAAATGCGTTAAAATGTAATATCGGAAATTATCGGTATAGGTTTTTTTATTATCGGTATTGTTGTTTTTTTTTTTTGGTTTCTTTTAATTAACTCAACATAAAAAACACAAGATACACTTACAATTAGTGCACCAACCGAAAAAACTTCCCTCCCCCATTTACACTCATTCACACTCATTCACACAAAAGGGTTGTTTCTTTCTGTTATTAATATTCTGGTTCCTACATTATATATCAATATATATCAATACAGTCTGCAAGGGATACAGCATGTAAGCACACATGATTGTGTGTGCTGTTGGCCCACTAATAGTACTATTCCTTAACAGTTAATTTTACTAATTTTCATTAATTACTAGTTTCTATGTAACTGTTTTTATATTGTTTTACTTTCTTTTTTATTCAAGAAAATGTTTTTAATTTATTTATCTTATTTTTTTTTTTTTTTTTTTTAAAGTACCTTATCTACAGCACACCTGGTTGGCCAAATTAGGCATAATAATGTGTTAATTCCACGGCTGCATATATCGGTTGATATCGGTATTGGTTGATATCGGTATCGGTAATTCAAGAGTTGGACAATATCTGTCAGGTTTGTCACTGACAGTTCAGTTAGGTTTTGGTTTTTCCTGTCTTTGTTTCCTGTCAGCGCTCTTATTTTGGTTATTTCCTGATTATCTCCCTGAGTGCTTTGTCCCCTCAGCTGTGGCTGATTGGCACCTGGCCACACCTGGTGTCAATCAGCTAGCTGCTATTTGAACCTGCCTTCCTCTCCAGTCAGTGCTGGATTATTGTCACTACTACCTGTCATAATACTTGTCGTTGTAGCTCTGTCTACTTTTGTCCACTGTGCTCATGTCATAGTTCCTTCGTGTCACAGTAAGTGTTTTTGTTTCTTGTCGACAGTTAGCCTTTGTGCTATTTTAGTTCATAGCCAAGTTTGTTCTCCGTCTTGTGCGCGCCTTTTGTTTGTACCCTTTTTTTTTTTTTTTGCTATAGTGTTAAATTAAATCATGTTTTCCTGGACAAAACCTGCCATCTCTGCATCTTGGGGTTCGTCACCAACATACTCTGACAATATCAGGATATCGGCAAAAAGCCATTATCGGACATCCCTAATATTGCTACTATGGTACATTTTTTGTCTACTTAATACCTGCATTATTCTTTCATCCTTACGCTTTCCAACCTTTGAAACTGAGCTACTGTGTGGAACAGTTTCCCTTGTGGATCAATAAAGTTTGTCTAAGTCTAAGTCTAAAAAGCCCAAACCCTATATTATACCTCTCGGAGTTATTAAACACATTATAAAGGTGCCATATGTAATAATTTCATGTCAAGTCATCATTAAATGGCGCTAATATCCCAAAAGGCATTAATAAATCATGTTCTTTCCGAATACCTCTATAACTGATAACAGTAGTTCAGCTGGGATATGCTCATTTCAAAATTAGATTTACAGCCCCGAAATATTTTTTAGTTTTCATTTCGATGCCCCGCCCTCCCCCGTTTGACCAATTAAAAAGTCTGTGAGTGTGTCACATCCAGGTTGCCAGTTACGCACCGCCCTTTTTGTTGAGCTACTGCCACTGGTAAAGTTACTAAACATGTCAGACCTTAGTAAATCTAAAAGGCGTCGTTACAACTCTCAACTTATTCATGACAAAGCCAGGAACAAAACGAGGATGCCTTTGAAAGCTGGACACGATTGAAGGCAGAGGCTAATTTCCTCCTTGATAGGTATTTACGTTTTCTTATTACTTGTAATAAATGGAAATGGACATTTCGTATGTAAACTATATTGTCCAATACGGTCTACAGGTATGATCTTGTCTAACAAAGCTAGTATGTTCGTGCAACGAATGCTTCGTGTGATGCTCAGCTCCTAGTGTAATGCTTTTAGCATGCTAGCCCGGTCAATGACCCATCGACATATAGGCTAATGGGGGAAATATATGCCTGTTAGCCTGTATGTCAATGTGTCATCCAACTGCCAGGGCAAAATATATTTTCGACAAATAAACCTATGTGGATATGGGTAGTGTCAGTGCCTATTTCCTTCTCAATATGCTGATACGCTGAGGAAATGGGTTCCAACTCGGGATGTCCGATAATGTTTTTTTGCCGATAGCCGATATTCCGATATTGTCCAACTCTATAATTACCGATACCGATATATACAGTCGTGGAATTAACACATTATTATGCCTAATTTGGACAACCAGGTATGGTGAAGATAAGGTACTTTAAAAAAATTTTTATAAAATAAAATAAAACAAATAAATTAAAAACATTTTCTTGAATAAAAAATAAAGTAAAACAATACAAAAACATTGAAACTAGTAATTAATGAAAATGAGTAAAATTAACTGTTAAAGGTTAGTACTATTAGTGGACCAGCAGCACGCACAATCATGTGTGCTTACGAACTGTATCCCTTGCAGACTGTATTGTTATATATTGATATATAATGGAGGAACCAGAAATTTTAATAACAGAAAGAAACAACCCTTTTGTGTGAATGAGTGTGAATGGGGGAAGAAGGTTTTTTGGGTTTGTGCACTAATTGTAAACGTATCTTGTGTTTTTTATGTTGATTTAATTAAAAACAAACAAACAAAAAAAACGATACCGATAATAAAAAAAACGATACCGATAATTTCCGATATTACATTTGAACGCATTTATCGGCCGATTATATCGGCAGGCCGATATTATCGGACATCTCTAGTTCCAACATTAGCACGGCTAATTGCGGTTTCTGGTACTGTATGTGCATCTAACACATTCAGGTAAAAGCCAGTAAATTAGAATATTTTGAAAAACTTGATTTATTTCAGTAATTGCATTCAAAAGGTGTAACTTGTACATTATATTTATTCATTGCACACAGACTGATGCATTCAAATGTTTATTTCATTTAATTTTGATGATTTGAAGTGGCAACAAATGAAAATCCAAAATTCCGTGTGTCACAAAATTAGAATATTACTTAAGGCTAATACAAAAAAGGGATTTTTAGAAATGTTGGCCAACTGAAAAGTATGAAAATGAAAAATATGAGCATGTACAATACTCAATACTTGGTTGGAGCTCCTTTTGCCTCAATTACTGCGTTAATGCGGCATGGCATGGAGTCGATGAGTTTCTGGCACTGCTCAGGTGTTATGAGAGCCCAGGTTGCTCTGATAGTGGCCTTCAACTCTTCTGCGTTTTTGGGTCTGGCATTCTGCATCTTCCTTTTCACAATACCCCACAGATTTTCTATGGGGCTAAGGTCAGGGGAGTTGGCGGGCCAATTTAGAACAGAAATACCATGGTCCGTAAACCAGGCACGGGTAGATTTTGCGCTGTGTGCAGGCGCCAAGTCCTGTTGGAACTTGAAATCTCCATCTCCATAGAGCAGGTCAGCAGCAGGAAGCATGAAGTGCTCTAAAACTTGCTGGTAGACGGCTGCGTTGACCCTGGATCTCAGGAAACAGAGTGGACCGACACCAGCAGATGACATGGCACCCCAAACCATCACCCAACCATGCAAATTTTGCATTTCTTTTGGAAATCGAGGTCCCAGAGTCTGGAGGAAGACAGGAGAGGCACAGGATCCACGTTGCCTGAAGTCTAGTGTAAAGTTTCCACCATCAGTGATGGTTTGGGGTGCCATGTCATCTGCTGGTGTCGGTCCACTCTGTTTCCTGAGATCCAGGATCAACGCAGCCGTCTACCAGCAAGTTTTAGAGCACTTCATGCTTCCTGCTGCTGACCTGCTCTATGGAGATGGAGATTTCAAGTTCCAACAGGACTTGGCGCCTGCACACAGCGCAAAATCTACCCGTGCCTGGTTTACGGACCATGGTATTTCTGTTCTAAATTGGCCCGCCAACTCCCCTGACCTTAGCCCCATAGAAAATCTGTGGGGTATTGTGAAAAGGAAGATGCAGAATGCCAGACCCAAAAACGCAGAAGAGTTGAAGGCCACTATCAGAGCAACCTGGGCTCTCATAACACCTGAGCAGTGCCAGAAACTCATCGACTCCATGCCACGCCGCATTAACGCAGTAATTGAGGCAAAAGGAGCTCCAACCAAGTATTGAGTATTGTACATGCTCATATTTTTCATTTTCATTCTTTTCAGTTGGCCAACATTTCTAAAAATCCCTTTTTTGTATTAGCCTTAAGTAATATTCTAATTTTGTGACACACGGAATTTTGGATTTTCATTTGTTGCCACTTCAAATCATCAAAATTAAATGAAATAAACATTTGAATGCATCAGTCTGTGTGCAATGAATAAATATAATGTACAAGTTACACCTTTTGAATGCAATTACTGAAATAAATCAAGTTTTTCAAAATATTCTAATTTACTGGCTTTTACCTGTATGGGGTGGTATTTGCTTGGCACAATGATTTTCTACTTTGTGCTTTGACATGGTAGTAGGCTATATGATTTATGCATAACGTTGTTTTTGCGTAACGTGGGTTGGCTCATAGAATTGCACTCTGCACTGAAAGATGGTGATGTTCGTACATGGAAGAGAATGCAGTGCATCAGGTTGGATGCAACATGGGGTTATGCTGAACTAAATGTGGCGGTAATTTTACTGTTGGCCTTGGCTTGCCATCAAAGTAGGCCTATGCGATTTATAATGCATGATATATCCATCCATCCATCCATTTTCTACCGCTTATTCCCTTCGGGGTCGCGGGGGGCGCTGGAGCCTATCTCAGCTACAATCGGGCGGAAGGCGGTGTACACCCTGGACAAGTCGCCACCTCATCGCAGTACATGATATATTATTATATATCATTATTTCAATGGTGGGCCATGCGGTCAAACTAGACATTTTATCAGGGTAATGCCAATAATCTGTCCCGACTCCCGACAAAAATATTGCTGCGCAACTTTACAAATACATTTGGCTAATGGACATCAGTAAAATGTGGCATAATTACTTAGTAAACCATCTTGCAAGAAGCATAAACAAGAGAAACCTACAGTGTAGGACTCGTCGATTGCCATTTGACGTTCCTTGGAGTAGGATTCGGATTCGGCTGCGTATCTGGCAACCTCGGTCATGGAGAGTGGGAGGGGACTACAGAATTTTGACCATGATTGCAGTACCATTTCTGGCCACATTACGGCTTCCTCCCACCTCCAAAAACATGCACCTGGGGATAGGTTGATTGGCAACACTAAATTGGCCCTAGTGTGTGAATGTGAGTGTGAATGTTGTCTGTCTATCTGTGTTGGCCCTGCGATGAGGTGGCGACTTGTCCAGGGTGTACCCCGCCTTCCGCCCGATTTTAGCTGAGATAGGCTCCAGCGCCCCCCGCGACCCCGAAGAGAATAAGCGGTAGAAAATGGATGGATGGATGGACAATTACAGGCATACAGTGTACAGTGTTGCACTTACACAAAATTGCGTATTGTCTGATTGAAATTGTTGAGTATTGACTTGTGAGACTCTGCTGGAATCATAGCTGCAGCACTCTTTTCGTCCTACAGGGAGCGCTATCAAAACCACTTTCTATTTCTGATACTATTCAACAAACTTCATTATTTGCAATTGAAAGCAGACAAAGTGGATGTACTGTACTGCAATACTGCCATTTTCTAATGAATACTCTGACAGGCTAAGCCAGGGGTATCCAAACTTTTTGACTTGTGGGCCGCATTGGGTTAAAAAGTTTGGTCGAGGGCCGAAAGCCGACCGCATGTGAAGTAATTATATATATATATATATATATATATATATATATATATATATATATATATATATATATATATATATATATATATATATATATATATATATATATATATAAGGGTGTGGGAAAAAATCTAATTTTTTCTAAAAATCTAATCTCACGTTGTGCGATTCAGAATCGATTCTCTTTTTTTTTTTTATTGATTTTTTTTTTTTTTTTTATTAATCAATCCAACAAAACAATACACAGCAATACCATAACAATGCAATCCAATTCCAAAACCAAACCCGACCCAGCAACACTCAGAACTGCAATAAACAGAGCAATTGAGAGGAGACACAAACACGACACAGAACAATCCAAAAGTAGTGAAACAAAAATGAATATTATTAACAACAGTATCAATATTAGTTACAATTTCAACAAAGCAGTGATTAAAAATCCCTCATTGACATTATCATTAGACATTTATTTAAAAAAAATAAAAAAGAATAGTGTCACAGTGGCTTACACTTGCATCGCATCTCATAAGCTTGACAACACACTGTGTCCAATATTTTCACAAAGATAAAATAAGTCATATTTTTGGTTCATTTAATAGTTAAAACAAATTTACATTATTGCAATCAGTTGATAAAACATTGTCCTTTATAATTATAAAAGCTTTTTACAAAAATCTACTACTCTGCTTGCATGTCAGCAGACTGGGGTAGATCCTGCTGAAATCCTACGTATTGAATGAATAGAGAATCCTTTTGAATCGGGAAAAAAATAGTTTTTGAATCAAGTTTTGTGTTGAATTGAAAAAAAAAATCGATTTTGAATCGAATCGTGACCCCAAGAATCGATATTGAATCGAATCGTGGGACACCCAAAGATTCACAGCCCTAATATATATATATATATATATATATATATATATATATATATATATATATATATATATATATATATATATATATATATAGGTACATTAACATATATATATATATATATATGTATATATATATATATATATATATATATATATATATATATATATTCAGGCTGTCAACGTTAACGCATGTGAGTAATAAAAATAAATTATCGCGTTATCAAATATGAATCATGGGTTTGTCACACTGTCTGTGATTGCGCTTAGGAAAATTTCACTTCAAAACAGAACTTTGGATAAAACTAAGGTAACCTGTTGGTATCGCAGCGACAAACGTTTTTATCATCTGAGCACTTCAAGTTTAAAATACCATCTTGAAGCGAAACACGTACTCAAGGATGGCGCCGACAGTGTTGTAAATCCTCTTGGCGACTTCTTTTGTAAACAGCTACTAGTGACAAATCTAATGACTTTTCCTGGGGATACTGGAGACTTTTTTTGTGTCCTAGCATGAATGGGAGCTACATCCACAAGCAGAGGTGGGTAGTAACGCGCTACATTTACTCCGTTACATCGACTTGAGTAACTTTTGGGATAAATTGTACTTCTAAGAGTAGTTTTAATGCAACATACGTTTACTTTTACTTGAGTATATTTATAGAGAAGAAACGCTACTTTTACTCCGCTACTTTTATCTACATTCAGCTCGCTACTCGCTACTAATTTTTATCGATCTGTTAATGCACGCTTTGTTTGTTTTGGTCTGTCATAGTGCCTGCGTTTCAACAAATACAATCACTGGTGACGTTCACTCCGTTCCACCAATCAGATGCAGTCACTGGTGACGTTGGACCAATCAAACAGAGCCAGGCGGTCACATGACCTGACTTAAACAAGTTGAAAAACTTATTGGGGTGTTACCATTTAGTGGTCAATTGTACGGAATATATACTGTACTGTGCAATCTACTAATAAAAGTTTCAGTCAATCAATCAAAAGTGTGAAGGAAAAAATACTCTTTTTTATTTCAACCGTACATCCCGTCAAAAGCCTAAAGACTGACTGCACAGTTCCTGTCTTCACAATAAAAGTGCCGCTCCATTGCGCCTGCGCTTTCAAAACAAGAGTCTCCGAAAGCCAGCGCAAACAAGCTAGCCAGCTACGGAGTTTGCCGCCAATGTATTTCTTGTAAAGTGTATAAAAACGAATATGGAAGCTGGACAAATAAAATGCCAAAAACCAACCACTTTCATGTGGTATTAGACAGAAAGGAGGAACTTTTTTTCTCCTCCCATTTGAAAACGTGGACGCTATCAGCACTACTGTCTGATTACAATCAATGCAAGTCATCAGAATCAGGTAATACACCAACTTATATTCTTGTCTTCATGAAAGAAAGGAATCTATATGTGTTAAACATGCATGTATATTCATTAAAACACCTTTAACATGTAAACAAAAACGGCAAAATAAATAAATATAAATTATATACTGTATATATATATGTGTGTGTGTATATATATATATATGTATATATGTATATATATATATATATATATAAATGTGTGTGTGTATATATATATATGGGTGTATGTATATATATATATATATATATATATATATATATGATATGTGTGTGTATGTTACTCATCAGTTACTCAGTACTTGAGTAGTTTTTTCAAAACATACTTTTTACTTTTACTCAAGTAAATATTTGGGAGACTACTCCTTACTTTTACTTGAGTAATAAATCTCTAAAGTAACAGTACTCTTACTTGAGTACAATTTCTGGCTACTCTACCCACCTCTGTCCACAAGAAGCAGAGAAGAACGCTACGTTGGCAAAGTTTACTGATACAATGTTGTCAACAAAGGTAGCACAGTTAAGCTAAACATGCCTTTGTTAAACGGACAGCCACCGCATGTAGGACATTAACATCTGTGAAGACCAAGTCCTGTAAGTAGATGTCATTCATATCACCACAGCTGATCTGTCGTACAATAGCTTGAAGAGGCACAATTACAGCAAAGGTAAACCAACTGTACTACACAAAAAAAAGCATCAACTTGCAACTACAGACTACATGTGAATTTAATTTGCTTCCTGGAGAACGTTGGACATCTGAAAGTAATCACAAGGAGCTGGGGTCGCATTGTACCAAAAAAAGAGATCAGCATTGTCATCTGAAAAAGGTCAGCAAGTTTGTTTGTTTCAACAACTGTTTGAACAAAAGAAGAGTAAATGGTGCACTATGTTAAGTTGTTTATGTGTGTGTTTGCTACATTATCCATTAGTAACTGTACCTTGTTTGCAAGATTATTGCAAACTGGAAAGACTTTCAAAATGTGCACTTAATTTTTACTATATTTATTTTCACCCAGTTGTCAATGACTTGCAGTTCAGTAAGACATTAAACAAACCTTCCTGTATGACATTCTGACTACTAAATTGCATTTGTACCCAAATATTGGGGTATTTCTTCATGCAAGCAAATAAAAACCGATGATTAATCATGATTAATCACAGCTTTAGAGTGTGATAATCTGATTTTTTTAAATTAATCACTTTACATTCCTTATACATCCAATTATTATTATTATTATTTTAATATATAAACCTTTATTTATAAACTGCAACATGTACAAACAGCTGAGAAACAATAATCACAATAAGTATGGTGCCAGTATGCTGTTTTTTCCCCCAATAAAATACTGGAAAGGATAGAAATGTAGTTTGTCTCTTTTATCCGATTATTAATCGACTAATCGAAGTAATAATCGACAGATTAATCGATTATCAAATTAATCGTTAGTTGCAGCCCTAATATATATGTATATGTATATATATATATGTGTGTGTGTGTGTATGTGTGTGTGCTGCGATGAGGTGGCGACTTGTCCAGGGTGTAGACCGCCTTCCGCCCGATTGTAGCTGAGATAGGCTCCAGCGCCCCCGCGACCCCAAAGGGAATAAGCGGTAGAAAATGGATGGATGGATATATGTGTGTGTGTGTGTGTGTGTGTGTGTGTGTGTGTGTGTGTGTGTGTGTGTGTGTGTGTGTGTGTGTGTGTGTGCATGTACATATTATATGAATATTATTGAATATTGATAGTATGTGAAAGTTTGACTCCTATCTTTTGTATTATTCCATGACAACCTCCTTAAAAGTTGGTAATCAATCAGAAATATCAAGCAGCTAAAATTCGCCAAACAATTGTGGAGACTATATTTTCCCACAATGCTTTGTAATGGATTTAAATGGGTGTGTGATTTTGAATTTGTTATGGTGCATGGACATTTTTTATAATATCCACAAAGTTCAGTGAGCAGGTTTTGTTATGTGTGACTGTGTTTTGTGATGGTTGGAATGTTTTTTTTTTTTTTTTGTTTTTGCACCATGACTAGGGAAGGTTGTTTGTATTAGGTCATATGAGTAATGCTGCACATTGTTACATTCTGAGCATAATAAATGTCATTTACTTGAATTACTCGCATTGTCCATTTTATAGTAGCAAACTGGCAGCTACAAAGGCAGTCTCTTAAAAGGAAAGCAATCTCCGTTAGGGCAAAATTCCCTATTTGACTCATGACTATTGGCGGGCCAAATTTAAGACGGACACACTTGGCCTGCGGGTCGTAATTGGGACACCCCTCCTCTAAGCCTTCCATACACTTGCAATCAACAGAATCATCTTTAAAAGAAAACAAGAGTACTTTAATTACTCTCTGGTGAGTAGTGTTGTCCCATAGCTAATTAGAGATGAGATCAGGTTTCACAAATAAGAAGAGCTAACTGAATTATGAAGCGTGTGTGTGTGTGCGTGCACGTCATTAAAAGGCCTCGTTGTCTTGGAGGCTGAGTGGATCCCTCCATGTTTGTGGAAGCAGGGAGGAGACTCTTCCACAGGAAAACAGTCACAAGGCTCGGTTGTGTCCCCAACACACACATGCAGCTCTGTTCAGGCAAACCTTGAACCACCCAGGGCCTCAGTTTCAGTCATCATTTTGCTAACCACACACATACTGATGCTCTTATTTTGGAGGGACACATTAAACAAACACTGTTCTCTTCAGTAGAGCCTCAATTAATGCTAAAGAAGTTAGCATTAGCTTATTAATAGAAGTATGTAGTCGAAAAAATTAAGTTGTTCAAAACTTACCAATTTCACCGACTCAAGGGTGCTCTACAAAGACTCAAGTTTCATTTAATCACAGGTTAATGAGTACTTGAATTTTACTGACTCACAAGTTGATAAAGACTTGAGTTTCACTCACACGTGCTAATAAAGACTTGAGTTTCACTGACTCACAGGTGCTCAAAAAAAGACTTAAGTTTATCTTACTCACTGGTTGATGAAGATTCGAGTTTCACTTAATCACAGGTTAATCAAGACTTGAATTTCACTGACCTACGGGTTGACAAAGGACTCAAGTTTCACTGGCCCGACGCAAGCTCGGGTTTGGCTGAATCACGGGTTGACAAAGACTGGAATTTCGCTGACTGACAGGTTGACGAAGACATGAGTTTCACAGAGTTACGAGTTGTTAATTCTTAAGTTTTACTGACTCACAGGTGCTCAAAATAGACCTGAGTTTACCTGACTCATGGTTGATGAAGGCTCAAGTTTTACTGACTCATGGGTCCGCCACAAAGACCCCTTAAGTTTCAGTGACTGGCGGATGCGCAACAAAGATTTAAGTTTCTCTGACCACGGATTGATAAAGACTCAAGATTCACTCACGCACAGGTGCGAAAGAAAGACCTAGAGTTTCACTGACTCATTGATTGATGATTTGCGATTCACTCACTCACATTTGCTGAACAAAGACTTAAGTTTCCCTGACTGATGGGATGATAAAGACTTGAGTTTCCCTGACTCATGGTTTGATGAAGATTTGAGTTTCACTCATACACGTGCTGAACAAAGACTTTAGTTTCACTGACTCATGGATGGATGATTTGAGATTCACTCACTCACATCTGCAGAACAAAGATTTGAGTTTCACTGACCGATGGGATGATAAAGACTCTGGTTTCCCTGACTCATGGATTGATGAAGATTTGAGTTTCACTCACACACATGTGCTGAACAAAGACTTGAGTTTCACTGACTCACAGGTGCTCAACAAAGACTTGAGTTCCACTCACTAATAGATGGTAAACAAAGACTTAAGGTTTTACTGACCGACATGTGCTCAACAAAGACTCGAGTTTCACTGACTCACGGTTTGATGAAAACTCAAGTTTCACTCACTCACAGATGCTCTACAACGACTTGAGTTTAACTGACTCATGGTTGATGACGACCCCAGTTTTACGGAGTCACAGTGCTAAACAAAGACTCGAGTTTCACTGACC
>NC_084554.2:39385000-39657500 GCF_033978685.3 Nerophis lumbriciformis | reverse complement strand
ATATATATATATATATATATATATATATATATATATATATATATATATGTTTCTAATATTTTCGCGACTGACTGGTAGGGTTCCAAGGATCGACTGGTCGATCACGGTCGACATGTTGGCGAGCCCTGCACTATACTGTCCATGCAAGTTGAGATCAGTTTTGGTATGCAAATCTTTGCATTTGTGTCATAAAAATAACATTACTTTTTGGCGCCGTTTTGTGGGTGTGTCCTTTTACCTTGTCTCCCTCAGAGTCGGCGTCCACGGAGCGAGGGCGAAGCTTGATGGGCTGGTCTTTGAAGATGTCCCCGAACCCGAAACCTCGGACCTGTGCGAGAAGACCACGAGGGGGGGTGAGTTATAAAGTAAGCCACACAACAGTACCTAATTTGTCCATACAAAGGCAGGTATTTTTATCATCAACGTCTTTTTGTAATAGTATTGTACTATTTGTATGAATTTTAGGGATGGCTACCAAATTTGGTACTTTTATAGTCTGTCGGTACTACTTGGTACCGATTCACGTAAAATCAAACAGTGCCATATTTCGATACCTTTGTTGCACGTGATGTCACGTCCGGCTCAAGCACTCCACCGGGAAACAAGCAGTCATGCACTCAGAGCGGACTCAGTCAGACTGCCTTTAGGTAATGTTACAATTTTCCATGCCAACAAAGGAAGAACTACACTAACGATCCACTTTTTCAAAAACCACTAGCTCGATGCTAATTGACATTAGATTTGACATGCACATGCTAAAGATTATTAGCATCAGTGATTTTAAATGGCGATTTCAACACCTCCAAATTTGGTAATCAAAACTACGACGTGTGTAATAAGTACAATACTTACTTTATAAACACTTTGTAGGGCTCAACAAGAGACAAAAATGGCACATTAAATTTATTGGCTGAGGCAACACACCACAGTCTATACCAGGTGTCCTTTTTGACTTCTGGGCCCAACTTTTCCACTATAGAGGGGCCCATGGCCCACTCAAATATTAACACTAAATTAGTAATCTTACTCTTGATTTTAATAGTGTTCAATAACTGTATCTAACCTACTTGCAGTTTACAACCTTGTCAAATGTTATGAAAACATGTGTTAATCATAAATGTTATTATGTATCCAACACATAAATCTTAGCTTAGGTCAGGCTGAATAGAAAAACAAATACTGCATGAAAAGGGACTCATTAATAACTGAAACATTTTCAAAAGACTGTCTTTAATGCTACCATTTTGTCAGCAGTTAGTGGGCATGACAAGTAATTCAACTCAATGAACTTGACTCACTCTTATATTTTAATAATGTGCAGAATTAACTTATATGACCTAAAGCAGACAACCTTCCCTAGTCATAGTGCAAAAAAAAAAAACATTTAAAAATAAAACTAACACAAAAAGTCATGGTGAAATATGACACAACCTGCTCACTGAACTTTGTGGATATTACAAAAAAATGTCCATTCACCATAAAACAAATCTAAATTACACCCATTTAAAACTATTACAAAGCAAGATGCTAAAATCAATTAACTAAATTAATGATTAATGTTTCTATACCAAACCGTCAATGCAAATAAAAATACAGCTTCACCACTTGAGTCATATGTTTTGCACTTAAACTTCTCTATGACTTCAGCTCCAGCTTTCTTCTGGGGTTTTTTTATATTGTCATTACTGCCACAAGTGGTGGAAAAGTGTAATACAACTGAGTACCGCAGCAGCCCATTCAGACCACAGCTCAGAAACAAATATTTTTGGGCGGCCCTCTTGCTTTATGGTTAAGAAACACTGACTGGTTTTATACACTACTGCCATCTAAAGTCTTAGAATTGCAACTGCATGCAAAGTCTACTTTATATTGCAATGCAGTACAGTAAAGTTATGGCAAATGAGACCCAAAATTGCAAGAAAACAAGATAACAACTGGACAGCGCAGCTCAGTGTCTTATGAAAAAAAAGTTGTTTTTTTTAAATTGACGTGTATCAAAATATTTCTACATTCACAAGAGTACCCAAAATTCCCAGGTACCGGGAATTGGTACTGTATCGATTCAAACATGAAAGGTACCCATCTCTCATGAATTTGTTAGTTTTATCTTCTATTCCTGCTCCTGCATTCAAAAGGGTAACAATGTGTCCAAACATGCACCTCTACTGTGTTGCCTGTGCTGTTATTGTTCTGACAAATACACCACCTGGTGGTGCTGTAATCAAACCCCATGAGTCAAATTGACTCTCACACATTGTAACTTTGGGGTGTTTCGCCAATTTGCTGCGAGATTTGGTATCCACCTTTTTAGGGGATTGACGAGCATGTGTGTACAAACGAGGTAAGATCGGTTGTAAAACATGACTAAAGGGGCAAGCTCACTAATTGCCCACAGAAGTCACTGATTAATGACATATGGATATCCTTAATACCCAAAACATTTTGAGCATAATCCATAGGGGGCGCCATAAATTACTGTCATCCGATGAGATTATATTAGTATACAGTAGAACCTCGATTATGAACCCTTCTATGTGCAAACTTTTAGATAGAGCCAAATGGGCGAACTATGTCTCTGTGTTTGAGCACCTTATTCGTGCATTTTGTTTCCTGCCTGTAGGCAAAAAGCAGGGCGCAGCATTTTTGGGGAGGCGTAGCCCTCCACGTCACTTGCTGCGCATTGCAGTACACTACTAGTCACTACTCAGGGCTTCACGTTTTTTCTGTGTTTTTTCACCTTTTGACAAGTTTTTATTTTATTTTGCTAACTCAAAATAGGTCCCCAAAAGTCAACAAGCCAGCGTGGAAAAAAGGAGGAAATTGCTGTAGAGTTAATAACAAAAAGACTACAGTATATGCGAGGGGTACATTAATGGCGCTCCCAATATAGAAGGAACAAAGCAGACTTCGTATCACAGCAAGTGTTAATTGTGATGAGACCGTATTTTTCTGCCGGAGCAGACTTATTTCACAGCGGAAGTAAAGACACTACTTCTCGTTCAGCAGCGGGTCTTTTAAAGCAGTGGTCCCCAACCAACGGGCCGCGGCCACGTACCGGTCCGTGGATCGCACAAAAAATAATTTTTTTTTTTTTTATTAAATCAACATAAAAAACACAAGATACACTTACAATTAGTGCACCCACCCAAAAAACCTCCCTCCTCCATTTACACTCATTCACACTCATTCGCACAAAAGGGTTGTTTATGTCATGATCCGTTACCCGGGTCATGGCATGATGTATGTTTTGGTAATGTTTCTGTGTTAGTCTGTTTCCTGGGTGCACCCTCTTTCCCTGTTTACTGTTGGTTTCCATGGGCACTGATTCTCCTCACCTGTCTTAGTTTTGCAATTAGTGTTCCCACCAGGTGTTTTGGTTAATAACTCCCCTTTATAGTTTCCTGTCACCCAGCAGTAGTTGCTGGGTCAATGTTTGCAATTGGCAACAGTTACGTTCTCCTGGTTTTTCTCCTCGCTCTAGTGATTTTTGTACAGTCTGGTTTTCCTCGTTTTTGGTTTTGTTTGGCTCCACGCTTGCTCGCGTCCTCAGTTTTGTATTTTTGTCCTGCGTATAATTTATTAAATACTTCATCTTACCTCCACGCTACTTCTGCTTGTCTTCTGTATTGGAAGGAACGCTACCAGCGCAGCAATGCGTCCCCGAAGACGTAACAGTTTCTTTCTGTTATTAATATTTCTGGTTCCTACATTATATATCAATATAGATCAATACAGTCTGCAGGGATACAGTCCGTAAGCACGCATGATTGTATATTTTTATTTGTCCCCCGGTCCGTGGGACAAATTTTCAAGCGTTGACCGGTCCGCAGTTACAAAAACGTTGGGGACCACTGTTTTAAGGTACACACACACACACACACGGCCACACCGCCCCCTTCCTTCACTGCTGCTTTCTCTTCAGCTCCTCTGCCGATGTTAATGCGGGTAGATTTTATTTTTTTAAATATTTATTATTGCCGCAAAAAAGGTTGTTAAACTTAAGGATTTTTGTGATTTCTGATCGTTTGTGAGGGCACCAATGTGACTTCTGTGTTTGTGCGCGCGTTGGCCGAGCAGCGGATACAGCACAGTTCAGCATGTTTTGGCTTGTTTATAAAGAGAAGGTGTATCCATCACCCCCTTGTTATGTTTTGTTATTATACAGTGCTTTATAGCAGTGTTTTTTCAAGTGTGCCGTGAGATACAGTCTGGTGTGCCGTGGGAGATTATCTAATTTCACCTATATGGGTTAAAAATATTTTTTGCAAACCAGTAATTATAGTCTGCAAATGATGTGTTGTTGTTGAGTGTCGGTGCTGTCAAGAGCTCGGCAGAGTAACACTCTTCCATATCAGTAGGTGGCAGCCGGTAGCTAATTGCTTTGTAGATGTGGGAAATAGCGGGAGGCAGTGTGCAGGTAAAAAGGTATCTAATGCTTAAACCAAAAATTAAAAAAAGGTGAGCGCCCCTAAGAAAAGGCATTGAAGCTTAGGGAAGGCTATGCAGAACAAAACTAAAACTGAACTGGCTACAAAGTAAACAAAAACAGGATGTTGGAAAACAGCAAAGACTGACTGTGGAGCAAAGACAATGTACATGACACGACAATCAACAATGCACCCACAAAGAAGGATAAAAACAACTCAAATATTCTTGATTGCTAAAACAAAGTAGATGCGAGAAATATCGCTCAAAGGAAGACATGAAACTGCTACAGGAAAATATCAAAAATAAGAGAAAAAGACACCAAAATAGGAGCGCATGACAAGAAGTAAAACACTACACACAGGAAAACAGCAAAAAAGTCCAAATAAGTCAGGGTGTGATGTGACAGGTGATGACAGTACACCTACTTTGAGACAAGAGCTATAGTGATGCATGGTTGGTTATGAATTAAAGTCATATCCAACAATTGCGACAACAACTTTTTACTGTCAACTGAGTTTCGTTTTTTAATGATTTCTGCTGGTGGTGTGCCTCCGCATTTTTTCAACGCAAAAGATGTGCCTTGGCTCAAAAATGGTTGAAAAACACTGCTTTATAGAGCTTTTACGTTGCGTTCATAGTGCACAACCCTTCACTAAAATATGTATTTTTGTCAAGGCTGGAACCAATTATTCATAGTTACATTGTTTCTTAGGGGGTAGTTGTCTTCACTCTACAATTGTTTTGATTTACCAGCACGTTCAAGAACCAATTAGGTTTGTACATAGAGGTTCCACTTTCGATAGTTTTATTTGATGTATTGTTTAACATACAGCTGGCTCCTCCACATCGAGAGGAGCCAGATGAGGTGGTTCGGGCATCTGGTCAGGATGCCACCCGAGCGCCTCCCTAGGGAGGTGTTTAGGGCACGTCCGACCGGTAGGAGGCCGCGGGGAAGACCCAGGACACGTTGGGAAGACTATGTCTCCCGGCTGGCCTGGGAACGCCTCGGGATCCCACAGGAAGAGCTGGACGAAGTGGCTGGGGAGAGGGAAGTCTGGGCTTCCCTGCTTAGGCTGCTGCCCCCGCGACCCGACCTCGGATAAGCGGAAGAAGTTGGATGGATGGATGGATGTTTAACATGATATTCAAAGATTATTAGAGAAGATTGCATTATTGTGTACTTGCCTCTATTTGGCTAAAATGTCCCAACAGTTAGGGATTATGGCGCCCCCTTGTTGCTCCAGCATGCGATTAACAGCCTGTATGGACCATGACTGATATGTTCATTGACTACCTTTTTGGGCTGGATTTCCACTGAGCCAGTTTCCGACTTCAGACTGTCCCCTCCATCGCTTTCACTGCCAGGACTGTTTTTACCTACATGCACAATCACATTCAACTATTAAACCCCAAAACAATATTCCTCATATGTATCACACGTTGGCGTCAGCTGGGGACGTTTGATTGGCTGAGACTCACTGGTGCGGCTGCGAAGGTCCTCCTGCGAGGTGTCCCCGGAGTGCCCGTCCAAGTCCAGCAGGATCTCTTTGGTGAAGTTGGAGGGGAACATTCCGCTCTTGCCGCCGAGGACTCCCTCCCACCAGCCCTCCTCCACCTGTGCGCAAAATGAAGACAAAACTGGTTACTTTTCATCAGCTAACATTGAAACTTTGTAATGGCGGCCAAGAGGACAAGAATGCAGATTGACCCTGAGCATAAGTTGAGATTTAGGGAGTATTGTATGAAAGGAAACATACGATAGTGCCCGACAATTTTCAAATCCCTTCAAATGAGCCATAAGATAAGCAAAACATTAGAAACAGCTGAATGGTGTTCTACCATCACAATATAGCAAATGGGTCTTAAGTAATGGGTCGTACCTCCGCTACGATGTCAATGACGTCCCCTATTTTCAGTTCCAGCTCGTCTTCATGCTGAGGCACGTAGCTGAACGCCGCTTTGCACCGCCGCTTACGGATCTGCTCCCCTGGAGTCAACAATCATTTCAAAGCTTAGTACGTGCAGCATGTACAAACCCCGTTTCCATATGAGTTGGGAAATTATGTTAGATGTAAATATAAACGGAATACAATGATTTGCAAATCATTTTCAACTCATATTCAGTTGAATATGCTACAAAGACAACATATTTGATGTTCAAACTGATAAACTTTTTTTTTTTTAATCATTAACTTTAGAATTTGATGCCAGCAACACGTGACAAAGAAGTTGGGAAAGGTGGCAATAAATACTGATAAAGTTGAGGATAATCATCAAACACTTATTTGGAACATCCCACAGGTGAACAGGCAAATTGGGAACAGGTGGGTGCCATGATTGGGTATAAAAGTAGATTCCATGAAATGCTCAGTCATTCACAAACAAGGATGGGGCGAGGGTCAACACTTTGTCAACAAATGCGTGAGCAAATTGTTGAACAGTTTAAGAAAAACCTTTCTCAACCAGCTATTGCAAGGAATTTAGGGATTTCAAAATCTATGATCCGTAATATCATCAAAGGGTTCAGAGAATCTGGAGAAATCACTGCACGTAAGCAGCTAAGCCTGTGACCTTCGATCCCTCAGGCTGTACTGCATCAAAAAGTGACATCACTGTGTAAAGGATATCACCACATGGGCTCAGGAACACTTCAGAAACCCACTGTCAGTAACTACAGTTGGTCGCTACATCTGTAAGTGCAAGTTAAAACTCTCCTATGCAAGGCAAAAACCGTTTATCAACAAAACCCAGAAACGCTGTCGGCTTCGCTGGGCCTGAGCTCATCTAAGATGGACTGATACAAAGTGGAAAAGCGTTCTGTGGTCTGACGAGTCCACATTTCAAATTGTTTTTGGAAACTGTGGACGTTGTGTCCTCCGGACCAAAGAGGAAAAGAACCATCCGGATTGTTATAGGCGCAAAGTTGAAAAGCCAGCATCTGTGATGGTATGGGGGTGTATTAGTGCCCAAGACATGGGTAACTTACACATCTGTGAAGGCGCCATTAATGCTCAAAGGTACATACAGGTTTTGGAGCAACATATGTTGTCATCCAAACAACGTTACCATGGACGCCCCTGCTTATTTCAGCAAGACAATGCCAAGCCACATGTTACATCAACGTGGCTTCATAGTAAAAGAGTGCGGGTACTAGACTGGCCTGCCTGTAGTCCAGACCAGTCTCCCATTGAAAATGTGTGGTGCATTATGAAGCCTAAAATACCACAACGGAGACCCCGCACTGTTGAACAACTTAAACTGTACATCAAGCAAGAATGGGAAAGAATTCCACCTGAGAAGCTTAAAAAATGTGTCTCCTCAGTTCCCAAACGTTTACTGAGTGTTGTTAAAAGGAAAGGCCATGTAACACAGTGGTGAACATGCCCTTTCCCAACTACTTTGGCACGTGTTGCAGCCATGAAATTCTAAGTTAATTATTATTTGCAAAAAAAAAAAAAGTTTATGAGTTTGAACATCAAATATCTTGTCTTTGTAGTGCATACAATTGAATATGGGTTGAAAAGGATTTGCAAATCATTGTATTCCGTTTATATTTACATCTAACACAATTTCCCAACTCATATGGAAACGGGGTTTGTATGATGAAGTTTGCGGGTGGCTGAAGACCCCGAGGACGGACCTTTCTTGCCCGATCTCGTGCTGGGCTCGGACACAGGACTTGCCCGGCCGTTGGAGAGGTCCGATTTGACCGTGCTCGCCTGTCCTCCGTCCCTCTTGGCCTCCTTCTTTATCTCCTGCAGGAGCACACAATGCAGCACGGGTGGTTAGAACAGGGGTGTCCAAACTTAAACTTAAATTTGACCCGTGAAATGTCATGAGGTAAAAATAAGGAATCTCGGCCCCAGACTTAATGCATTCATTTTAAAAGACTGTCTTTAACGCTGCTCCTCCGCATCGAGAGGAGCCAGATGAGGTGGTTCGGGCATCTGGTCAGGATGCCACCCGAACGCCTCCCTAGGGAGGTGTTTAGGGCACGTCCGACCGGTAGAAGGCCACGGGGAAGACCCAGGACACGTTGGGAAGACTATGTCTCCCGGCTGGCCTGGGAACGCCTCGGGATCCCCCGGGAGGAGCTGGACAAAGTGGCTAGGGAGAGGGAAGTCTGGGCTTCCCTACTTAGGCTGCTGCCCCCGCGACCCGACCTCGGATAAGCGGAAGAAGATGGATGGATGGATGGATGTCTTTAATGCTACCATTCTGTCAGCAGTTAGTGGACATGACAAGTAATTAATCTCAATGACCTTGACTTACACACGTATTGTGATAATGTGCAGCATTTACGTATATGACCTAGTGTTGTCCCGACACCAATATTTTGGTACCAGTACCACAATTATTTCAATACTTTTCCGTACTTTTCTAAATAAAGGGGACCAAAAAAAATGGCATTATTGGCTTTATTTTAACAAAATATCTTAGGGTACATTAAACATATGTTTCTTATTGCACGTTTGAATAAAATAGTGAACATACAAGACAACTTGTCTTTTATTAGTAAGTAAACAAACAAAGGCTCCTATTTTAGCTGCTGACATATGCAGTAACATATTGTGTCATTTATCATTCTATTATTTTGTCAGAATTTACTTGTTCATTTACTTTAAATATCTGCTTACTTTCTCTTTTAACATGTTCTATCTGCACTTCTGTTAAAATGTAATAATCACTTATTCTTCTGTTGTTTGATACTTTACATTAGTTTTGGATGATACCACAAATTTGGGTATCAATCAGATACCAAGTCGTTACAGGGTCATACATTGGTCATATTCAAAGTCCTCATGTGTCCAGGGACATATTTCCTGAGTTTATAAACAAAATATAAATCAAAAATAAACAAAAGAATATGTTGTGATGCCAAAAAATATCGACTTAATCATAGTAGACAAGATACGCTACTGTACTTGGTATCATTACAGTGGATGTTAGGTGTAGATCCACCAATGGCGTTTGTTTACATTTTGACGCCGGTGAGCTACGGTGTGTAGTAAAGCATGTTTAGCTATTCCTCGTCCTGCAGGGTTGATACTTGTAAGAAATGTACTTTATTTGTTGCCATGGAGGCGAGGATTAGTGATTTAGAAGTAGCTAAAACACGGCAGATGGCAGATGGGGGCTGGACTTTAGCCGCTAGCAAGCCAGCCATGTCTTAAAGCATCTCTTCCGGTGGGTGTTTCAGTGTTATAACTTCACCTTTATTGTTAGTTTTTAAGCCAAAACGCGACCGTTCTCCCTTTTCTGTCTACACACTGTGTCTGTTTGTAAGTACTCTGTGACTGTGCGTTGCCGAACATGCTCGTCTGCTCCTAAACCAGCAATGCGCGACGTGATGACGACGGTGGCGCAAACCGGTACTTTTCAGAAGCGGTATAGTACCGAATATGATTCATTAGAATCGCGGTACTATACTAATACTGGTATACCGCACAACCCTAATATGACCTAACACAAACAACCTTCCCTAGTCATGGTGCAAAAAAAACAACTAAAACATCCAACTAACACAAAAAGTCAACACACATGGTCACACATAACACAACCTGCTCACTGAACTTTGTGGCTATTACAAAAAGGTCCATTCACCAAAAAAAAAAATCTAGATTACACCCACTTAAATCATTTTGCAATGATTTGCATGATGGGAAGATAACACATAACACATTGAACTTTGTGGACATTATACAACACATTCCAGCACTATAGATAATGTAGAATTACACAAACATAAATCCATTACAGTGCATGATGGGTGATGTGCAAAACACTCCAATGTTCGGCGCATTTAAGCTGCTTGATATTTCTGATTGATTACAAAACATTAAGGAGGTCGTCACAGAACTAAACACGGAAGGAGTCGAACTTTCACATACTCTGCATATCCAAATAAATTGTTATTTATATGTTAATTACATCATTATAATATGTACACATACAGTATATACAGTAGTGGTCAAAAGTTTACATACACTTGTAAAGAACATAATGTCATGGCTGTCTTGAGTTTCCAATGATTTCGACAGGTATTATAAGAATGTTTTTGTTAAAATAAAGCCAATAATGTCGTTTTTATGGTCCCTTTTATTTGGAAACGTATCGAAATAAATTTTGGTGCCGGTACCAAAATATTGGTATCGGGACAACACTACAGTCCTGCAATGTACAAATACTACAATTAGATGTACAGTCGTGGTCAAAAGTTGACATACACTTGTAAAGAACATAATGTCATGGCTGTCTTGAGTTTCCAATCATTTCTACAACTCTTATTTTTTTGTGATAGAGTGATTGGAGCACATACTTGTTGGTCACAAAAAACATTCATGAAGTTTGGTTCTTTTATGAATTTATTATGGGTCTACTGAAAATGTGAGCAAATCTACTGGGTCAAAAGTATACATACAGCAATGTTAATATTTGTCCCTTGGCAAGTTTCACTGCAATAAGGCGCTTTTGGTAGCCATCCACAAGCTTCTGGTTGAATTTTTGATCACTCCTCTTGACAAAATTGGTGCAGTTCAGCTAAATTTGTTGGTTTTCTGACATGGACTTGTTTCTTCAGCATTGTCCAGACGTTTATGTCAGGACTTTAGGAAGGCCATTCTAAAACCTTAATTCTAGCCTGATTTAGCCATTCCTTTACCACTTTTGACGTGTGTTTGGGGTCATTGTCCTGTTAGAACACCCAACTGCGCCCAAGACCCAACTTCCGGGCTGATGATTTTAGACTATCCTGAAGAATTTGGAGGTAATCCTCCTTTTTCATTGTCCCATTTACTCTTTGTAAAGCACCAGTTCCATTGGCAGCAAAACAGCCCCACAGCATAATACTACCACCACCATGATTGACGGTAGGAATGGTGTTCCTGGGATTAAAGGCCTCACCTGTTCTCCAAACATATTGCTGGGTATTGTGGCCAAACAGCTCAATTTTTGTTTCATCTGACATAGACAAAGATACAACCTTCTGGAGGAAAGTTATGTGGTCAGGTGAAACAAAAATGTAGCTGTTTTACCTCCAAATTCTTTAGGACAACCTAAAATCATCAGCTTGGAGGTTGGGTCTTGGGCACAGTTGGGTGTTCCAACAGGACATATGACTTTATGTGTAAGCTATATATATATATATATATATATATATATATATATATATATATATATATATATATATATATATATACATATACATATATATATATATATATATATATATATATATATACATATATATATATATATATATAGTTACTTTACATGCACATGGCTTTCGGTCCTCGACCAATTTTTTTTAGCTCAATGCAGCCCCCAAGTCAAAAAGTTTGGACATCCCTGGATTAGAAGTGAGACAGCAGTCATTTATTAAGGGTGAACAAGTTCAATTAGGGACACTGCAGCCTTATTTGCTGTTATGATGTCGCCCTCTAGCGGTGGTTGGCAGGAAAGGCAGCTTTCATAGGCACTGGCCTGCATGCAACCCAATGCCAGCAAGCGTCACCAGATGCATCGAGATGAACAAAGAAGGAGACAGGACTACAAAATATGGACGTAAATGCATGCAGAAGAAGGAGGGAATGGGGGCAACTGGAGAAAGTGGACATGACGGGTCACATGTCCCCCCACCATGTTCACGGCGACATTGTTTCATAAGCCTTGGCCTGTGGCGCAGACAGCCCAGTGAAGCAGACATAGGGTGGCCTGACTCACAGCATCCCAGCCTCACACACACACACACACACACACTCGCATATGGCCTCGTGTAGCAGCATGGGAGCCCTAATGAGAGACAAACACCAAGCTAAACGAGATGTTTCCTAGACAACAACCCCGCTTGGTATATCAGTCAAAGAAAAATTGTACACCTCCATCATACACACACAGCAAAATAAGAGAAATTGCGGAAAATGTAAGAAGGGACTCGTTAAAAAAAGGTCATATTATGATTTTTTTTCTACATTTAAAACACTTCCTTGTGGTCTACATAACACGTAATGATGGTTCTTTGGTCAACATTTTTGCATAGATTATGTTTTACAGACCATCTTCGAGTCTCTTCAGGATGCGCCGTTTTGTGGGCGGATTTATTTACGTGCCTCCACTTTGACTGCGTCTTCTGCCCGCCATCTTTGTTGTAGTTTTTAGCACTTCCATAGCGACTCTACTGAGAGATTAAATCCAAACTATACGCTACTTTGTATTAGGAATGGCAACAGCGGAGGATGCATGTGCATAATACTACCACCACCAAGCTTGACGGTAGGCATGAAATAAAAATGGAGCTGTTTGGCCACAATACCCAGCAATATGTTTGGAGGAGAAAAGGTGAGGTCTTTAATCCCAGGAACACCATCCCTACCGTCAAGCATGGTGGTGGTAGTATTATGCTCTGGGCCTGTTTTGCTGCCAATGGAACTGGTGCTTTAAATGGGACAATGAAAAAGGAGGTTTACCTCCAAATTCTTCAGGACAACCTCAAATCATCAGCCCAGAGGTTGGGTCTTGGGCACAGTTGGGTGTTCCAACAGGACAATGACCCCAAACACACGTCAAAAGTGGTAAAGGAATGGCTAAATCAGGCTAGAATTAAGGTTTTAGAATGACCTTCCCAAAGTCCTGACTTAAACGTGTGGACAATGCTGAAGAAACAAGTCCATGTCAGAAAACCAACAAATTTAGCTAAACTGCACCAATTGTGTCAAGAGGAGTGGTCAAAAATTCAACCAGAAGCTTGTGGATGGCTACCAAAAGCGCCTTATTGCAGTGAAACTTGCCAAGGGACATGTAACCAAATATTAACATTGCTGTATGTATACTTTTGACCCATCGGATTTGGTCACATTTTCAGTAGACCAATAATAAATTCATAAAAGAACCAAACTTCATGAATGTTTTTTGTGACCAACAAGTATGTGCTCCAATCACTATATCACAAAAAAATAAGAGTTGTAGAAATGATTGGAAACTCAAGACAGCCATGACATTATGTTCTTTACAAGTGTATGTAAACTTTTGATCGCGACTGTATATACATACATACACACAATATATATACTATATATATATATATGTATATATATATATATATATATATATATATATATATATATACACACACACACACACACACACACACACACACACACACACATATATATATATATATATATATATATATATATATATATATATATATATATATATATATATATATATACGGTATATATATGTGTGTGTATGTATCTGAAATTGGTGTACATACAGTAGGGAAGGGATTCATATGACCTTCCTTGCTAGATCTCGTGTGAGAGGAAGGTAGGGGGTTAATCATTTTGCAATGCAGTTTGCTGAAAATGATGGAAAGTGCCTCTCCACATAGCAACCGACACTGTGGTCAAAGTTGGAATTGCCACAAAACACATTTTCAACACCTTACTGCCGTCACGTTTTATGTGTCAGGTAAACCGTGCCGAACGGGGCCATATGAATCCCCTTCCTACTGTATACAGATATTAAATATATGTGTAATGTAATTAAATAGGCTCCAGCCACCACCGCAACCCTGAGATGGATAGATGGACGGATTTGATACCAAAATCACTACACTATCGTCATTTGTTTTTATTATTAGTTTCTACACCTAATCTGCGATCGCAGTGCTTTAGGTCTGCATATAATTTAAAACCATATTGAAAAGGGAAGTCTGCTAAACATGTAAGAATACAGTGCAACCTGCGGTAAAGCCATATTTTTGGGGGTAATATGTTATATGGGGATGGGACTTATGCAGAGCCTGAATACACAACAGCAGGTACCAATAGGTAAGAAAGGTTGGTTTTGCATACTAGGTCCCTTTTAAATGAATAAAACAGCAACATTTGTCCTTTTTGTCAAAGTCAGGACATTTAAAAGTCACCAAAAACAGCATTACCATCAGAAAGATGTAATAATAATATAATATAATAATTATAATAAAATAATAACGAGAGAAAATAAAACTAATTCATCATAGACAGCCAAATGTAACGACAATAATCTTCCTTTTTTGTTATTCTATTTCCTGGAAAGTGAAACTTTATCTCCCATGAATAAAACATTTAAAAAGATAACATTTTAAAACTATGACTACACTAATTACAGCAGAAATTCAATATGTATCAATTTTTTTAAATTTTTTTTTAATGTCTCAATGCTAATTATTTTTTGGTCTGCCAAAGAAGTGAGTGCAGTGTTTGCCAAGCAGGAAGTGCGGCATTCATTGACTCTGCATGCCTTCACACACACACACATACGCACACACACACGTCCATTCAGAAAACCTCTTGAACACCACAATGAGCGTTGGGGAAAAAAAATGCTCGGAGTCCACATGTGAGCCCACGCAAAGACCCGCAGCGGCCGTTTGTTAGATTCCAGCTTCCTTTGCTTTTACGAGTAGTCAGGGACACGTGCGATGGATTTATGATGTCTGATGGAATTTATATTTATATACATATATATATATATAATACATCTGGTAACTATTAGGAGGGTTTTTAAGAAGAAACGATGAGCTTTAAGTGTAGAGACTAACTACAGTGGGGAAATGGAGACATTAGTGACAAAGGAAAGGCAGAAGAAATAAGGAAGACAACACAATTCGTCATAACTGAACAGGAAACATCTGCATGCTGTTGTGTGTGTGTGTGTGTGTGTGTGTGTGTGTGTGTGTGTGTGTGTGTGTGTGTGTGTGTGTGTGTGTGTGTGTGTGTGTGTGTGTGTGTGTGTGTGTGTGTGTGTGTGTGTGTGTGTGTGTGTGTGTGTGCGCGTGTGTGTGTGTGCAAAGACCAAGTCCCTTTTAACCGCAATTTCCCTTCACCTCTGACTTGTTTTCTCTGCACCTAAACCAGGTGTACAACACTGACGTGAATGCAGCTCAATGCAGTCGTTTGTGTCCTCCACGCAGAGTCGTGACAACAGGAAGTCGACCACGGCCGCGCGACGAGGCAGCCATGTGAGTCTCATTTGCCGCCGTGCTAATGTAGTTCAGATCAGTCACATGGTCTGCGGCACCAACAAGCAAAACGGTCACGCTGTCTTTCATGGTTGTACGGTATAACGCTAATAATCAGTACCAAGCGGTACCGATAAAATACCGCAGTACTAATGAATTAAAAACAGTACTATGGTGCTTTTAAAAAAAAAATACCAGTACTTTTTTTTTTTTTCCCTCAACATGTGCACCGCAGTAACAATGCTAGCATACAAGCATGTTAGTCAACACAGCACTTGGGAGCAAAAAGTGGGAGAATGGACATATTTTGGCGTAATACCTACGATAAAGGTGGAGCTCTAAACACTGAAGCGCGGTGCTTTTCAACATAGCTAGCGTAGCGGCTCACGCCTCTCCGTAGTGTTTTAGCTACTTCTAAATCACTAATCCTCGCCTCCATGGCGACAAATAAACGACCTTTCTTACAAGTATCATCCCTTAATAAAGAGAAATAGCTAAACATGTTTCACTACACACCTTAGGTGTCATGTCTGTGTAATCATGTTTTGTTTTAGTCATGTTTTGTTTTGTTAAGTTATTGGACTCTTTAGTTTCTGGCTTTTCAATCCCTTGTCTTGTTTCCATGATTACCCATTAGTTTCACCTGTTCCACGTTTGGACTCATTGTGCACTCTTGTTTTTCACCATAGCAACCCATTAGTTTTCATCTGTCACGTCACGCACCTGTTTCACGTTTTGAGTCACGCACCTGTTTTCGTTAATCATGTCTATAGTATTTAAGTTCATTGTTTTCAGTTTGTCGTTCTGGTGACATCCCGGATTCATACCCCTGTCACACTTTTACCTCTGCGCACTTCATGCCATGTCCAAGTAAGTTTTTTTTCTATTAATGCCACAGTTAGTGTTTTTTGTTTAATTATTCACAGTTTTTTTGCCCACGTGCAAGTCTTTTTGTTTCGTTAGTCTAGTTTGTACATCCGCCTTGAGCGCGCTTTTTGTTCCTTTGAGTGTTATAAATAAATATGTATTTACCTTCACGCCATGACCAGTCCAGCTTTACTTGCATCTCGTGAAAACAAACACACCATAGTCCTCGGCTTGACATTAGGAGAATAAAATAACTAACCGCCAACCGCAAGCTAGCGCTCCTGAATGTAAACAAAATAGTGCGTCTACACAGATATTGATTGTAACAATATCAAGTATAAGTGCCGTATCTAGGCGATACTACGATTACATTGAGAGATTTTTTTTTTTATCACCACCAAGTCCTTTTTTTTTTCTTTTTTAAAGGGGAACATTATCACCAGACCTATGTAAGCGTCAATATATACCTTGATGTTGCAGAAAAAAGACCATATGTTTTTTTAACCGATTTCCGATCTCTAAATGGGTGAATTTTGGCGAATTAAACGCCTTTCTAATATTCACTCTCGGAGCGATGACGTCACAACGTGGCGTCACATCGGGAAGCAATCCGCCATTTTCTCAAACACCGAGTCAAATCAGCTCTGTTATTTTCCGTTTTTTTGGCTGTTTTCCGTACCTTGGAGACATCATGCCTCGTCGGTGTGTTGTCGGAGGGTGTAACAACACGAGCAGGGACGGATTCAAGTTGCACCAGTGGCCCAAAGATGCGAAAGTGGCAAGAAATTGGACGTTTGTTCCGCACACTTTACCGACGAAAGCTATGCTACGACAGAGATGGCAAGAATGTGTGGATATCCTGCGACACTCAAAGCAGATGCATTTCCAACGATAAAGTCAAAGAAATCTGCCGCCAGACCCCCATTGAATCTGCCGGAGTGTGTGAGCAATTCAGGGACAAAGGACCTCGGTAGCACGGCAAGCAATGGCGGCAGTTTGTTCCTGCAGACGAGCGAGCTAAACCCCCTATCGACCCTAGCTTCCCTGGCCTGCTGACATCAACTCCAAAACTGGACAGATCAGCTTTCAGGAAAAGAGCGCGGATGAGGGTATGTCTACAGAATATATTAATTGATGAAAATTGGGCTGTCTGCACTCTCAAAGTGCATGTTGTTGCCAAATGTATTTCATATGCTGTAAACCTAGTTCATAGTTGTTAAAGTTTCCTTTAATGCCAAACAAACACAAACCAATCGTTGGTTAGAAGGCGATCGCCGAATTCGTCCTCGCTTTCTCCCGTGTTGCTGGTTGTC
Organism: Nerophis lumbriciformis; assembly: GCF_033978685.3. Taxonomy (NCBI): domain Eukaryota; kingdom Metazoa; phylum Chordata; class Actinopteri; order Syngnathiformes; family Syngnathidae; genus Nerophis; species Nerophis lumbriciformis. The sequence continues at coordinate 39,639,887 of NC_084554.2, read as the reverse complement.
GTGTCGTTTTCGTCGGTTTCGCTTGCATACGGTTCAAACCAATATGGCTCAATAGCTTCAGTTTATTCTTCAATTTCGTTTTCGCTACCTGCCTCCACACTACAACCATCCGTTTCAATACATTAGTAATCTGTTGAATCGCTTAAGCCACTGAAATCCGAGTCTGAATCCGAACTAATGTCGCTATAGCTTGCTGTTCTTTCCGCCATGTTTGTTTGTGTTGGCTTCACTATGTGACGTCACAGGAAAATGGACGGGTGTTAAAATCAGGCACTTTGAAGCTTTTTTTCGGGATATTGCGTGATGGGTAAAATTTTGAAAAAAACTTCGAAAAATATAATAAGCCACTGGGAACTGATTTTTAATGGTTTTAACAATTCTGAAATTGTGATAATGTTCCCCTTTAAATTTCTATTAGGTCTATAAACTCAGGAAATACTGTACGGCCCTATCTACCAATAGAACAAGAACATTTGGCTTGTCAAGACTTTCCAAAACAAGTAAAATTAGCTAACCTCAATGAACCCAAAAATACCTTAAAATAAGTATATTCTCACTAATAACAAGTGCACTTTTCTTGGTAGAAAAAAAAGGAGACCTTTTTGCTCAATATGTTGAAAAATGGTCTTAAATTAAGTAAATGCTAGTGCCATTATCTTGACATAATGATATGCGCTCGGCATTACATTTCCTGAAACCAGCAAACTTATACTAAAAACTAATTTATTGTTCTTAATGGAAAGGCAACAAGGCAACATCTTGTTACTCTCGGGGCCTACTAGCCGCTCAGTCAAATCATATGGTCTAAAAATGCATTTTTCCATCGATAACATGACATCATCGCGCCAAGTGCGTGCTCTTTCAGTCAATTAGTGCGCATATATACAGCCCGACTCACGGCCCAAATTTTTTTATTGTAATTTGGAAGAATTTATCTGAATGTGCATGAACTATTTCTGTTCAAAATTGTTTAAAATGTCACATGTTAAATGTTTAAATATTAACTTTATTAACTAGTTTACTGTACTGTGCCAACTGTACTACTTTAAGAGTACGTGTTTTCTATTATTTAATTGAAAACACAATTATGTCAAAATCATGATTTTTTTTTCATGCTTGAAATAATAAATTATTACTTTAAAAAAGTAGTTTTATACTTGTGAGTGTAGATGACACAGCTTTGCAACACTAGATATTCTAGTTTCAAGCATGTTTTACTCAAAATAGGTCATAACATCTCAGCAACAAGCTGTAATACCTTACTGAGATCATTTAGGACCAAAACACTTAAAACAAGTAAAAGACTCTAACATAAAATCTGCTTAGTGAGAAGAATTATCTTATCAGACAGAAAATAAGCGAATATCACCCTTATTTGACATATTTAATCTTACTTAGATTTCAGTTTTTGCAGTGTAGACACATGGGAATTGTAAATATGACCACTGTATGACCCAGTAACTACTTGGTATCCGATCAATACCCACATTTGTGGTATCACCCAAAACTTACAAACAACAGAAGAATAAGTGCTTATTACATTTTAACAGAACTTTAGAAAGAACATGTTAAAACAGAAAGTAAGCAGATATTAACAGTAAACTAGATGAGGCAATTGTTGAAGGAATTGCGTGCGAATGCTCCAACGCTGAAGTTGAACTGAAATCCTGGAATTTTTTTTAGAATTGTTGAAGCAGAGCACACAATTCCCAAACAGGCTGAATATTTTGAAGCTGGAGCCGTTTGAATCAGATGAAAAATGTGGGAATTTGTGCAACTTGGAAAAATGTCCCATTCATTTCAATGGGAATTTCAGGAAAATTTGTGAATTTCGGGAAAAGTGGGATTTTTTTTTGGAAAATGTTAAAAGACTTGAATGTTCTGAATGAGTTGAAATGGTTGGTGTTGAAAATGTTCAAATCGGTCGAGAAATGTTGAAGTAGTAACATTTTTAATTGAGAAATGGTATTAAGGAATTTCGGGAAAACCGGGAATTTTTCCAGTTTGAAAAACAACTTCGTTTTTTGTACTGATTAAGAGGAATGTTTGGACGGTGGAACAGTTAAAGTGGGTTGAAAAATGTGGAAGGCGTCGTCGCCTGAAAAAAAGTGGCAAAAAGGGTTTGAAAAAAGGGGAATTGTGGGAATTCCTGGACATTTTTTTAACTTGGAAAAATTATAGTTTGAATGTCCAGGATGAGTGGAATATGTTGAAGGTGGAATGGTTTGAATCGGTTGAAAAATATGAAAATAGTGGAAGTTTGAAAAATGGCCAATTCATTTTGAATGGGAAAAATGTTCCGGAAAACCTGGAATTCTGGGATATCTGGACATTTTTGGAATTTGTCAAGGGAAAGCCCGCAATTCCCGAATAGGCTGAACAGTTTGAAGTTGGAACGCATTGAATTGTGTGAAAAATGTGGAAGTAGGAGCGCCAGAATCTGGAGAATAAGAAGAGGTGTAATGGATAGATGAATTTTGGTGTAGAAACCCATATGTGTAATGCTTTGGAGCATTCACACAATGAACAAATACATTAATAATCCATTTTTTGCATAATAATAGAATGAGAAATGACACAATATGTTACTGCACACGTCAGCAGCCAAACTAGGAGCCTTTGTTTGATTACTTACTACTAAAAGTGTTTTTTTAGTGTGTTCACTATGTTATTTAATGCCAAAATTGTTCTTTGATCGCAATAAGAAACGTTTGTTTAAGGTATTATAAGAATGTTTTTGTTAAAATAAAGCCAATAATGCCGTTTTTATGGTCTTTTTTATTTAGAAAAGTATCAAAGTATCAAAATACATTTTGGTGCCGGTACCAAAATATTGGTATCGGGACAACACTACTGTCTTGCAATGTACAAATACTACAATTAGATATACAGTCGTGGTTAAAAGTTGACATACACTTGTAAAGAACATAATGTCATGGCTGTCTTGAGTTTCCAATATATTCTACAACTCTTATTTTTTTGTGATAGAGTGATTGGAGCACATACTTGTTGGTCACAAAAAAAACATTCATACAGTTTGGTTATTTTATGAACTTATTATGAGTCTACTGAAAATGTGAGCAAATCTGCTGGGTCAAAAGTATACATACAGCAATGTTAATATTTGCTTACATGTCCCTTGGCAAGTTTCACTGCAATAAGGCGCTTTTGGTAGCCATCCACAAGCTTCTGGCAAGCTTCTGGTTGAATTTTTGATCACTCCTCTTGACAAAATTGGTGCAGTTCAGCTAAATTTGTTGGTTTTCTGACATGGACTTGTTTCTTCAGCATTGTCCACACGTTTAAGTCAGGACTTTGGGAAGGCCATTCTAAAACCTTAATTCTTAAGCCTGATTTAGCCATTCCTTTACCACTTTTGACGTGTGTTTGGGGTCATTGTCCTGTTGGAACACCCAACTGCGCCCAAGACCCAACCTCCGGGCTGATGATTTTAGGTTGTCCTGAATAATTTGGAGGTAATCCTCCTTTTTCATTGTCCCATTTACTCTCTGTAAAGCACCAGTTCCATTGGCAGCAAAACAGGCCCAGAGCATAATACTACCACCACCATGCTTGACGGTAGGCCTGGTGTTCCTGGGATTAAAGGCCTCACCTTTTCTCCTCCAAACATATTGCTGGGTATTGTAGCCAAACAGCTCAATTTTTGTTTCATCTGACACCACATGGACAAAGATAAGACCTTCTGGAGGAAAGTTCTGTGGTCAGATGAAACTAAAACGTAGCCATTTTCAGTAGACCCATAATAAATTCATAAAAGAACCAAACTTCATGAATGTTTTTTGTGACCAACAAGTCTGTGCTCCAATCACTCTATCACAAAAAAAATAAGAGTTGTAGAAATGATTGGAAACTCAAGACAGCCATGACATTATGTTCTTTACAAATGTATGTCAACGTTTAACCACGACTGTATGTACGTCGTTTTGACTCAAAGTGCCGACTTTATACTTTACCGCATGTCGGTGTTGGTCAACAAATTATCTGTTGCGGATTGCATCACTTCCTGTGGCCCTTGTGACCTGATTGTGGACATCCCCCTCTCCCTCTAAACACACATTCCTATAACAGCAGTCTTGTGACAAACTAGTCAGTAGTCTCTCACACACACACACACACACACACACACACACACACACACACACACACACACACACACACACACACACACATAGCTGTTGATAGTGTGACGGCAGCAACTGGAACACTCAAAATGCGAACATCATTGCGTCACAGGCCGCCGCACTTCCTGTCGACGACGCACTTCCCTCTTCCCCCCGCACACACGCAAACACACACGTCGTCACCTTCGAGGCGACTTGAGCGAAGTGTGTACTCACCCGCACAAAGTTGTCGGGGAACAGCCCCCGCCGGCCGCCCAGCTCGCCCTCCCACCATCCTCCGTCGTCTCGCCGTATGTTCACGACGACGTCGCCCACGTTCAGGCTCAACTCGTCGTCCTGCTGGGCCTCATAGTCGAACTCCACCACGGCCTCCACTGCCAGAGAGGATGGTTGTTGTGAAAAGGTCAAACAGTGCGGCTCCACAAACATATCATAATATCAATGAGGTATTTTGGGAATTTTTACATAAAATATGCTGGCTTTTACTGGCTTAGAGCACGAAATGTATCCTTGTTTCACAGTGTTGAATAGATGGATACAAAATGTCTGCCAGATTGTTCTGTCGTGTAAACAAACTACAACCTCGTGTAAAAAATGCTTGTTGAGTGTAGCTAGCTACGAATTTTGCCTATCATTTATCAAGAACACATTTTTCTTTTTGAGGTATGGAAGTACACTGCAAAAACTGAATTTTAAGTAAGATTAAATATCTCAAATAAGGGTTATATTGGCTTATTTTCTGTCTGATAAGATAATTCTTCTCACTAAGCAGATGTTATGTTAGAGTGTTTTACTTGTTTTAAGGGTTTTGGTCCTAAATGATCTCAGTAAGATATTACAGCTTGTAGCTGAGATTTGATGACCTATGTTGAGTAAAACATGCTTGAAACTAGGGCTGCAACAACTAATCGATTAAATCGATTAAAATCGATTATAAAAATAGTTGGCGATTAATTTAGTCATTGATTCGTTGGATCTATGCCAGGGGTGTCAAACTCAAATACAGAGTGGGCCAAAATTTAAAACTGAACAAAGCCGCGGGCCAAGGTTGAACAAATTAACCTTTTAATAGGGACCCAAACAAGTTTTGCATTAAATATTGAACAAGCAAGGCTTATATAACTTTATTGTGACATGCAAAATCGAGTTTCAAATAATAATAATAATAATTAAAAAATATCAATGGCATATCAAATACAATTTAAATAAAAATTGAATGCCTCTTTTCTATTTGCAGCCTTCTGAGGTAAATATCAACATTAACTTTTTCCACAGGCTAATAAATTAGAAAATAAAATAATGAATAAACCAACCATTCAAGACTTTCAACTGCTCAGTTTGCAACACACTGATCTAATCTGTTGTGCCCAAGCCAGATACCTGCCATCTTTTCTTGGATGCTAGTTCATTAATGTCGGGGCTCAGGCTTTTAGCTGAGGCAACCCTCATTATCGAACGAAGGTGTTCATCAGTCATTATATCTCGTATTCCACAGTCTTACAGGCACTGCTTTTATCATCCTCTACGAGCTGACGTCACGTCCGCTTTTCATCCTTTCTAACAACATGCCCGCCCAGTCACAAGATATGAGCGGCTCCTGTACGCACACACACGTAAATGCAAAGCATACTTCATCAACAGCGATACAGTTTACACTGAGAGTGGCCGTATAAGCAACTTTAACATTGTTAGAAATATACGACACACTGTGAATCCACACCAAACAAGAATGACAAACACATTTTGGGAGAACATCCGCACAGTAACACAACATAAACACAACAGAACAAATACCCAGAACCCTTTGCAGCACTAACTCTTCCGGGACGCTACAATATACACTCCCGCTACCTCCAAACCCCGCCGCCCCGCCCCACACACATACACACACCTTGTAGCGTCCCGGAAGAGTTAGTGCTGCAAAGGGTTCTGGGTATTTGTTCTGTTGTGTTTATGTTGTGTTACTGTGCGGATGTTCTCCCGAACTGTGTTTGTCATTCTTGTTTGGTGTGGATTCACAGTGTGACGTATATTTCTAACAATGTTAAAGGTTTTTATACTGGCACCCTCAGTGTAACCTGTATCGCTGAAGAGCAAGTATGCCTTGCATTCACTTCTGTGTGCGTGCCAAAGCCGCACATATTGTGTAACTGAGCCAGCACTCGTTGGGACGTTATAATTCTCGGGAGGGGCCCTGAAATTTGGGAGTCTCCCGGGAGGTTTGGCAAGTATGAGATTTAGCGGTGTACCGCGGCACCGCCGCTGTATATAATCGGCGGGGCAGCTCTAGTGTTAATTTGATATCACCTCACGGGCCAAGTGAAATTACACGATGGGCCAAATTTGGCCCGCGGGCCGGAGTTTGACACCCATGATCTATGCTATGCACATGCGCAGAGGCAAATTTTTTTATTTTATTTTTTTATTTATTTTTTATTTTTTTTATTAACCTTTATTTATAAACTGCAACATGTACAAACAGCTGAGAAACAATAATCAAAATAAGTATGGTGCAAGTATGCTATTTTTTTTTCAATAAAATACTGGAAAGGATTGAAATGTAGTTTGTCTCTTTTATCCGATTATTAATCGATTAATCGAAGTAACAATCGACAGATTATTCGATTATCAAATTAATCGTTAGTTGCAGCCCTACTTGGAACTAGAATATCAAGTGTTGCAAAGCTGTGTCATCAACAATCACAAGTATAAAACTACTTTTTTAAAGTAATAATTTCTTACTTCAAGCATGAAAAAACAAATCATGATGCCGAGCGCATATCATTATGTCAAGATAATGGCACTAGCATTTAATTAATTTAAGAATATTTTTCAACATATTAAACAAAAAGGTCTCATTTTTTTCTACCAAGAAAAGTGCACTTGTTATTAGTGAGAATATACTTATTTTAAGGTATTTTTGGGTTCATTGAGGTTAGCTCATTTTACTTGTTTTGGAAAGTCTTGACAAGTCGAATTTTCTTGTTCTATTGGTAGATAATTTTGCTTAGTTCAAATAAAATACCCCTAATTTTTTTTTTTTTTTTTCTTGTTTTTGAACACTGACTTTTTGCAGTGTATGAGGTGGCTAACAATGCAGCTAATGGCAGTATACACTCTTGCGCTCATAAACATCCAAAAACCGCCAACAATACTCCATTTACATGTCGTGACCTGATTATCAACCAAGTGTTAGCAATATTGTTATTATAACAAAGACAAACTATTTTTAGCGGCGCCGTGATCACACAGAGCTAACTAGCTTATGCTGCTATTTTGACATACTGAGCTGCTGCATCGCCTCTGAGTTGGTAGACCTTTATTCTAGATTATAAATCATGCTTCTCACCTGGATAGGAGAAGGTTGTGGACATAAACCGAGAAGTTGGTCAACTTTGACAACTAACTTGGACTCGGAGATGGTGAGAAAGACACAAAAAGAGACTTGTTTGCCGCACCATGAATTGATTAATGTGGACCCTGACTTAAACAAGTTGAAAAACGTATTCGGGTGTTACCATTTATTGGTCAATTGTACGGAATATGTACTGTACTGTGCAATCTAGTAATAAAAGTCTCAATCAATCAAACCGTTTTTCAACCCTTCATGTGCGTTATGAATAATTCTTCATCCAAACGGGAAGATGTGAAGGTCCCATCAGTCGGCATCCCAGTGAGAGCAGACATTGTACAGTAAGTTGTACTATGTACGTAGTTTGTATATCTTGTTTAGCACTTTCTATACATATCCTACCAAGTCAGACCTACACTGTTTCAATATCCATTTCTCTGTTCTCAATTGTTGATGACTGATGATAACAACCAAACCTACCCCCCTCCCCCTACACACCCCGAATTGTAAATAATGTAAATAATTCAATGTATACACCCTGATGATTATCTTGTGTGATGACTCTATTATGATGATAGTAAATATGATAGTATATATCTGTATCATGAATCAATTTAAGTGGACCCCGACTTAAACAAGTTGAAAAACGTATTCAGGTTCCCTAGAGCATTTTTAAAAAAGGATTGAAAATGGAAAAAGATGGGGGGAATTTTTTTTTTTTTGTTTTAGTATGGTTTTTGTTTGAGGACAAACATGACACAAACCTTCCCAACTGTTAGAAAGCCCACTGTTTAATATGTTTGATATGAGTATTTGGTGAACATCGGTTTGTCCTACTAATTTCGGCGGTTCTTGAACTCACCATGGTGTGCACTGTGACGCAACAGTTTGTTTACATGTAAAATCTTCCACTTCGTCTTTGTCTCATTTTGTCCACCAAAAGTTTCATGCTGTGCGTGAATGCACAAAAGTGCGCTTTGTTGATGTTATCGACTTGTTGGAGTGTTAATCAGGCTATTTAGGCTAGCTGTATGTACATATTTCATCATTATGCCTCATGTGTAGGCAGAGGTGGGTAGTAACGCGCTACATTTACTCCGTTACATCTACTTGAGTAACTTTTGGGATAAATTGTACTTCTAAGAGTAGTTTTAATGCAACATACTTTTACTTTTACTTGAGTATATTTATAGAGAAGAAACGCTACTTTTACTCCGCTACTTTTATCTACATTCAGCTCGCTACTCGCTACTAATTTTTATCGATCTGTTAATGCACGCTTTGTTTGTTTTGGTCTGTCAGACAGACCTTCATAGTGCCTGCGTTTCAACAAATACAGTCACTGGTGACGTTCACTCCGTTCCACCAATCAGATGCAGTCACTGGTGACGTTCGACCAATCAAACAGAGCCAGGGGTCACATGACCTGACTTAAACAAGTTGAAAAACTTATTGGGGTGTTACCATTTAGTGGTCAATTGTACGGAATATGTACTGTACTGTGCAATCTACTAATACAAGTTCCAATCAATCAATCAAAAGTGTGAAAAAAAAAGACCATTTTTTATTTCAACCGTGCACCCCGTCAAAAGCCTAAAGACTGACTGCACAGTTCCTGTCTTCACAATAAAAGTGCCGCTCCATCGCGCCTGCGCTTTCTAAATAAGAGTCTCCGAAAGCCTGCGCAAACAAGCTAGCAAGCTACGGAGTTTGCCGCCAATGTATTTCTTGTAAAGTGTATAAAAACGAATATGGAAGCTGGACATATAAGATGCCAAAAACCAACCACTTTCATGTGGTATTAGACAGAAATGAGGAACTTTTTTTCTCCTCCATTTGAAAACGTGGACGTTTGTCATCACTACTGTCTGATTCCAATCAATGCAAGTCATCAGAATCAGGTAATACACCAACTTATATTCTTGTCTTCATGAAAGAAAGGAATCTATATGTGTTAAACATGCATGTATATTCATTAAAACACTATTAACATGTAAACAAAAACGGCAAAAAAATAAATATAAATTATATACTGTATATATCAATGTATGTATATATATATATATATATATATGTATATATATATATATATATATATATATATATATATATATATATATATATATATACACACACACACACACATATATACATATATATATATATATATATACATACACATATATATATATATGTGTGTGTGTGTATATATATATTTATATATATATATATATATATATATATATATATATATATATATATATATATATATATATATATATATATATATATATATATATGATATGTGTGTGTATGTTACTCATCAGTTACTCAGTACTTTAGTAGTTTTTTTACAACATACTTTTTACTTTTACTCAAGTAAATATTTGGGTGACTACTCCTTACTTTTACTTGAGTAATAAATCTCTAAAGTAACAGTACTCTTACTTGAGTACAATTTCTGGCTACTCTACCCACCTCTGTGTGTAGGTATATTTGAGCTAATTTAGTTACCTTTACTTTCATCCTCTTTGTATATAATTTAGGTTTGCATGTCTCATGACACATTATCTGTATGTAATATTGGCTGCATTTCTGATAGTTGTTTGTGTGTCATGTTGTTCCAGACCACAGGAAACATTACCCAGCTTACAAAGATTGTAATAAATCTATTAAAAGAACACAGCCTGCCATTTCCTTTAACTTGGACACACACATCTATACCTTTGGCCATTAAAAACCAGTAATTTCCAGGAGTTATCTCACTTTCTGAGTAGCATCTGATTTACTAATGGTTTCTAATGTTGTAAAAATGTGTAGAATAAATATTACATTTCACCATTTCTGTCAACAAAGATTTGCTTCAGCCTGCGACACATAGTAATTTTGATTGTAGGCTATTATAGCTAATATGGACACTTACGTCAACTGTTGCCTTCATTTTAAGACGTATTATTTTTTGTGGCTCCAGACAGATTTGTTTTTTGTATATTTTGGTCCAATATGGCTCTTTCAACGTTTTGGGTTGCCGACCCCTGGTATAGCCCTTAATCACAAGTGCCTCAAAGGGCTTCACAAGAAGCAAGGAAAAACTCCTAAAGACAGGCAAGAGTTAGAGCTTCTAGAACTTCTGAATTCTCAAGGCTCAGAAATTAAAGGTTTTAAATGATCAATTGCCCCAAAGTTTTTGTTGTCAATCATGAAGTCTGCCATGATTAGTAATGTTGTTGTCGAAGGGAAAAGCGAACGTTGTGATCCGTCTGTGAAATGAATACACCGCCGTATGCCTAAAATTAGCAAAATACGTAAATATTACAAGTTATTATGAATGTGCTTATTACTACATTACATATATACTTTCAGTGTGTATATAAAACGTTGATGGAGGCTTTTAGATGTTTTTAGAGCGCTTTATAGATGTTTTTAGAGCGACTCCTATCAAGTTAGAACGCATTAAAAAAAGAAAACCATACATGTGCTTGTCTTACATAAAAAAAAGTGCAGTTCCCATCTAACTTACGCATTGTGAGCTGGCCAGATTGACTGATGGACGGACGGACCGATTGATTAGCATCGTTGTCGTTTTAGTCACAAGACAAGATTGCAGCCAGATTGTTCCTGTAAACAGACCAAGCTGCACACTGCAAAAACTGAAATCTAAGTAAGATTAAATATCTCAAATAAGGGTGATATTTGCTTATTTTCTGTCTGATAAGATAATTCTTCTCACTAAGCAGATTGTATGTTAGAGTCTTTTACTTGTTAAGGGTTTAGGTCCTAAATTATCTCAGTAAGATATTACAGCTTCTTGCTGAGATTTGATGACCTAAATTGAGTAAAACATGCTTGAAACTAGAATATCAACTGTTGCAAAGCTGTGTCATCAAGTATAAAACTGCTTTTTCAAAGTAATAATTTCTTATTTCAAGCATGAACAAAAAAAAAATCATGATTTTGACACAATTGTGTCGCATAATTAAAACAGATGACGTTTTATTTTCAATGAAACAAGAGAAAATGCGTACTCATATAGTAGTACAGTTGGCACAGTACAGTAAACTGACAGTTAATATTTAAACATTTAACATGTGACATTTCAAACTATTTTGAACAGAAATAGTTCATGCACATTCAGGTAAATTGCTATATATATATATATATATATATATATATATATATATATATATATATATATATATATATATATATATATATATATATATATATATATATTCCTTGCACACTAATTGACTAAGAGAGTACGCACTTGGCGTGATGATGTCATGTTATCGATGGAAAAATGCATTTTTAGACAATATGATTTGCCTGAGCGGCTAGGAAACCCCAAGAGTAACAAGCGGTTGCCTTGTTGCCTTTCCATTAAGAACAATAACTTTGTTTTTAGTGTAAGTTTGCTGGTTTCAAGAAATGTAATGCCGAGCGCATATCATTATGTCAAGATAATGGCACTAGCATGTACTTAATTTAAGAATATTTTTCAACATAGTGAGAAAAAAGGTCTCTTTTTTTTTTTTTTTTCTACCAAGAAAAGTGCACTTGTTATTAGTGAGAATATACTTATTTTAAGGTATTTTTGGGTTCATTGAGGTTAGCTAATTAAGGACCGCAATGTCCCTTTGGGACAGAGGACCCTATTGTATTTGTAAGGTTTTATTATTATTATTCCGCCGCCTCTTTGAGCTGTAATTTGACCCCCTTAACATGCTTCAAAACTCACCATATTTGACACACACATCAGGACTGGCGAAAATTGCCATCTAATGAAAAAAACAAACCCCAAAACTCAAAATTGCGCTCTAGCGCCCCCTGGGAAGAAAACAGATAAAACTGCCTATAACTTCCAGTAGAAATGTCGTAGCGACATGAAACAAAAACCTCTATGTAGGTCTCACTCAAACCTACATTTCATACACTGTCACCCTTCAGCAAGAATCAACAGGAAGTTGACAATTCTCCCTTCAAAACAAAAGTTTTGTAAAAACAGTCATTTTTGCCTCTTTGAGCTATAATTTGACCCCCTTAACATGCTTCAAAACTCACCAAACTGGACACACACATCAGGACTGGCAAAAATTGTGATCTAATAAAAAACCCAACCCCAAAACTCCAAATTGCACTCTAGCGCCCCCTAGGAATAAAACACAGACAAAACTGCTCCTCGGAAGAAAACACAGACAAAACTGCCTGTAACTTCCAGTAGGAATGTCGTAGAGACATGAAATAAAAAACCTTTATGTAGGTCTCCCTTACACCTACATTTCATAAATTGACAACCCCCAGCAAAAATCAACAGGAAGTTTGCAATTCCCCCTTCAAAACAAAAGTTTTGTAAAAACCGGTCACCTTTTTTCAAAAATGATCTCCTCTGAGCACGTTTGTCGTGTCGGCTTCAAACTAGCACAGGAGAGAGAGAACCCTTCTGATTAAAAGTTGACGAAATAGTTTTAATTACTGCTCCGGTTTGGATTTTATGTGCCGTCAAAGTCGGTCCCGTCCATCGCTGCTTGCAGCTTTAATTTTACTTGTTTTGGAAAGTCTTGACAAGCACATTTTTCTTGTTCTATTGGCAGATAATTTTCCTTAGTTCAAGTAAAATACCCATAATTTTTTTTTTTTTTTTCTTGTTTTTGAACACTGACTTTTTGCAGTGTACTCTATTTACATATACATATCCTCGAAATGCCGGAGAATGTTCGTTGAGGCCTCTTTTTAAAAAATCTGTCTGGATTGAAGGGAGCAAAATGCAATAAGCTATTTCAAATATAAGTGTACCTCCGTCAAGCTAACAAGTAACCTGTCAAATCTAAGCTAGCTCGTAGCTAGACATAGTCACTTAGTCTGTTCTTGTCTCTGCCGGTGGTGTGGTGTTGAGATGGTGTTTTTCTTTAGTTTTTTGTCAATGCATGGTACAATCGCATGTTCACATTATGTGTCATTTATTGCTCATTTTTTGGTTTTTCGTTGCATTTTACATTTGTAGCTGTATGTAAAAATGGCGCAGCTGAAGTGGCAACTGATTAATTGAATTGATTGAAACTTTTATTTGTAGATTGCACAATACAGTACATATTCCGTACAATTGACCACTAAATGGGAACACCCGAATAAGTTTTTCAACTTGTCCACGTTAACCAATTCATGGTACAAATATATACTATCATCATAATACAGTCATCATGCAAGTTAATCATCAGAGTATATACATTGAATTATTTACATTATTGAATTATTTACTGGTTGCATCAGCTCTGTTTTCTTCAATATGTTTTATGTCATGTGTGTTTTTTAACTTATTTTTGATGAACTTTTTTAATCTGGACTGCAACCACATAATGTCCCCATTGTGGCTTTATTAAAGTCCATGCTATCCTATCCTAGCTAGATGCACTGCAAAAAGTCAGTGTTCAAAAACAAGAAAAAAAAAAAAAAAATTAGGGGTATTTTACTTGAACTAAGGAAAATTATCTGCCAATAGAACAAGAAATTTCGGCTTGTCAAGACTTTCCAAAACAAGTTAAATTAGCTAACCTCAATGAACCCAAAAATACCTTAAAATAAGTATATTCTCACTAATAACAAGTGCACTTTTCTTGGTAGAAAAAAAAATAGACCTTTTTGCTCAATATGTTGAAAAATATTCTTAAATAAGTAAATGCTAGAGCCATTATCTTGACATAATGATATGTACTCGGCATCATGATTTTTTTTAAAGTACCAATGATTGTCCTCTGCATTTGACCCATCCCCTTGATCACCCCCTGGGAGGTGAGGGGAGCAGTGGGCAGCAGCGGTGCCGCGCCCGGGAATCATTTTTGGTGATTTAACCCCCACTTCCAACCCTTGATGCTGAGTGCCAAGCAGGGAGGCAATGGGTCCCATTTTTTATAGTCTTTGGTATGACTCGGCCGGGGTTTGAACTCACAACCTACCGATCTTTTCATGCTTGAAGTAAGAAATTGTTACTTTAAAAAGTAGTTTTATACTTGTGTTAATGACACAGCTTTGCAACAGTTGATATTCTAGTTTCAAGCATGTTTTACTCAATATAGGTCATAAAATCTCAGCAACAAGCTATAATATCTTACTGAGATCATTTAGGACCAACACCCTTAAAACAAGTAAAACACTAACATAAAATCTGCTTATTGAGAAGAATTATCTTATCAGACAGAAAATAAGCAAATATCACCCTCATTTGAGATATTTAATCTTACTTAGATTTCAGTTTTTGCAGTGTGGATGGACTTTAGAATTAGATTTTAGCATAGTTGTCAAATGTTGTCTTGAGTTTCTACCACTAACCAAAGATGGACAAAAAACTTTGCTCATAATACACTTTATCAGTCAAAAATCTCTTTTACTTTAATATTAACCACCAAAATAAAACACTGCACAAGAAAACACACAACTAGTTGTCTTACGTATCACATTCCTTTGCACACGTATACAAAAAGGTTTGATCCTTGTCTTGGGAGGGGGGTTTAGTGGTGTGGTAACCATGGAAACAACCGTATAAACGGATGGCTATGACTCACTCTCATAAAATGATCCCTCACGCACACAAAATACGGTGTATTTTTTTACATAAACATATGCAAAGTCTCCTGTCAAGTGAATGCAAAAATGCCTCAAAGTGAAAATGAACTTTTGCATGGAGTTGCTGCAGATGTTCATTTATGGGAAGCGGCGCAGCGTGGATTATTGATGGGTCACGACGCAACCATTTACAAAAGTAAAGCGGCAGGGAAAATCGGTTGAAAGCCCCACGGGCCTGTTCAGAGCGAACGTGACCGCTGACCCCGACTTGGTTCAGATTTGATTCATTATGAACACAGAAGAGTGAGGTCGCCCGCAGACAAGACAGAACTCCCACTCGATCGGCGGAGAAGCGGGAAGAGACGAGCCGCAGTGTCCCGTGAATAGCTGCACTGGGTTCGTTCGGGATAACTCGCACAGACACACACACTGCATGCTGACGTGTGCGTTTTGGCTGCAGCCAGTCGCCGAACACGTCCAGAGCGTGTTTTCACAGTCGGAGGAACCGGCCTGTAAGCCCACAGGGGTGGGGGAATCAAACCCACTCAAAATGTGTGGATCCGACTTCCGCAGCTTCACCCACTCGAAGCTCATCCTTCTGATTTTCAACGCAGATGCCGCATTGTTGCAAATCCGAGCTTCCCACGAGGAATGTGGCATTAGAAAATAAACTAAAAGGAAAGAGATTATTATGGGCCTGCTGCAATGCCAGCACCCATTCACAGTGAATGCAGCCCATATTATTATTGCTCATACTTCAAACTTTATTATTCTCGTTCCGCACGTTTCGCCATACTTGCCAACCTTGAGACCTCCGATTTCGGGAGGTGCGGGGGGCGGGGCGTGGTTAGGGGCGTGGTTAAGAGGGGAGGAGTATATTTACAGCTAGAATTCACCAAGTCAATTATTTTATGTATATATATATATATATATATATATATATATATATATATATATATATATATATATATATATATATAAGAAATACTTGACTTTCAGTGAATTCTAGCTATAAATATATATATATATATATATATATATATATATATATATATATATATATATATATATATATATATATAAGAGAAATACTTGAATTTCAGTGTTCATTTATTTACACATATACACACACATAACACTCATCTACTCATTGTTGAGTTAAGGGTTGAATTGTCCATCCTTGTTCTATTCTCTGTCACTATTTTTCTAACCTTGCTGAACACCCTCTCTGATGATGCATTGCTGTGTGAAATGCACTAGATGGCAGTATTGTCCTGTTTAAGAGTTTCACAACATTGCTGTTTACGGCAGACGAACTGCTTTACGGTAGAGGAAAACACGTCACTCAGGTCCGCATGGAGCTGGAGGGGGCGTGTCCTCCAGCTCCGCCTGAGTTTCGGGAGATTTTCGGGAGAAAATTTGTCCCGGGAGGTTTTCGGGAGAGGCGCTGAATTTCGGGAGTCTCCCGGAAAATCCGGGAGGGTTGGCAAGTATGCGTTTCGCTTACACTTAATACGAGACGAACCGACCAACGAACTCCCACATATGTTATACCATCGGAAAGGGGGCTGTTCGCGCCGATTACGGTACTTTAAATTGGGACCATTTCGTTTTACCATGGAAACGCTAATCACGAATAAACGAAAAAAATGGGCCACTAGAATGGGTACGCACCTTTATAATGGTGGATATTTCCAGCAGAACGCTCCAAAAAGGCAAGATTACCTCCTTTTGTAGCTCAGCCATACTTTCACGCAGCACTCTATGTGACACTTGTTAACTGTTAGCGAGTTAATGTTAGCATGCTAGCATGTTACCATTAGCTTGCTAAATTTTTGAGCTTCTTTTGCTACTGTTTAGCCCAGAGTCATATGTGGTATGAGACACTTGTTAACTGTTAGCATGCAAACGATAGCATGCTAGCAAGCTAACTTTTTCATCTATTTTTACACTTTTTTTTTCTATTTCCGCAGCCATACACCTTTGAGTCGTATAACTTGGACGGCACGGTTGGGAGAGTGGCCGTGCCAGCAACCTGAGGGTTCCTGGTTCGATCCCCATCTGCTACCAACCTAGTCGCGTCCGTTGTGTTCTTGAGCAAGACACTTCACCCTTGCTCCTGATGGGTCGTGGTTAGGGGCCTTGCATGGCAGCTCCCGCCATCAGTGTGTGAATGTGTGTGTGAATGGGTGAATGTAGAAATAGTGTCAAAGCTCTTTGAGTACCTTCAAGGTAGAAAAGCGCTATACAAGTATAACCCATTTTCCATTTACCATAACTCGGTATATGAAGCATGCTGACTGCTATCATGCTATCGTTAGCACACATGCTAAGTGTTAGCATTTTTATGCAAACATGCTACTGTTTTAGGCTAGCTCTGTGGCTCTCTTTGTACAGTTACACCTAAAACTCACGGATTCAGACACTCGGCACCATTTAATAAGTACCGTATTTTTCGGACTATAAGTCGCAGTTTTTTTCATAGTTTGGCGACTTATACTCAGGAGCGACTTACCGTATTTTCCGCACCATAAGGCGCCCTGGGTTATAAGCCGCGCCTTCAATGAACGGCATATTTCAAAACTTTGTCCACCTATAAGCCGCCCCGTGTTGTAAGCCGCATCTAACTGCGCTAAAGGAATGTCAAAAAAACAGTCAGATAGGTCAGTCAAACTTTAATAATATATTAAAAACCAGCGTTCTAACAACTCTGTTCACTCCCAAAATGTACGCAAATGTGCAATCACAAACATAGTAAAATTCAAAATAGTGCAGAGCAATAGCAACATAATGTTGCTCGAACGTTAATGTCACAACACACAAAATAAACATAACGCTCACTTTCTGAAGTTATTCTTCATTCATAAATCCCTCGAATTCTTCTCTTTCAATGTCCGAATTGAAAAGTTGGGCGAATGTGGGATCCAAAATGGCCGGCTCCGTCTGGCGCTGTCTCCCTGTCTTAGTGAAGGTGTGTTCGCCTTCGGTCATCCATTGTTCCCACGCAGTTAGCAGTCTAGCTTCGAATGCCCTGTTGACACCAATATCTAGCGGCTGGAGGTCTTTTGTCAATCCACCCGGAATGACGGCGAGTATTGAATTAAGCGCGTAAGCGTGTCTCTTAATGTGATGTTATGAGCTAGCAAATATAACAACTACACTACCCAGCATGCAACGATAGTGACGAGCATGCGCGGTAGCCCTGAGAAGCGTTGTTGTATGTGCTGGCATTTAGAATGTGGTTATGAGCACGCTGTGAGTAAACGTTGAGAACTCAGTTAACACGCCTCGTCTGCATTATTTATAATTAGACAGACAACACACTTAATAGGAGCCATTTTGGGGTCTTTACATAAACACACAAATGGAAATGAAACGTCACATATCCCAGCATGCACCGCGCGCTTCTTCTACGGGGAAAAAAGATGGCGGCTGTTTACCGTAGTTGCGAGACCTAAACTTTATGAAAATTAATATTAATATTAACCCATATATAAGGCGCACCGGATTATAAGGCGCACTGTCAGCTTTTGAGAAAATTTGTGGTTTTTAGGTGCGCCTTATAGTGCGGAAAATACGGTATGTGTGAAATTATTAACACATTACCGTAAAATATCAAATAATATTATTTAGTTCATTCACGTAAGAGACTAGACGTATAAGATTTCATGGGATTTAGCGATTAGGAGTGACAGATTGTTTGGTAAACGTATAGCATGTTCTATATGTTATAGTTATTTAAATGACTCTTACCATAATATGTTACGTTAACATACCAGGCACGTACTCAGTTGATTATTTATGCGTCATATAATGTACACTAATTCAGCCTGTTGTTCACTATTCTTTATTTATTTTAAATTGCCTTTCAAATGTCTATTCTTGGTGTTGGGTTTTATCAAATAAATTTCCCCCAAAAATGTGACTTATACTCCAGTGCGACTTATATCTGTTTTTCCCCTTCTTTATTATGCATTTTTGGCCGGTGCGACTTATACTCCGGAGCGACTTATAGTCAGAAAAATAGGGTATGGCGGCTTCCGGCGACCCCCGGCCAGAGGTCCAGGGCACAGATAGCAGGCCCATCAAAATTTTCGCGGGAATTTTCTGGTTTAACATGTGCTTCACTTTTCAAGGCTGCATCAACACATTCCAGGGACTTGGGGCAAAAGTGTGCTTGAGGACCCCCAAAGTGCATTTCCTGGCATGTTTCTGTGCGCATCCTGTCACTTTCAGGTTAGCGATAGCCCCAATTTCGCCAGAAAGTTTGCCAGTTTGGTACTATATCACCACACTTTAACACCAGGCTGTAGCTGTGTTTCGATGGGACTAGATGACGTTTTTGTAGAGTTTTTATGTGAAACTATTCAGGTAAAAGTTACAATTAGAGATGTCCGATAATATCGGCCGGCCGATATATCGGCCGATAAATGCGTTAAAATGTAATATCGGAAATTATCGGTATCGTTTTTTTTATTATCGGTATCGTTTTTTTTTTGTTTTTGTTTTTTTTTATTAAATCAACATAAAAAACACAAGATACACTTACAATTAGTGCACCAACCCAAAAAAACTCCCTCCCCCATTTACACTCATTCACACTCATTCACACAAAAGGGTTGTTTCTTTCTGTTATTAATATTCTGGTTCCTACATTATATATCAATATATATCTGTCATGATCCATGTCCCGGATCATGTTTTATGTTCTGTTAGTTTTGGACTTCATAGTTCCTGTTTTTTGTGTACCCTTGTTTGTTTTAGTTACCATGGTTACTTATTATTTCTACCTGCCTCTGATTAGTGTTTGCCCGCTCACCTGCTGCCCGAGCACTAATCAGAGGCATTATTTAAAGCTGCCTTGCCCACCAGTCAGTGCTGGAGTATTGTTTGTTGTATGCTGTGGACTCCCTGTTTCATGCAATGCTTTGTTCATGCTTGTTTTCTGGAGATACCATAGTTCATGCTGATGATTTCATGCTTAGTTCATGCTGCTCGTGCCTTGCCAAGTATCCATCCCATCCATTTTCTACCGCTTATTCCCTTTGGGGTCGCGGGGGGCGCTGGAGCCTATCTCAGCTACAATCGGGCGGAAGGCGGTGTACACCCTGGACAAGTCGCCAAGTAAGTTTTGTTTATTTATGCCACAGTTAGCGACTTTTTGTTTCATGTCCATAGTTCAGGCTAAGTGTTAGCTTTTGTTTCCTGCGTTAAGTTGTGCCTTCGCCTTGTGCGCTTTTTTGTTTTCACCTTTTTTTTAGCATTAAAACCATGTTTTCTTGTACACCGCCTGTCATCTCTGCATCTTGGGGTTCGTCACCTCCACATCATGACAATATCAATACAGTCTGCAAGGGATACAGTCCGTAAGCACACATGATTGTGCATGCTGCTGGTCCACTAATAGTACTAACCTTTAACAGTTAATTTGACTAATTTTCATTAATTACTAGTTTCTATGTAACTGTTTGTATATTGTTTTCTTTCTTTTTTATTCAAGAAAATGTTTTTAATTTATTTATCTTATTTTATAAAAAATTTTAAAAAGTACCTTATCTTCACCATACCTGGTTGTCCAAATTAGGCATAGTAATGTGTTAATTCCACGATTGCATATATCGGTTGATATCGGTATCGGTAATTAAAGAGTTGGACAATATCGGAATATCGGATATCGGCAAAAAGCCATTATCGGACATCCCTAGTTACAATGTTTCCCGCTCATAAATCTTAAGAAAAAAAATACATTAATCTACCCCCATTTCACCAGGAGGTACACATTTGTGAAGACATTTACCATGATAATGCCTGTAAGTGCATGCCAGGCCTCTAGCTGCAACATTATGCTGAGTTGACGTTGGGGTTTCCAAGAAGTAACAGGTTTGATTCTATCACGTGACTTTTGAACGGAATTAGAGGAAGTGGTGGGCCACCAAACCAATGTAACTACTGTGCAGCGAACTATCGGAGTACGCAAGGGGGGCCTAGATCTTATTATTAAAAGCAGACATAAGCACAACATTTACACACTGTTTACACAGAAACGGTTCAGTTTAGAGTTACAGTTGACGTATGTTTCTGGTTTTAGGCTTTAAAATATTTTACAATTTTTTTTTTTTTTTTATCTCTTGTATCCTGTTTTACGAGAAAGTACTTTTGTGAGCTGGGCATTGTTTGTTTACATTTTTCTTGCATTACATACAGTATTTGTTAAAGCCATAAAGCCCCTATTCTACCAGGAAGTACATTTTTGGCACCAAATTACAACCATTGAAAACACTGTAATGTGCATGCCAGGCCACTAGTTGGCGATGTCAGTTTGAAGCAACATTGTGCTGGGTCGACATTGGTGTTTTAATGAAGTAAAACGGTTTTGAGTGTTTACACAGAAACTGTTCAGTGAATACTTTTGTGTTTTCAGGCTTTAAAAAAGTTACAAAAAATGTTTTTTTAAATCAATTGTAGCCCATGTTTTACAAGGAAATGTTTTTTGCGAGATGTTTACATTTTATCTTTTGATTACATACCATATTTTTGTGAATCCATTAAACCCCAGGAAAACCAGGAAGTATTGGTACCAAATGCTGTAATATTCATGTCAGGCAGTATCGCTTTAAAACAACAACAACATGACTTTTTAAAAATCAACTTCGCTAATGTTCCACCAGGAAGTACCATATTAGCTCACTGAAAAGTGATGCAGTGTGCATGCCAGGGCACTAGATGGCAATACCGGTATCTCTTTAAAGTCACACTATGCTACCGGGTCTGTTGCTGTTTTTATAAGGTAAAACTGCAGTTTTCAGGGTTTACGCGGAAACTTTCAGTTAAAAGTCAGACTTTGCGATTGTCTGCGTTTGTAGGGTGCATGCTGGGTAAAAAAATAACATTTGTATGAGTTTCTATTAGGTTGTACTGTAACGGTATTAGTATAGTACCGCAATACTAATGAATCATATTCGGTACTATACAGCCTCTGAAAACTACCGGTACACCACCCCCTCTAGTCGATACTACTATGATTATGTCGATATTTACGAGATTTACGTCGTTTTTTTTTTTTTATTTATATTATGTTTATAAACTCAGTAAATATGTCCCTGGACACATGAGGACTTTGAATATGACCAATGTATGATCCTGTAACGACTTGGTATCGGATTGATACCCAAATTTGTGGTATTATCAAAAACTCATGTAAAGCATCCAAATAACAGAAGAATAAGTGATTATTACATTTTAACAGAAGTGTAGATAGAACATGTTAAAAGAGAAAGTAAGCAGATATTACCTGTAAATGAACAAGTAGATTACCACTTGTCCTTATGAGTTGGGAAATTGTGTTAGATGTAAATATAAACGGAATACAATGATTTGCAAATCATTTTCAACCCATATTCAGTTGAATATGCTACAAAGACAACATATTTGATGTTCAAACTGATAAACTTTTTTTTTTTGGCAAATAATCATTAACTTTAGAATTTGATGCCAGCAACACGTGACAAAGAAGTTGGGAAAGGTGGCAATAAAATTGATAAAGTTGAGGAATGCTCATCAAACACTTATTTGGAACATCCCACAGGTGAACAGGCAAATTGGGAACAGGTGGGTGCCATGATTGGGTATAAAAGTAGATTCCATGAAATGCTCAGTCATTCACAAACAAGGATGGGGCGAGGGTCACCACTTTGTCAACAAATGCGTGAGGAAATTGTTGAACAGTTTAAGAAAAACCTTTCTCAACCAGCTATTGCAAGGAATTTAGGGATTTCACCATCTACGGTCCGTAATATCATCAAAGGGTTCAAAGAATCTGGAGAAATCACTGCACGTAAGCAGCTAAGCCCGTGACCTTCGATCCCTCAGGCTGTACTGCATCAACAAGAGACATCAGTGTGTAAAGGATATCACCACATGGGCTCAGGAACACTTCAAAAACCCACTGTCAGTAACTACAGTTGGTCGCTACATCTGTAAGTGCAAGTTAAAACTCTCCTATGCAAGGCGAAAACCATTTATCAACAACACCCAGAAACGCCGTCGGCTTCGCTGGGCCTGAGCTCATCTAAGATGGACTGATACAAAGTGGAAAAGTGTTCTGTGGTCTAACGAGTCCACATTTCAAATTGTTTTTGGAAACTGTGGACGTCGTGTCCTCCGGACCAAAGAGGAAAAGAACCATCCGGATTGTTATAGGCGCAAAGTTGAAAAGCCAGCATCTGTGATGGTATGGGGGTGTATTAGTGCCCAAGACATGGGTAACTTACACATCTGTGAAGGCGCCATTAATGCTGAAAGGTACATACAGGTTTTGGAGCAACATATGTTGCCATCCAAGCAACGTTACCATGGACGCCCCTGCTTATTTCAGCAATACAATGCCAAGCCACGTGTTACATCAACGTGGCTTCATAGTAAAAGAGTGCGGGTACTAGACTGGTCTGCCTGCAGTCCAGACCTGTCTCCCATTGAAAATGTGTGGCAATATGAAGCCTAAAATACCACAACGGAGACCCCAGGACTGTTGAACAACTTAAACTGTACATCAAGCAAGAATGGGAAAGAATTCCACCTGAGAAGCTTAAAAAATGTGTCTCCTCAGTTCCCAAACGTTTACGGAGTGTTGTTAAAAGGAAAGGCCATGTAACACAGTGGTGAACATGCCCTTTCCCAACTACTTTGGCACGTGTTGCAGCCATGAAATTCTAAGTTAATTATTATTTGCCAAAAAAAAATTAAGTTTATGAGTTTGAACATCAAATATCTTGTCTTTGTAGTGCATTCAATTGAATATGGTTTGAAAGGGATTTTCAAATCATTGTATTCCGTTTATATTTACATCTAACACAATTTCCCAACTCATATGGAAACGGGGTTTGTAATTTTGACAAAATAATAGAATGATAAATGACACAATATGTTACTGCATATGTCAGCAGACTAAATTAGGACCCTTTGTTTGCTTACTTACTGATAAAAGACAAGTTGTCTAGTATGTTCACTATTTTATTTAAGGACAAACTTGCAATAATAAACACATGTTTATGTACCCAAAGATTTTTTGTTAAAATAAAGACAATAATGCAATTTTTTGTGGTCCCCTTTATTTAGAAAAGTACCAAAAAGTATCAAAATAATTTATGTTGGTATCGGGACAACACTAATACATTGTAAGGTTTCCTTATGAAGAACCCTGAAATATTGCAAACAATTGAATAAAAACAATTATGGACTCCTTCACGTAGATTATAGTTGAGACGTTTTTTTGTGGCCCCCTCTACTTAGAAAAGTATCGAAATAATTTTGGTACCGGTACCAAAATATTGGTATCGGGACAACACTAGTTTGTATGGTAAATGACCCCTATATATTTTGATAGTGCGCTCCCTCACTCGTTTTTTTACATCCTGAAAAGCCCAGCTGTATTGCGTTTGTCACTGCAACAAAAATCAAACTTGTCACCATTAAGTCGGGAAAAAAAGTAATTTTAAACATCAAACAGGCTCCTCTTTCTGTAATGGCATTGATGACATAATTGGCGATTTAGCAATCGATGACTCGGCCATCAGCCCTGCTCTGCACCCTGGGGACGCTCCTAATGAGGAATGTCACAGCCAGGCCTGTGTCATCCACAACACAACACACACACACACACACAGACACACATAGAGTGAATGCAAACGTGTCAACATCTGCAACTCATCATCCCGTGAAAACCTCACGCATGCAGGCGCCTCTCATTTTGCTTTAAATAAAGCATGGCGGAAAAAACATAAGATTGTGTGTACACACACACAACACACATCGCAGCACCCATAGGTGGGGAGGAAGCACCCATGGGTAGGGGGGGGGATTCTGCAAGGAGAAGGGGGGGGGTGTTGTTTAAGTAGGTGGAAAATGGTGCACCTCACCCATTTATGTCTCCTCGGTGCTCCTCTATACGTCCGCTCGGTACCGTGGAAGGCGATCGGTTCAGGTATTCTCGCGGCTTTGTTGAGCACCGATCCACGCAGCCTCCTTCTTCCCCCCCAGCCTCTACCAGAGATCCGCTACAGCGGGAGGAGCGTCACATGAAACCATATTCCTCCTTCCTCTTTTTTTTCTTTTCTTTTTTTTCTCCCACCCCACGCCAACGTACCACAGAGGACGCAGAGCGCGCGGCCGAAAACGGGAAGCTGGCGTTGTCTATTGTGGTGCCTTCGCGTACCATCCGAAACCTCAGCTTTCCAACAATTACCGTACTTTTTTTTTTAATGTCGATCAATAAACGTTATCATTACATTATTAGCGCGATTGGAAGGAACTAGAGGGGGGGAAATACAAGCGATATGCCAAAATATGCCCTTATTACAATAACCACAGTACAATAATTACAAAATGAGTGATAAAAAACAACTGTTGTAGACTACACTAAATCGTGATACTTGACTTATTTAGCCACTCAACAGGTTTTATAATCCGTTGTCATTGTGTCCACTGCTAACTACAAGCAAAATAAACAGCGCCCTCTGCTGTCACACTCACACAAAAGGCCCCCTAAAGGCAAAATACTTTCTTGATCCCTTGGCAGGAAATGACTTTGCTTCACCAGACACATTTACAGAGCCTGTAATAAGGACAAAGGAATAATACAACAAATTAAGTGCTAAATATATATATATGTATATATCCATCCATCCATTTTCTACCGCTTGTCCCTTTTGGGGTCACGGGGGGTCGCTGGAGCCTATCTCAGCTGCATTCGGGCGGAAGGCGGGGTACACCCTGGACAAGTCGCCACCTCATCGCAGATATGTGTATATATATATACATATGTATATATACAGGTATATATACACACGTTAGGTCAGGAAAAAACACAGAGGCTATATCATCCCTACAAGCCTGTTTTTGCAGGTTTCCCTGCTCAAACAGGCTTGTAGGGATGAAATAGCCTCTGTGTTTTTTCCTGACCTAACTTATATTCCGCTCTACCCCGGTATTAAGCACTGTCTAACGGATAAACCACAGAAACCTTGACTATATATAAATGTATACATATAATATATAACACATGATACATGTATACTAGGAGTGCTGAGAAAAAAAAAGATTCACATTGAAATTGTGATTTTTAATTCTATCCAATTGTAAATCTATTCATAATTTTCGAGAATTGATTCAGGCTCCAGCGACCCCAAAAGGGAATAAGCGGTAGAAAATGGATGGATGGATTTTAAAAAAATGTTTTTTTAAACGTTGAATATTTCTAAATATTTGAAACATTGAACAGTTGTTATTTATATGAATATTATTATTGATACAGTTAATTTGATACATTTTAGTTTATTTGGGTATAAGTATTGATGGCAGCATGGTAGAACAGGGGTTGGTACGTGTGCCTCACAATACGAAGGTCCTGGGTGTATATATATATATATATATATATATATATATATATATATATATATATATATATATATATATATATATGTATATACATACACGTTAGGTCAGGAAAAAACACAGAGGCTATATCATCCCTACAAGTCTGTTTTCGCAGGTTTCCCTGCTCGAGCAGGCTTGTAGGGATGAAATAGCCTCTGTGTTTTTTCCTGACCTAACGTGTATTCCGCTCTACCCCGGTATTGAGCACTGTATAACAGATAAACCACAGAAACCTCAAACATATATATATATATATATATATATATATATATATATATATATATATATATATATATATATATATATATATATATATATATATATATATATATGTGTGTATATATATATATATATATATATATATATATATATATATATATATATATATATATATATATATATATATATATATATATATATAATTTTATTTATTCTTTTCATATTTAAAAGATTGAATACCGGTAGTTGTTATTTATATGAATATTATTATTGATACAGTTCATTTGATACATTTTAGTTTATTTGGTTAGTATTAATGGCAGCACGGTGGTACGTATGCCTCACAATACGAAGGTCCTGGGTTCGATCCCCGGGCCTTTCTGTGTGGAGTTTGCATGTTCTCCCCGTGACTGCGTGGGTTCCCTCCGGGTACTCCGGCTTCCTCCCACCTCCAAAGACATGCACCTGGGGATAGGTTGATTGGCAACACTAAATTGGCCCTAGTGTGTGTGAATATGAGTGTTGGCTCTGCGATGAGGTGGCGACTTGTCCAGGGTGTACACCGCCTTCCGCCCGAATGCAGCTGTGATAGGCTCCAGCACCACCTGCGACCCCGAAAGGGACAAGCGGTAGAAAATGGATGGATGGTTAGTATTGCAGTTATTTTTTTACGGGGGGGAATGTTTGCATTTTATGTTTATTATTGCACTATTATTTTTTGTGCACCGCAGAGAGTGTAATCCTTAAAAATGTTGTTGTTCTCCTGCTGATCAATGACAATAAAAAATATTCTATTCTATTCTAAATGTATATCTTTTGTATTGTAAAGTTGGGATTGGGGTTAGGTCTTTTATTGGATTGATCAACATTCTGTAATTTTTGTAAATGTTTTTAAAATACGTTTTTTAGGCCAACACTGCACGTATAAATCGTGCGTTAGCAGCCAAGAGAAACTTTTGTAACCTGTTTTGACAAGTTTTTATTATAATTTATATACCCAATAATATGGTACGAGAATCATGTTGAATCAAGAAGTGATTCTGAATTAAATCTTTACCCCAAGAATCGGAGTCGAATCTAATACACTGCAATTTACACATATATGACATTGTATTGAAGCTCAAGTGTAGCTAATACAGGGATGGGCAAACTACACCCCGCGGGCCACATCCGGCCCGATGGTCCCTTTAATCCGGCCCGCCAAATATTAAAACAGAATTGATAATCTCTTTTGAGAATTGCCACAACAAAACTGATACGAGGCTTCAAGGCACTGGCAAAAAGGGTGATTAACAACACTGCTCCCACTAAAAGAGAATGAAAGCGTAAACATTTTAATAAAATTTTTATGTTTCTTTGATATGATATTGTTGAAAATAGATGGCCCGTCTGTCAAATTTCAAAAGAAAATGTGGCCCTGAGCCAAAAAGTTTGCCCACCCCTGAGCTAATATGTCATAATATGGTGGAAATCAATAATTATTTACTCTTCAGAAAACTATCAGCTCGAGTTGAAACCTCTTTGTCCATTAGTGATACCTGAAACTATCTGCAGAATGACACTACTCAACAAATCAATCAAATTGTTGGGTAGAACTGTGCACGATTTAGTGATATTATAACCACCTATGTGCAGATAACATGACAATGGATGTCCATAGTGGTATCGAAACTTAAATAAAATGACTAAAAATGAAATAATCATGCAAGTACAAATCTAATCTTTGTGGTTTAGATTGAGAAGGTGTCTCAGGAGACATGGTGGAACTCAATCATGCTTTACTCCATCTGCAGAGAGACCTCAATATGCACATCCATCAATGCTTCCCCTTAGGTTCTTGTTTTCATGCATATAATATGCAAAAGTGTGAGAGAAAATAGTGAGCAGATCTTGTGATATTATGATGTATGGTTTATACCCTCCACTAGTGTATGGTTAATGACTACTGTCGTCCAAATTTTGTAACCGGCGGTCAGGAATTCCAGACGAGTCAAAGATGTCACATGTGATGTCACATAAAACAATAAAAAAATAATACAATCCTCAAAAACCACATGATCT
Source organism: Nerophis lumbriciformis (assembly GCF_033978685.3). NCBI lineage: Eukaryota > Metazoa > Chordata > Actinopteri > Syngnathiformes > Syngnathidae > Nerophis > Nerophis lumbriciformis. The sequence goes on along the minus strand of NC_084554.2, from coordinate 39,611,126 downwards.
TTGATGTCTGAGCTTCCGGACAAGCCCTAACTTGTGTTCAATATATGTACTTGCCCTCGATGGGTTGTAAAACAATATAAAGTCAAACGGTCTCTTTGTTGCACGTGACGCTAACCCTCAAAAACTAGGCGGAGATACACTCAGAGGGTCCTCAGCCAGACTGCCTCTAGGTAATGTTGCAATGTTTTATGCCAGAAATGCAAGAATGCCTAATTGAAAACTCTTAAACATAGAGTAAGGCTCCACTTTCCAAAATGCGCTAACTCATTGCTAATTTACATTGGTTGTGGCATGTGCATGCAACTGATTCGCATTAGCGATTTTACATGGCGTTTTCAACACCTCGAAATTTGGTAATGAAAACTATGACTCAGATGCACATTGCAATCAAACAGTTGGTGTGTAAAAAGTACAATACTTACTGTATGAACACGTTTTAGGCTCAACAAAAGATTAGACAGGCACATTCAGCTTAATGGCAAAAACTACTTCCTGGCTACGCACTACTGCCGTCTAACATCTTGTGGAATTAAATTATGTAATAGATAAAGCAAATAAGTCAAAAAATTTACCAATACGATTCAGTTTAAGAAACTGTTGAAAGTCAAAGTGTTTACAAAGTTCAAGGAAGAATAATCCTGATAAACATCTTGAACTTTATCGAAAAATGATAATCCTATTCATCACATTATTTGAATCATAACTAACTTAACTATTTATTTTTGAGAACTTTATTGTTTATTCATGTGTTAAATAATTATTTGCTTGCTCTTATCTATTTATTTATTTATTTTCTCATTTATTTATTAATTGTTGTGTTACAGACGAAGAACAAACAAATGTGTTAGAAAATGCTACGATACGAAAAGGGGTAGGATTTAGTAAGGTCTGCTTCTTCCTACTATTAGGACATGCTGTAGTGAGAAACTGGTCATCTGTGATTCTTATGGCATACTTGTGTGCATATTGAAATAAACTAACACCACAACAATAACATATTGGAATTGCAACTGCATGCAAAGTCTACAACATTATGCAATACTTGCAAATGGGACTCAGAAGTGTAAGAAAACATCTATACTGTACTTTAACAATTGGACAGCACAGTTATTATCACTGTTAAATGTTTAATTTAAAAAAATTATATTATTATCGAACATTAGCACATGAACGCACAGAAAAGTTTAAAAATTGGTACAGTCGAGTGTGTAGGGATCAATACTGTATGGGTTCATAAATGAAACGGGTTACTACGCTCTCTCAATTGTGCATTGTTGGCCCACTAGCGCCCCCTAAAAGGCCGGCAGCTGGGTCCGTATGGGCCGCAGCGGTACTCACTTTTCCACCACTGGTGGCTGTACAGACAATATCAAACAAACAGAAGTCTGGAGCAAAAGTCATGGAGCAATTTCTTTGGCGCAAAAAATATGAATAAAGTGGTGAGGCTGTATTTTCATTTGCACTTTAATTTTATTGACACTTTAGTTCAGAAACATATGTATTATTTATTTAGTTAATTTTAGCATGAATAACTGCATGCAAATACATTTTTTATCATTGATTGATTGATTGAAACTTTTATTAGTAGATTGCACAGTTCAGTACATATTCCGTACAATTGACCACTAAATGGTAACACCCGAATAAGTTTTTCAACTTGTTTAAGTCGGGGTCCACGTTAATCAATTCATGGTAAGTCAGTTATTTCTGAGTCCCATTTTATGGTTATTGGTTAGTATTTTTTTTTTTCTGATCAGCCTGACCTAAGCCTAAAGTTTGGTGTTATACAATTAATAATCTTTGGGATTAACACATGGTTTCATATCATTTGACAGGGTTGCACACTGTAAGTAAATTCGATACAATTAATGAATCAAGAGTAAGATTCAGTGTTAATATTTGTGTGGGCCCGGGGCTCCTGTGTATTGGAAAAGTCGGGCCCCAAAGTCAAAGAGGTTAACAACCAGGGGCGTCACTAGCTTTTAAGGACAGGGGGGGCTTAGCCCCCAGGAGAGCGAACGTAGCGCACGAGCACAAAACTACACAAAATACTAACAAATACTTAGAAATTATTCATTGTTATTATTATTTAAAAAATGCACGGGACGAAATGAAATGCTCCCCGGGACGATAACTTTTAACTATTTTTTTTCTTTTTCTTTTTATGTATTTATTCATTTAACATGTTATATTAAATGTCTTGGTTTTTCCTCCCTCTGAAAATCCTATGAAATGTTTAACAAGCTATCCTATAATAATACAACAGCTATTAATGTAAAAATACAAAAAAAAAAAATATTTAATGATGTTTTTTCATTATTTTAACATTAGGCTAATGTATATTACTTTATATAGATTCTACAAGAGTGATGTGGGCATTTTCTATACGAACAAGTCCAAGGACCGCAGGCAAGGTCGCAGAGAAAATGCGGACTGGATTTTGAGTGATGTGGGCATTTTCTATATGAACAAGTGGAATGGATTGGATACCGACACACTAAAGGGGCTCTCTACCTTAAAGTACCAATGATTGTCACACACACACACTAGGTGTGGTGAAATGTGTCCTCTGCATTTGACCCATCCCCTTGATCACCCCCTGGGAGGTGAGGGGAGCAGTGGGCAGCAGCGGTGCCGCGCCCGGGAATCATTTTTGGTGATTTACGCTATGAAGTGAGGGGAAACTGAGTGAATAATGACAGTTTATATGATTATTTATTTAAACTCATATTCGGGCCACTTTATAATGAATATGTCGGCATGTATTTGTTAAAAAAAAAAAAAAAAAAAAAAAAAAAATATATATATATATATATATATATATATATATATATAACACCAAATTATTTAGGGGGGCTTAAGAATATTTTAGGGGGGCTCAAGCCCCCCTAAAATAGGCCTAACAACGCCAATGTTAACAACCCCTGATCTACAGTGCCATACCTTACCAAATTTATTAATGAAGCATTTTAAGAACAACCAGTGAGAAAAAGTGATATATTGAACAGATAAATCTAATATTGCAGTATAGCTTGCACTGAGCCTAGTCTATAAAATCCACTACACCTCCCTGATACCGAAGTACATGTCAAACTATGACAGCCATAACCACAACACCAGGGGGAGAGCCACAAACTGCGTTAAACCCAGATTCTGATCTAACAAAGGTCTAAACTCATTCTCCTTCTATGCCACATCAATGTGGAATGCACTCCCAACAGGTGTAAAAGAAAGTGCATCTCTATCCTCCTTCAAAACCGCACTAAAACAACACCTCCAGGCAACTTCAACCCTTGACAAACACCCTCCCCCTTCCACATCCCACCTCCCCGGATTGTAAATAACCAAATGTAAATAATCAAATGTATTTCTAATGTATATACTTGTTCTTATGCTATCTGAACTCACTATGTTCTCTGCTCGCTGTACATATCCTACCAAGTCAGTCCTACACTGTTTCAATGCCCATTTCTCTGATGATGCAATTGTTGATGACTGAAGTATGCTGTTATCAACCAAACCCTCCTCATCCCATAATGTAAATAATTCAATGTATATACTCTGATGATTAACTTGTGTGATGACTGTATTATGATGATAGTATATATTTGTACCATGAATTGATTACGTGGACCCCGACTTAAACAAGTTGAAAAAACTTACCATTTAGTGGTCTATTGTACGGAATATGTACCGAACTCTGTAATCTACTAATAAAAGTTTCAATCAATCAATCAAAAATCTAAAAACACGTATTTTAAGTATTAATAAAATAAACAAAAATATTTGACGGATTCAAATTATGTTTAAAAACTGTGGACAATCATTTAATTGTTTTCAATTGTAGATAATTTTTTTCCACATAAATGCGTGTTTTGTATCGAATCAGGTGTTGCTAAATCGAAAATGTTTTTTGGCTTTTCTGGCACGTACTGCAACGGCTCATCGTGACGTAAGCGGAAGCGCCGTCTCGTCTTTCTGCTCTCGCTTCTTTCCCGGGTAAGGACGGCACATTTCTTCTTTTAAGCCCGCAGTGCAGTCGGTGTAGCGGAAGCGTCGTAAACGTGTGCCGAAACGAACGTAAGTGCACTCTTCTTAATTATTTCGTGTATATGTATGCTGGTTTTTTACCAGAGTGCCATTGTGCTGTGCGATGTCAATGGAGGATAGTGTGCGCTTACACAATGTCACACATTCACAGTCCGTCGGCCATGTGAGTCCTTGATACGTCATACTCACATCGCCTCTAACTATACAACATTATTGCTCTAGAATTCATCAAAAACCTCCTATTTTAATATATTTCCACGATGAAGGTTTTGTTTTTTTGCCTGCGAACATACATGTGTTTTAACAGTCTGTAAAACCGAGTTCAATATATACGAGGGCTGTCAAATGCTTAGCACGTTTTAATCAAATGAATCACATTTTGTAATTTAGATTAATCATGATTAATCACAGGGGATTTACTCCTCTGCATAATTCAAATTTACTTAAAAAAATGCCCCAATATTTGTACACAAGTGCAATTTTACAGTCGGAATATCATCCAGGTAGATTTTTTAAGTTTTACTTGAATGCATGTCATTTATTTATACACAACTTGGTAACAGTTTTATCTAATTTGGAGTAAAATGTGTAATTTTGTAATTAATCATGATTAATCACAGGGGATTTACTCCTCTGCACATACTTGCCAACCCTTCCGATTTTCCCGGGAGATTCCCGAATATCTGTGCCCTCCCGAAAATCTCCCGGGGCAGCCATTCTCACGAATTTCTCCCGATTTCCACCCGGACAACAATATTGGGGGCGTGCCTTTAAGGCACTGCCTTTAGCGTCCTCTACATCCTGTCGTCACGTTCGCTTTTCCTCCATACAAACAGCGTGCCGGAACAGTCACATACTGTATGCAGCTTTTCACACACACACACACACACACACACACAAGTTAATGCAAGGCATACTTGATCAACAGCCATACAGGTCACACTGAGGGTGGCCGTATAAACAACTTTAACACTGTTACAAATATGCTCCACACTGTGAACCCACACCAAACAAGAATGACAAACACATTTCGGGAGAACATCCGCACCGTAACACAACATAAACGCAACGGAACAAATACCCAGAACCCCTTGCAGCACTAACTCTTCCGGGACGCTACAATATACACCCCCGCTACCACCAAACCCCTCCCCACCTCAACACCCCCACCTCCATCTCCCGAATTCGGAGGTCTCAAGGTTGGCAAGTATGCCCCTGCATAATTAAAATTTACTTCAGAAAATGCCCCAATATTTGTACACAAGTGCAATTTTACAGTCGGAATGTCATTCAGGAAGATTTTTTAAGTTTAACTTGAATGCATGTCATTTATTTGTACAAAAGTTGGTAACAGTTTTATCTAATTTGTAATAAAATTTGTAATTAACCATGTTTAATTACGGGGGATTTACTCCTCTGCATGATTAAAATTTACTTCAGAAAATGCCCCAATATTTGTACACAAGTGCAATTCTACAGTAGGAATGTCATCCAGGAAGATTTTTTAAGTTTAACTTGAATGCATGTCATTTATTTGTACAAAAGTTGGTAACAGTTTTATGTAATTTGGAGTAAAATTTGTAATTAATCATGATTAATCACGGGGGATTTACTCCTCTGCATAATTAAAATGTACTAAAGAAAATGCCCCAATATTTGTACACAAGTGCAATTTTACAGTCGGAATGTCATCCAGGAAGATTTTTTAAGTTTAACTTGAATGCATGTCATTTATTTGTACAAAAGTTGGTAACAGTTTTATCTAATTTGGAGTAAAATTTGTAATTAATCACGGGGGATTTACTACTCTGCATAATTAAAATTTACTTCAGAAAATGTCCCAATATTTGTACACAAGTGCAATTCTACAGTTGGAATGTCATCCAGGAAGATTTTTCAAGTTTTATTTGAATGCATGTCATTTATTTGTACAAAACCTGGTAACAGTTTTATCTAATTTGGAGTAAAATTTGTCAGCGAGCACACCCCTCGCTCATTTATGTACTGACCTATGCATTGATCTTATCACTGATTATACAGCGGTTATGGTAAAAGAGCGTGTACAGTCAAAATAAATTGCATGATTAGTCTAAGTGTGTTCATGATTAATGCAATATTTTGTGATTAATCACAGTTTATTTTTGACAGCCCTAAGATAAATATACACCTCTTTCGTTTCATTTGTAATATATTGTATGTGTTGTTCCCTTCTTTGTAGAAAGAGCTGCTTGTCGCATGGCATGTGTAACCAGGTTATGAGGAAACACACGTAGCCACTCCCCGCCTTTCTATATAAATGTTTATTCTGCAACGACTCAGCGTTTCCTGCTAATCAATGTGCTTTATTTACCTGGTAAAGCCCTCAGGTCTGCATGGAGATTAATACCAGTAATAATTATTAATTACCTTTCAAAAGAGGCTGTTGGAAATGTCAATATTTAAGATACTTTTTGAAATACATTTTGTTAGTAAAGAAGAAATAAGGTTGAAAAGGTTTTTCAAGTATGGTAAAAAAAAAAAAAAGGGCATGATATTTCCTGTCTATCATTTATGGTTTAGCTCAGTTGTACCATGTTTAATATGCAAATTCACAAAACTACACAAATTAGTCAAGCCTTTTTCACTGGTACATGCTTTTTGCATAGAATCTGTTAGTACAATTGTAACCAAAATGTGGTCATGAGGAAACATCTAGGAAAATATATTTTCATTTTAAAAAAACTTCCTGGAATCAGTTTTGAGTTACCGCACCGGCTAAACCAGTTTTGTTCCGGGGAAGATGCCAAGGGAGGTTAGGTTGTTCTACTCTGGTAATATTTTATCTTCCGAGGAAACACTAAGGTGTTGGGACAAGCAGGCAAAGTTTGTTTTTGTTTAAATCCTAAACATTGCTGCTGTGGAAATACACCAAGGCCAACCCTATCCGGGCTTGTGTGTCAGTCTAGGCTAAGAAGAACGGACGGAGGAGGTCAAAGCAGGTTAGCGGCTTGGAAAAATTAGAAGGTTATCACTTTATCACGGGGAGAGTTAGGAGGAAGTGTCATGCCAAGTACTTGAGTAAAATGGTTTGTTTGTGAGGAGTAAAATGGTTTGTTTGTGAGGCAGCTTGTTAACTACAATTTGTAGACGAATATATCATGTTTTTCATTTTAAAACAAATTGTGCAGTAATTTTTTTAAGTTTTAAAAACCTATTTGTAAAAATGTTTGGAAGTTGAATCTATTTATTTCTGAGCTATTGTGGTATTGTACAATATTTTGATGGTGTTTGTAATTGTGTAAACGTGTTTTTGACCCACAGGAAAAACTTGAGACTCCTAATTGACAGTGCTTGTGTTGACTTGTGCTGTTTTTGTGTATTTTAGACTCGAAATGGATCGTTTAAAGTCTACATTCAACAACATGGTGAGTTTCTAATACAGCTGGTCTTTTCTTGACTTTTTATTAGGTCTGTCAAAATAACATGTTAACAAGTGAGTAATCACAAAAAATTATTGCATTAATTTTGTATAATTGCATATTAATCACACAATTCTTGAAGCGCACGTGCTTCTTTACATTAAATGCAGATGGTTACCTGAAAGGCTGCGTGGATTGTTTGCTAATAAATTTCACTTTAAAATAAACCTCGACCAGGGTTTCCCCTAAACTGCCAAGATTCCTGCGGCGGTGCGGGTGTGTTTATGGGCGTAATCACCATGACGTTATTGAGTAGTTTGCATAATTTGCTATATTTTTTCTTTAAAAATGCTCCAAAAAATTTATCTATACATATAAAAACAAATATGTTATTATTAATTAGTATTAACAATATTTTTTGTCGTTTTGCCATATTTGTAATTGTTGCTGCTAATTGTACTATGTACTTTGTAGAGAATGTTTCAAGTGTCTAGAGACTTTTAATGACTTTTTGAAATTAAAAACAACTTGCAACAAAGCTAGCATCTTTTTCTGGTGTTAATATAAGATGTACTCGTGTTTAGAGACTACTTCTGTCCCTCGATGTCCGCGACAAAAGAGACAGAAGCATGACGTCTCACTTGCTTCGCGATGTTGCTCCAGTTGGACTTTCTCACCTTAAAAGTTGCCACTGTCCTCTTATATTTGCACATTTTGTAGATGGCTGTAAGCGGGTATATCTGGCATATATTATAATTATGTCATCATTGCAGACCTGCTGACAACGCTCCAGACAATGTTTACATCCGGTTTCGGCAGCACGGTTTTCGGTGACCAGCTAGTGTTAATGTTTTATGTTCAGTTTATCCCATGTTTGCGAACACACCGTCCGTGCCTGAAAGGTGATTGGTGCAGAATGAGAAAGTGTTGTGTGTCTGAGGAAGCGTGGACTCACAAAGATGAAAGTGTTTACACGGGAGGTAAAACAAATTTGAATTGTCGTTTGTTATCATAAGATTGGCATTAAAAGTTAAAAATAGCGTTTGACTTTGTGTGTTTTTTTCTGGGGGCTACAATATATTATATTACTTTAATTTGTTTTCAGGTAAAAAAACAACCTTATTTTCAAGGTGTGGTTGGAATGAAAATGCAGTGGTGACGCGCCACATTCAATTACATTAACGGGAAAGCCTTGCTCGACTTTACTTTAGATACATTTGTTAACAATGATGTACACTCAAGTAAGATAACAAAAAATGCTTTTAGATGACATTCTGAATTTCTGACAATACTCTTAAATTTGCACTCGTGTTCAAATATTGAGGTATTTTTTCTAGGGTATTTAATGTTATGTAAGGAAGCAATTTACTGTGAATATTCAAAATAATTCCAAATTCAAAAGTGCAATTGATTTGATTAAAGTTAACACGACAACGCATTAGGTATAAGTACCTTCAACAGCGATCATTTTTTTAACGCGCAATTAACGTCCTGACTCCTTTTTGACCCTTGGGCCATTCTGTAGCTTGAGGAAATGTAATGGCGTTGAGTTACTGTAAAGCCACAAGTGAAAAAATTGCAAGTAGGAATGCACAAAGAAAGCGGACATGAACAGTCCAAAGCTATGGCAAGTTGTTCTCATGGCAAGACCATTTTATCTTCAATCGCCGTGAGACGACATCATTGGAACTAACTCTTGCTTTGCCGCTTGCAGAGAGGAGGATCTTCACGTCCGTTTTTACATTACAGTTGAGTGCTTTAAAAACATAAAACGCAGATTGTTACTTGAACTGCTTCATTAAGATGGAATAAAAGCTCAGCAGAATCGTAGACTTTGTCAAAATATGTCAAGTCTTTTCTCATAACAATCACACACGTCCGATAATACAATAATAGCACTACTCTTCACATCCGGTATAACCAACAATTGTCTTACAATGGGATCATGCTTTGTCAAAGATGTTCTGTGATATTTCTACCTAAATACTTGTTTTCTGGCAGATTGAAATAAAGTGTATTGTAATAGCGGCGGTTCAGCCTTTTATTTATGTTCACAAATAGCACTGTTGAACTAAACAGGCAGAAGCGTGACACACACACACACACACACACACACACACACACACACACACACACACACACACACACACACACACACACACACACACACACACACACACATACACACACACGAGGGCTCTTAGAACACTTTATCGACTCCTTCTTTGCTCCCACTGAGACTAGTTCTAATAGAGCAGGCATGCCGGGCCACTGCCCTCTGCAGCCCACATCGGGTAATTACAGTTCACTACACAATATCCCCATCGCTACGGTAATTCTGTTTTTATTATCTGATTGATAGTCCGCAATTACAGATTGTTTAACAGGCTGAATACTACATTTTATTAAAAAATAGAGAAAGTTAACACATTTTCATGCAGCTATATGCATACAATTAACTTGTACAATATGTAATGTACAGAATATCAGAAGCATTTATTTAGGTAGAAATATCACATTTTACATTACTAAACATCTTTGACAATCAAACCATGATTGTAGCAGTCCACATTTTGTGTTATTAATGCGTGAAAGTGGTATCTAAACATGGTGTTGCTTCTCCTTAATGCAAGTGCTCCTATAGCAGGAATACACATTCCGTATTCCTACAAAATACAAAATTTGGCAAGGCACCAACACACTGCAAGTATTTTTTTTATTGTTTTTAAAAGCGTGTTCATGTCCTTTTTGTGTTGAGCTGTGTAAAAAAACAATGTTTAAGAAACATTTCATTAAAGCAAACTAATTGTCCAGTCATGGTATTACAACTTGAAAATTATCTGTCTAGGGTACACTTATTAATGATGAAAAATAATATTTATCTTCGATTAATCACAATAAATTTGAGTTAACTAAGGACAAACTGCAAATAATCGCGAATAAATCTTTTTAATCGTTTGTCAGCCCTACTCTTAATACATTTTTTGGTTTTTAAGTCTTGATACCTTTTGGCACCGGCATTCTTTTATTCCTACATTCATCTAAATTTAAACTTATGCAACCTTTTTATTTGAAGATTTAAACTTGAACGACTGTCTTTCAACTTGTGTTATATTTGCCTACCGGAGGGCGCTACTATTTCCTATTGACAGCATGCTGAAAACCGACACCTTTTCCTGTTACCTGCACTTAGCTACTGAAATGGGTGTCCCTATTGATGTTTGAAAAGGGATTTTTTAGCCTTCCAGACAGACAAATTAAAAGATGGCTCATAAAAAACATAAAATGGCTCTTTGAATATATTTGTATGACTGTTAGATTAAAAAATACTTTGACAATGATCTTTAAAGCGGTCTTTCTTTAGACATTTTTGTCACACAAAGGGAGTAGATGGTGACTCTCCTCCTGCAGTTGCTAGATCACATTACTTCCATAGTTTATTTACAGCACTTCCTCCTTCCTTTCCCTACCAGATTAAAAGCGTCCAGTATAGAAGGTTCACCCAGCAGTGTGATGATGACTCAAATAGACATGTGGAGATTAAACTATCTAACGACGCCGGCGATGACAACACAGAGATGGAGCAGAACGACATGTCTCCGACATTCCGGCCGGCGCCCCGGGGCAACAACCGACGCATCTTCTGTCTCCTGGCGGTCGGCTTCTTGGTGGCCTTCATCCTAGGTAAAACATACACTCTCATCGCCACGTTTGAAACACAGTAGGCCCCTGCAATTGAGCAGTATCACACATGTTTTCCAGGCTACTTTGTTGCTTATGTCAGCCACAAGAAGCTGGCTGTGGACCCCGTCAGCTGCGGGAATCAGTCGGCGGTGGTAGGGGAAGTGGACCAGGTGCAGAAAGAGGTGACAGTGACACCGCCACAGCCAGAAGTGACTGTGAAAACACAGCCAGAAGTGACAGTGAAAACACAGCCAGAACCAGAGGAAGAGGTGGATCCACATGTGGGAGAACTCCCGCTAAACTGGCAGGACATCGTTCAGCTCCTCGACAACAAACTTACCACCGAGGCTTTTGACGCACGTCTCAAGTACGCTTTTCACTTATCTCGCCTGATTGAAGTCATAACCACTTGAAGCTCCTTTAAGGCTTGATAACATGCGTCCCAAAATGTCACCAAGCAGCCGGATGACCGATCAGCAGCAGCATAACAAATCTTTTTATAGCTCCTGGAATTTCTGATATAATAATGAGGCTTGTTGTTGTGTAAAACATGCTTTACTGTACATTAAAAATGAGTTTAATTAGGACCTCTCTGCAGGGAGTTCGATGTGCCATCACGCTTGGCGGGCGGAGAAGGCGACATTCATCAGGGGAACCTCATCGCCGACGAATTCAGGAGACTGAGGATGCAGAGCCGGACAGATGTCCACTATGTTCAGCTGCAGAAGCCCGACAGGTTCAAATAGAATACTTTATCATATTTGAAGTAGGGTTGTGTGATATAAACAATTGAAACGATATAAATTTAGCCGACGATAGAGCTTTTAATACAATTGTCATATCGAGATAATGCATGTTGATGAAACGCTATAGCGGGGCGGCATGGCGTAGTGGGTAGAGCGGCCGTGCCAGAAACCTTAGGGTTGCATGTTAGCTCCCAGGCTCTTACCATCCAAATCGCTGCCGTTGTGTCCTTGGGTAGGACACTTCACCCTTGCCCCCAGTGCCGCTCACACTGGTGAATGAATGATGAATGATGGGTGGTAGTCGGAGGGGCCGTTGGCGCAAACTGGCAGCCACGCTTCCGTCAGTCTACCCCAGAGCAGCTGTGGCTACGAAAGGAGCTTACCACCACCAGGTGTGGATGAATGATGGGTTCTCACTTCTCTGTGAAGCGCTTTGAGTGTCTAGAAAAGGGCTATATAAATCTAATCCATTATTATAATTATAGCGGTGTGCCGCAATTTTGACAACAAGCTAACAACTGTCTGCCCGTTATAGCATTCTTGCAAGCGGTTAATGTTATTGACAGTGCAAAGCCGCTTCTTCTTCTTTTTTTTTTTTAAACTAATTATTCTTTTTTAGGACAACAAGCAAACAACTGTACGCCCATTATAGCATTTTTGCAAGAGGTTAATGTTATTGACAGTGCAAAGCCGCTTTTTTTTTTAACTACCGGTAATTATTCTTTTTTAGAAATTGTTTTTAATTCTTAAAAATGGTTTTAATTTTTTTATAAAGCTGCTTCTAAATCAGCAAGCCTCTACGTTTCTTAAATGTACAGTATCTTTATCACTGGAGTAATAGCTAAACATGCTACATTACACACCGTTAGAGGATAAAGCTCTTGAATGTAAACAAGATGGGCAAATCGGTGCAAATATCAACAGTAACGACACCAACTCAACTAAATTATCAGTATAAGATCTAAACTACAGTGGTTAGATGGACATTTTTTATTATCAAAAAATATTTTGTTGTTTTTGTTATTGTTTACAAACTCAGGAAATAAGTCCCTTTTATGCGGTAAGGTAAGAAACCAAAATATTTAAATCATAGCCAATAGTAGTAATAACTAATTATATTATATTTTTCACCGCAGGGTTTCCCCTTAATATACTCTATGGTGGCGCTTTTTAAGGGCGCCGGCTTTTATTTGGCTGTGGCGGTCACAGCTCCTGGAATCTCTTAAAAAATTAGGGTTTTTTTTCTGTGAAAACATTTAAAGTAATATGTGTTGAAGAATCCAGAAGAAGTCACACAAAGTCCAAAGCTCTTTTTAACTTTTATTGCCAATGTGATTATTACTGTGATCACAAATGAAATCATTGGTGATATTGAAAATTTGAAGTATCAGCATCGTCATTGGTATGACCAATACCGCGACTGTGACTACTTGGTCTTGGCTCGATACCCACATTTGTAGTATTATCCAAAACTAAAGTGTAGAAACAGAAGAATAAGTGCTTATTATGTTTTAACAGAAGTGTAGATAGAACGATGTTACAACAGAAAGTAACCAAATTAGCAAGAAGATTAATAATAGTTTGACCAAATAATACAAAAACAAATGCAAGCATATGTTACTGCATGCATCAGCAGCTAAATTAGGAGCCTTTGTAACTCGTTTTGAAATTCCTCTATCATTTATATGCCAAATAAAATTTTGTATTATATATTGGTATCGCAGATGGCTGCAATATATATCGCAATATAGATTTTAGGCCATATTGTCCATCCATATCTTGTCTCTCTTGCTGTGACTATTATTTTCACCAACAATGTATTTGTCATTGGCAGCAAACGCCCAAACATTATTACCTTTGGATCCAAAGACTTCAAGCCTGAAGGTTACCTTGCCTACAGCGCCACAGGGAAGGTGGAGGTGAGTAACTGCGGCCTCTGCTGACACTTCTGTTAATTGCAAAATGTAAATATCAGCTAAACTAAATTGATCCACCTTTTTAAAAAAAAATTCAATGTTTTAAGGGCAAGCTGGTGTACGGCGGGTACGGCCGTCCTGAGGATCTGGACACTCTGCAGAATACGAACATTGAGGTGAAAGGTAGCGTGTTGCTGTTGCGTGCTGGAAAACACAGCTTTGCAGAGCAGGTATGTCCGGCCTCATGGAACGCCTCTTTTGGATGCCATTTGTGTGTGTTTTTTTTTAAGGAGTTTGTTTTGTTTCTCCAGGTGGCAAATGCTGAAGCCAGAGGAGCCTCTGCTGTTCTCATCTACCCCGACCGCGAAGATTACAAATTTTTGCCTGACACAGCACTTTATGGCCATGTGAGTGGCAATTAAGGCGGTACTAGCTAGTTTTCACCATCAACATCCACCTCCAATTGTTCTCCCTGTCTCATCAGGTTCATCTGGGCTCAGGCGACCCATACACTCCGGGATTCCCTTCCTTCAACCATACGCAATTCCCGCCGACCCAGTCATCCGCTTTGCCAAAAATCTTGGCTCAGACCATCACCGCCAACATGGCTAACACCCTCCAACAGTGAGTTTGATGTTGTGCATATGGATATTCTCTACATTTGCATTCTGAATGTCTTCCATATGCTCTGTAGGACAATCGGTGGCCCGAACAACCTCGGAGGTGTGGCGAACATTAGTGTGGAGGTCAACAACGTGCTGGTCAACACAGAGCTCCACAATGTGTTCGGAGTCATCCAAGGATTTGTAGATCCTGGTATGTACTCGATTAGACCCTCTTAACACACATAAAGCATGTTTGCTAGTGAGCGTATTGAATCTTTTTGAAGTCAAGTCAGTTTTATTTATACAGTGCCAATTCACAACCTATCTCAAAGCACTTTACACATGACGCAGGTCATAAACTACGCTCCTTGTGCATTAAGAACCAACTTTACCCCATATGAGCAAGCACTTTGTGACAAAAGCAAGGAAAAACGCCCCCCTAGAGAAGAAACCTCTAACGGAACCCAGGCTCTGTGGGGTGGCCGTCTGTCTCAACCATTTCGGTTGAGCTAGAGCAGGGGTGTCAAACTAATTTTAGCTCAGGGCCCGCATGAAGGAAAATCTATTCCCAAACAATCCGGACTGATAAAATCATGGCATAATAATTTAAAAATAAAGACAACTTCAAAGTTGTTTCTTTTGTTTTACTTTGGCCAAAATAGAACAAGCACATTTTGGAAAGGTACATATTACAACTAATCCTCTTGGCAAAATACTTCAAGTTAGTTGAAAATTCTAAGGAAAAAATTGGTGCAGTTTCAAAAACACCATGAAGAACACAATGAATTTAGACTTCTGTCTCAATGTTTTTACAAAGCCATTATTCAGCATTCTCAAATACGTGTTTGGAAAAGCAACCGAGTGTTTCCTCAAACTGCCGCATTGGTGAAATTTAAATATTACAATTATAATATCATTCATTGTTCACGAGTGAGGGAAGAGTGGATCGTGAGATCGACAGGCGGATCGGTGCGCCGTCTTCAGTAATGCGGACGCTGTATCGATCCATTATGGTGAAGAAGGAGCTGAGCCGGAAGGCAAAGCTCTCAATTTACCAGTCGATCTACGTTCCCATCCTCACCTATGGTCATGAGCTTTTGGTTATGACCGAAAGGACAAGATCACGGGTACAAGCGGCCGAAATGAGTTTCCTCCGCCGGGTGGCGGGGCTCTCCCTTAGAGATAGGGTGAGACGCTCTGCCATCCGGGGGGAGCTCAAAGTAAAGCCGCTGCTCCTCCACATCGAGAGGAGCCAGATGAGGTGGTTCGGGCATCTGGTCAGGATGCCACCCGAGCGCCTCCCTAGGGAGGTGTTTAGGGCACGTCCGACCGGTAGGAGGCCGCGGGGAAGACCCAGGACACGTTGGGAAGACTGTCTCCCGGCTGGCCTGGGAACGCCTCGGGGTCCCACAGGAAGAGCTGGACGAAGTCGCTGGGGAGAGGGAAGTCTGGGCTTCCCTGCTTAGGCTGCTGCCCCCGCGACCCGACCTCGGATAAGCGGAAGAAGATGGATGGATGGATGGAATTATAATATCATCAAAACCATTATCAAAAAGTGACGCCATAATAGCCGAATTAAAGCTAACATAACTACAAACTTGCCCAATGTGAACATGCTAGATTTAAGCATAAAATGAAATACAACATTCAACAAATATAGAAAAATACATTTTTACAATGGAGTTCAGGGTGCGCATCACGCCGTCAACCAATTGTGAGCGCTGCAGGGAACTCTAACTACAATGATGATGGTCATGTTGACTTAAGTTTTTGAATCTTACCGTTTCGTAATATTATCTGCTAAGTGGGTAATTTACAATTAAAGAAGGTATTGGGTGTTGCTACAGCAGTCGTCTGCCCTCAGCCATAACAGGAGCAGCTGATTGCTTGCACCTGCGCTGATTGGAGTAGCGGCAGCCAATCCAGAGGGCACTTAAAGTCAGCTAACACTTCATCTTAAACATTGTGATGAGTGACGTGAGTTACACTTGAATTGCTATTTTGACATCCAGTGGACACATTTAGAACAGCAATTTATTTCATAAAAAAATTGCAGCTCATTTTTATACTTGGCAAACTGATCTTGCGGGCTGGATTAAACCTGTTCAGGCTCGCGGGCCGTACGTTTGACACCCCTGAGCGAGAGGTACTGAGGGTAAATTGCGAGAGAAAATAGGACCAAGGGGTAGGGACACGAAACAAGCTACAGCAATAACCGTAAAAGTGACATGGCGACAGCAACAGCATTAATGTTACGCCTCCAGGGCCATCGTCATTTAAGTAATAAATGACGTTAATCAGAACTTAAAAAAAAAAAAAAGACTAAGTAATCCACACAGTCGATGATAATCTTGTAATACAGACTAGAAGCTTGCAATTTGAGGGTTTCAGGTTCGATTCCCGCTCACCTTATCTTAGTCACAGCTGTTGTGTCCTTGGTTACACTGCCACCCACACTGGTTTAAATGTATCTTAAAGATGCAGATAATGAGGATCACTATGCAAAGTGGTTTGAGTCTCTAGAGAAAAAAGCGATGTATGAAAATAATTCACTTCACATTATTCACCGCAAAGTAATGACTTGCATTCAAGAAATGTAAAAAAATATTTCTGGGTCACATTTTGACAATGTAACTGCATTTGTGTTCAAATATTAGTGTCTTTTTAAAGTTAATTTAAATTAAGCAAGCTGGAATTAATCATGATTAATCCAAATTCAAAAGTGTGATTAATCTGATTCATTAGACAACATTAGATAATATGCTTTGTCACTAATAACCAAAGCTGACAATGTTTGTTTGTTTTGTATTTTTTGGACAGCATTTTCAAAATATTATGTGTTGACTTTTCAAGTATGTGGCACTTGTGGGGAAAAGTTTGGAGTGAGAGAAAATAATGTGGTGTGCGTGTGTTGTAGACCAGTACGTGGTCCTGGGAGCCCAGAGGGACGCATGGGGTAAAGGCTACGCCAGAGCCGGCGTTGGTTCATCCGTGCTGCTGGAGCTGGCCAATGCCATCAGTGAGATGGTGACAAAAGGTACTAAGAAATAGAGTCATGAGTCACTTTCATAGTGATGATTATATATGTTGATATGATTAATATTAGATATATGTATGCTGGCATTGTGAGCACAAAGTTGGGGGCCACTAATGCTTAAAACAAGCTTGACTTAACGGAATGCTTATGTGCAATCTTCCAGACGGCTTTCGACCCAGGAGAAGCTTGGTGTTTGCAAGCTGGAGCGCTGGCGAATACGGCAGCGTTGGCGCCACTGAATTTTTGGAGGTGAGATTTATCAATGATTTAGGATGCACAGAAGGTATTGTTAGGACACTCCCTTTTAACATGGAAGAGTCCACCCAGATACTTTTGTTCTAAGGCGGTATAAAGTGATTAGAGGTGACTAGAGTTGAAGTTTAACAATATATTCTACAACAAGGAGTATGTACCAACGATAGCAATACCAGCGCTGGAGAGGAGACCAAACTGTCTAAAGCAGAATGGACGCCCTCAACATGCTTTGTCCATGTTACAACACCGCCTTAGCAGGGATTTTGTGCTGAGCGCGCACACATTGTTCTTTCTTCGTCTGGTTCCTGGTACCTCTTCTTCCGGATCCTAAATGAGATGCAATATGTGTGTAATTGCAAGGATAGGAAAAACAGGGTGCATTCGTGTTATGTCCTTGAACATAATGAACTGTACATGAGATGAGATCTCATGTACAGTAGTTCACTTTGTTCAAAGGTGGGAAAATATTAGTTGCAAATGTTTTAATAACATGTCTGTTTTCAGGACTATCTGTCCTCACTAGACAAGAGAATGTGCACGTATATAAACCTGGATGGGATGGTCATGGGTACGTATAGATACACACAGCATAAAAATTACAGATTGTCTGTTAACCAAACTTGTGGGTCTTCACAGGTCACGGGGGCTTTATTGCCTCAGCAAGCCCGCTGTTGTACAACCTATTGGAGGACACAATGAAGGAGGTAACGTCACAGCTTTATTCCACCGTGTTAACCCCAATATCAGACCACGCCTAAATTAATCACAGTAAAATTAGCACCACAGCTGCTCCTCTGTTTGCAGTGTTTGATTTGGTTTTAACGAGTTTTGTCTTTGTTGTAATCAAGTGTGAACGCCGTCTACTAAACCATCTTTGTGATTGCTGTTTAGGTGGAGAAATAGTGTCTTGTAATTGTGTCACTATGAACATGTCTGTTATTAATCGTAATGGTATCTCCCAGGTGAGGAGTCCAATAGATTCCGGGACCGTGTACGATATGGTGGGCACCACAAAATGGGAGACCAATGTGTGAGTAGTCAAGCCTTAAGCCAAAAAGTAGACAGAATGTCACGAGGAGGAAATAAAATGTTTGTGTGATTGCAGACTGAGGCCCATGTCCATTGACGACCCTGCTTATCCATTTTTGGCCTTTGCGGGAATTCCGTCCATCTCTTTCCACTTCATCACTCCCAATGTGGGTCTTTTCCGTCACATTTCAAGATTATTTTAGTCCAAACGCACTAACCACCTTTTGTAAAGGTGGAGTCCTACGAGTACTACGGCACCAGCATGGACAACATGGACCACTTGAAGTACAACACGGCCCAGCGCACCAGCGAAACAACAGTGCTGGCTGCCCAGTTTGCCGGCCACATGGCCCTACGCTTGGTACACGATCGCCTGCTCAGGCTCGACGTGAGTGGGTACCGAAAGGTTCTCCCCAAAGCCTTGATGCGAGTCTACAGGCATGTCTACCAGCTCGTCCAGGTGAGTACCTTGCAATAAAACGTGTTGTGGTAGTAAATACAGATGTCAGGTTCAAACACTGATGACATCTATTAATCAGACAAGAAGCAAGGAATCAATCAGAGACAGAGTTCAATTTAGCTCATGAGGAGAACGCATGGAGCCGGACCCTTAGTCATAGTCTCGCCTTACGCTCTAAGGTCCAGCTCTTGCATCCCTCTTTTTATTCAGGAGTTCCACAATCAGCAATACTAAGGTTGCCTCTAAAAGGAGTGGTCACATATTTTATGCAAAGCAGGTCCAGGACGCGCGATACGTGACGGAATGTTCTGGGGGCCTTGTGCTTTCGCCCCGTCACCGCTTCGTCTGCGTGTTGGAATCTTATCTTGTTGAGGTCCTTGAAGTCTCTGCCTCGTCCGTGTGTCGTCATCCCATCTTCGCTGAAGTCGGTTGAAGTCCTTGGCTGTTGGAGGGCTTAAACAAAGATAACATCTACAGCTGAGGCCACCCCTCAGACAAGAAGTATTTGCCCTTGCTCACATTAGAAAAAGTCCAACTTGAGCACAATAGCTAAATAACTAAAGCGACGGACTTTAAGCATACTAAAGTTAGTGTGATAATATATACATAATTATTCTAACACAGACATGTTGTCATAGGTACGGTTAGATAGGTTCCATAACGGCACCGGTGCCAGCGTAAGCGATATTAACTAGATCGGTGCTACATGAATGCTTGCCGATGATGTTGGACAAGTAACGTTTTGTAAGAAATGTACCGTCAGAATCTGACGCTTTTGTTTAAGTCATTACCAACTTTTGCCCGCCAACAGCCTGCCTCATAACCGAAAACAACGCAGCGCTAGGCAAACCAGTAGCCACAAGAACACAGCACTTCCTTATCATGCACCAATGACGGTTAAATACAGCCAGTAAGATTGCATTCACAAACCCCCCCCAAAAATTATGAGCATCAATATTACAAAAGTCACTTTTTGGCACGTTCTGTCTGTATGTTCCGTATTCCTGCAATGATTAGGACATTTTGTTGTAGGTTTTCTTATTTATTTATTTATGTATTAAAGGGGCTGTTTTGCAACTTGCTCACAGTTTTACATTTATTCAAAGCAAAAAATATAACATGAACACCATTGGCGAACTTGTGTTACCATTAGTAGTTTAACAGAACACATTTGTGTTGAAACGGTCTATATTTTTCACAATTACTAAGTTTGTGTAGTAACATTTTTTCCGGCTCGAATGAAATGATTGGTGTTAATGGCGGTCAAGCACACATACAATAGCAGTCCAAGAGAAACAACAAACCTTTTGCAGTCATATTGTTATGATAGAATATACATATAATGACAGATAACACTTACTATCCAAATGGCTATTATTAGCTAACAACACCCAAAAATAATGCACGTGTTACGTCATTACATTGCAGAAGCCGGATGAGGGTGGAATATAAATAAATAAATGGGTTGTACTTGTATAGCGCTTTTCTACCTTCAAGGTACTCAAAGCGCTTTGACACTACTTCCACATTTACCCATTCACACACACATTCACACACTGATGGAGGGAGCTGCCATGCAAGGCGCTAACCAGCACCCATCCGGAGCAAGGGTGAAGTGTCTTGCTCAGGACACAACGGACATGACGAGGTTGGTACTAGGTGGGGATTGAACCAGGGACCCTTGGGTTGCGCACGGCCACTCTTCCACTGCGCCACGCCGTCCCGTATATACTGTGTAAAATAGATTGGAAAGTTAGCGCCCTCTAGACATCTGTGTAAATATTGCAAACATCCCTTTCAAGTAGGTATCATCCATCCATCCATCAATTTTCTACCGCTTGTCCCTTATGGGGTCGCGGGGGGTGCTGGAGCCTATCCAAGCTGCACATGGGCAGAAGGCGGGGTACACCCTGGACAAGTCGCCACCTCATTGCAGGGCCAACACAGATAGACAGACAACATTCACACTCACATTCATAAATTAGGGTAAATTTTTACATTAGGCTTATATAATTGAAGGATTTTGCTGCCAGAAGCAGTGACATCCTGTAAGACACCTTCAGAATAGAAGCACATTCACAACCTCAATTACTGGCTTTAATGCCAATCTGACGTTTCAAATTGCACTTGGACGCAGCAACCACTCTTACCCCGAACTTGGAAATTTGCTCTAGACAAATAAGGCAACAGGAGAAGTATCCAACACTTCTCTTTTCTTAAGTAAATCTGTACAGCAGATATGATCATCGACATCAGCAATATGATTTGTCTGAGTGGCTGGACAGATTGAAAAAAATAAAATAATATAGATTTTTTTTTTTTTATTGATTTTTTAAAATCTTTTTAAATCAATTAAGAATTGCAATTAAGTCAAACATTTTTTTTTTTATACACCTTTTACTAATCTCGATTTTTTCGTAAGTCTTGTATGTATGGAAAAAATACCATAAAAATCTTTGAAGTATTTGACTTTGAAGTATTTCCAATACTAGTCTACCGGTAATCAATTTGAATCTCACAACATTTCACATGTCCATTTTTTAAGTACCGGCACAGTTTTTCGAGTACAGATTTGGAGCTGGTATGAGTTAAAATGTAAACACCCATCCATAGTCATAGGCTGCGTTCATTCTTGTGGTTTGGTACTGTGGTCTGATTAGTTTTATATTCTGCTATTTTCCACCAACTGAGATTTCATAAAATGCTTTTAAAATATACTTAGAAAACCGAGAAAAGAGGCAGTACTTGCATATTATATATTTGTAATTTCTCTATGCTTTTTGCTGTCATTTTAACACTGGTGTTGTGTGGCTTGCTCTTCCCCCTTCAAACTCCGTGAACTTTTAGCACATTACTTCCTTTGCAGTCCACATTTCCTCCAATTTCGCATCATAATTTGCAGTAAGAGTTAACGTTGTAACACAATGATTAGTTCTAGCTCCAATCATCCTCTATATAGTCTGTTTAATTACCATTGTTTGCCTGTGACGAAGAAATCTGTCAAGCCCCTACTGTTTTGGCAGAGAACTGCATGTCATACGTTCCACCCTGATGACAAGCTATAAAGGGAGTCAAGATGACATTGTAGTGACTACAAAGCTATGTGCTATTCCTACGCTCATATATTTTTGTTTTTTGCTCTGCAGAGTGGTGATCTGAAAGGCGTGGATCCAGACTGGCTGGAGAATGCTCACGGCACCTTCCAGCGTGCGGTGGCCAACCTCAACACCGCCATCCTCCACACTGACTTGAGCGAAGACCGGGCCTGCCGCCTCCTGAACGAAAGGCTCATGAGCGTAAGAAGATCATAAGTAGTAAGCCTCGCCGCCAGCGTCTTAAGCCGCTTGTCTTTCATTCCAGGTGGAGCAGAACCTGCTTTCGCCGTACGTGTCCCCGGTCGAGACCCCTTTCCGTCACATCCTGCTGGGCCGAGGCCCTCACACTTTGGCGTCCATTGCCGAGATGACGGACCTCAAAGAGCTCCACACCCAGCTGGCCTTCGCCACCTGGAGCGTGAAGGGGTGTGCCAACGGCATGAGTGAAATCTGGGAAGAGGACGACAGTTAAATCGAGGGCGGCGGCGTACGCGTGTAAAAGTGAACACTGAAAAGAGAAAGAAAAAAAAAAGCACTCAAACGAAAGCTGTCAGTCACGACTCTTAGTCCCGCCCTTTTGAAGGTACAATTTGTATTTACCACTCCAAACCGCCAAGACGGAAAAACGTACTTGTTTAGCTACAAATTGTACTTTTTTCGGATGTTTTTTTAAAATCAGTTTATGTTGTGGAGGGAGGGGGGCTTCAACTTGAAAAAGTTTTACTAGAAAATTTTGAATGCTACTGATGAACCTGCTGCCTCCTCCTCACACAACAGAGCGCCTTCGCTGTAACTTCCTGCCATAAAACCTCATTTATACCTCATAGTTTTAGCAGCGCGACGTTCACTTTTCTTTTCTTTTTTTTCTTCTTTTCATAAGACATTATCGGAAGCAGTGCCTTCCATAATTATGACGGTTATACCGTTAATCCGACAGCAGCATCTGCTACGTGACGACTCTTCAACTTTTGCTGACAAAAATTGGAGTGCCACAACCGCTCCTCACTCAGGAAGCCAAAATAATTTATTCGACACAATTAAAAAAAGAAAAAGTCTAGCTATCCAAATTATGTATGAAAAATAAGGCTTTGTGTCTAAAAGGTATAAGGCGGACAAATTAATAACAAACAAAATTCTACTACATGCAATTGACAACCTAATGTTCACTTTGGAGCGATTGGCGTCAGTTATCGGGGGCAGTGACCCCCATAATTACAACCCCATTATCGGGAGCAGTGTCTTCCATAATGAAAAGTGATGGTAGCTTTTGCCTACCGGTGTGTGTTTGTGTGTGCGTTTGTCTTTAAGTGTGTATTTATCGAGAGCAGTGCCTCTCATATTTCACTCCCAAGGGTGGAACAACTTATCGGGGACAGTGTTTCCCAGAGTTTTATACTTGACATATTTATTACTGTTTCTTTGCTTTGTGGTGGTGGCGCTTAGGCATGTTGATGTTGTCTCTGATTTTCAATTTACCCCGTTTAGACCTTAAAAATCTATTAAATGTAGAAATGTTTAACTCGTAATGCTTCAGAATTTCAGTTCACTCTTGCATTCTTGTCTCCTGCGCCTAGCCTATTGCTGTTAGACGTGTGTCTCATTTGCAAATGTTTTGCTTGTTTTCGAGTTACATTTGAGTTATTGTTTGGCCAAAAGTTGCACTATGAAATGGGATAATCCTACATTTAAATTGTCACCATACATGAAACCTGTCTAGCCCCCCAAAAATGGGAAGCTAGAGCAAGTAAAGTCTGTGTAGCTTTTGTTGTACATTCAACAGCGGCAGAACAATGATGTAAAATGTTTGTTTTTGAGTACGATTTCTGAAAAATGGTGATTTCCATTTTTGACCAAGATGATAAATAAACCCCTGAGCTTTGCAACCTTTTTACTGTGTACATTTACGCTTTTATTTTGTCAATAAACCCTCGGTAATACAAAGTAACACACTTTCAGCCCCACCTAAAACAAAATTCACCAGCCGCCACTGATTATGATGCATTCTCATTTTAGGGAAAGTATAAGAATACTTTCTCAACAGTAAAATTGTAACCAGGAATAAGTCTTAAAGTAACAATATTCAAAATACTAACATTGTTGGGTAAGACAGAATTTGGTTTTATTCTGAATCCAGTAAAACAGATTGGTGGTTTTAGCTGATAGAAAGACTTTAAGGTGTTTATATATGTTTATGTTTAAGTATTTGGCAGACGCTTTTATCTAAAGCGACATACATAAAAAATACATATAAAACAATCACTGTAAACATTACCATTTAAGGGATGAATGTAATACAAAATATCAATACAAAGTGTCAAGACAGAAAAAAACTCTGCTGCTGCAGCAACATAGATACAGTCTATAGGTCCCTAAGATTATATATATCTAATGTATTCATACATTGTTTATGTAGCATATACGCATGTATATATAACCTAATCATATTGTTTTTTGAACTTAAAAATAGCTGACCGTTTTTTTCCCCCCCTTCTCTGGGACTATATTCCCTGTTTTGATCTCGGATGTCTGGTCACTTATAGCAGTGGTCCCCAACCTTTTTATAACTGCGGACCGGTCAACGCTTGAAAATGTGTCCCACGGACCGGGAGGTGGGGTATGGTATTTTTATTTTATTTTTGTCATAAAAAAATACAATCGTGTGCTTACGGACTGTATCCCTGCAGACTGTATTGATCTATATTGATATATAATGTAGGAACCAGAAATATTAACAACAGAAAGAAACAACCCTTTTGTGCAAATGAGTGTAAATGGGGGAGGGAGTTTTTTTTGGGTTGGTGCACTAATTGTAAGTGTATCTTGTGTTTTTTATGTTGATTTAATAAAAATTAAAAAATATATATTTATTTTTTTTATTTCTTGTGCGGCCTGGTACCAATCGATCCACGGACCGGTACCGGGCCGCGGCCCGGTGGTTGGGGACCACCGATTTATAGCATATAAGAATATTCTATTACTGTTAAGCAAATTATTAATAATAAAACACGCCAAAACATGTGTCCTTTATCATAGCTACACGTATGACAAAAACACGTGAAAATCAGTGGTGTTCAGTGAGGTAAAATGAATTAAATGCGCTGACAGTTTGTGGTCCTGCCAACTTAATTGCACTGAGTGGAGCGGATCACCACTCCAAGATGGCGGCCACGCGTCTCGTCAGCGCCTGTAGGCAGTAGCGCTCGATGCTGCGTCTACTTATAAAATGTACACCGTGATGAAGAGGACCAATAAGACGGTCCCGCTAATTTGGTTATAAATCGCCGGGTGCTGAGGCAAGCGGTTACGGTGGTTGATTGGTCCCGCATGACAGGAAGTACTTTTATTTTGACACGTCCGGGTTTCACTACGCTTGTTTCCGCGGATGAATCCGGTGAAGCACGCCGGCGGGAATTTTACGTACCTGACGGCGGAGGAACAAGATGACGGTCCTGTTTAATTTCTGACGATTTGACGATAAACCACCGCGTCCCACTGGTGGCACGCCGGGCGCAAAGAGGCCAATGGCCGCCGAGGATGGTCCCCATGCATGCCCCACACGACTCGTCGGTTGGGGCTGTTTTAAAGATGAGTGAATCGTAAACACATATAAATGACAAATGTCGTTTTTTGAGTGCAATGTCGGTAAGTGGCCATGTTGAACAACATCAGTGCTTGATTTGAATTACTAAAATGAAATATTATATTCTAATTTTGACATAACACTCCCCTATTCATAGTTGCAGGTGGCTGTGGGGTCCCCCCGGCCCCCAGAAATGGTGACCCATGACTCCAGTCTGCCCTAACTCCTAATCCAGTCTTTATCATCCAGAGGATTTGCAAGGTAAAACCGGTCAGATTTTGTGGTACTTTTGGACCGAGTTGATGTCCTCCAGGAAACCAAATGTCCAAGTTTGACTTCTAGGACGAGTAAACGAGTCATAGAAGATAGTAGGTACGCCAGGTAGCAGATTAAAAGATTAAAGCAATTAGCGTCAATTGTCAACAGCGACCTCTAGTGGTCGTTAGTTTATTTAGCATAGCCGCTAGATTTATTTCATAATCTCGATCGGGTTTGGTGTCTGATTTGTGTGTGAATGTTTCAACCCTTGATATCATCCAAAATATTATACATAAACGACTTATCATCAGCATGCTACTGTGAATTGTTCTTGTTTGCGGTGACTCGGCCCTGCTGGTATCAGACAAGGACAAGTCACAGGTGGAGAAAATCCTCAGTGCTGAACTCTGTAGAACATGCACCTGACTCGCTGACAACAAGCTATCCATACACTTGGGTAAAACGGTTCCTGTTTGGGTCCCACATCAACCTTAAGAAAGTCAATGACTTCACTATAAAAGTGGGTGATATTGTTATCACCAGGAAAGATGAGGTCACCTACCTAGGTTCCATTCTAGAGGCTAATCTTTCCTGTGATAAAATGGCAACCAAGGTAATCAAAAAGGTCAACCAACGAACGAGATTTCTCTATAGAATCTCCTCTCTGGTCAACAAAAGCATCATGAGGATTCTAGCGGGAACTCTCGTGCAACCCTTTTTCGATTACGCATGCACCTCCAAAACCCTCAAATCTAAACTCCAAACATCCCAGAGCAAGCTAGTCAGATTACTTCTAGACCTCCACCCCAGATCCCACCTCACTCCTACCCACTTCTCCAAAGTGGGCTGGCTCAGGGTGGAGGACAGAGTAAAACAACTTGTACTGAGCCTAGTCTATAAAATCCACTACACCTCCCTGATACCAAAGTACATGTCAAACTACTTCCTTAACGTAAATGACCGCCATAACCACAACACCAGGGGGAGCTCCACTAACCACGTTAAACCCAGATTCCGATCCAACAAAGGTCTTAACTCATTCTCTTTCTATGCCACATCAATGTGGAATGTGCTCCTAGCAGGTGTAAAAGAAAGGGCATCTCTATCCTCCTTCAAAACCGCAATAAAAGTACACCTCCAGGCAACTTCAACCCTAAACTAACACCCTCCCCGGATTGTTAATAATCAAATGTAAACAATCAAATGCAGATACTTTTCTTATGCCTTCTGGTCCCTCTCTCTCTCTCTATGTCCACTACTTGCTGTACATATCCTACCAAGTCAGACCTACACTGTTTCAATGTCCATTTCTCTGTTCTCAATTGTTGATGACTGATGATAACAACCTAACCTAACCTAACCCCCCCCCCCTCCACACCCCGAATTGTAAATAATGTAAATAATTCAATGTATACACCCTGATGATTATCTTGTGTGATGACTGTATTATGATGATAGTATATATGATAGTATACAGTGGGGCAAAAAAGTATTTAGTCAGCCACCAATTGTGCAAGTTATCCCACTTAAAATGATGACAGAGGTCTGTAATTTTCATCATAGGTGCACTTCAACTGTGAGAGACAGAATGTGAAAAAAAAATCCAGGAATTCACATTGTAGGATTTTTAAAGAATTTATTTGTAAATTATGGTGGCAAATAAGTATTTGGTCAATAACAAAAATGCAACTCAATACTTTGTAATATAACCTTTGTTGGCAATAGCAGAGGTCAAACGATTACTATAGGTCTTTACCATTTTTGCACACACAGTAGCTGGTATTTTGGCCCATTCTTCCATGCAGATCTTCTCGAGAGCAGTGATGTTTTGGGGCTGTCGCCGAGCAACACGGACTTTCAACTCCCTCCACAGATTTTCTATGGGGTTGAGGTCTGGAGACTGGCTAGGCCACTCCAGGACTTTCAAATGCTTCTTACGGAGCCACTCCTTCATTGCCCGGGCGGTGTGTTTGGGATCATTGTCATGCTGGAAGACCCAGCCACGTTTCATCTTCAAAGCTCTCACTGATGAAAGGAGGTTTTGGCTCAAAATCTCACGATACATGGCCCCATTCATTCTTTCCTTAACACGGATCAGTCGGCCTGTCCCCTTAGCAGAAAAACAGCCCCAAAGCATGATGTTTCCACCCCCATGCTTCACAGTAGGTATGGTGTTCTTGGGATGCAACTCAGTATTCTTCTTCCTCCAAACACGACGAGTTGAGTTTATACCAAAAAGTTCTATTTTGGTTTCATCTGACCACATGACATTCTCCCAATCCTCTGCTGTATCATCCATGTGCTCTCTGGCAAACTTAAGACGGGCCTGGACATGCACTGGCTTAAGCAGGGGGACACGTCTGGCACTGCAGGATTTGATTCCCTGTCTGCGTAGTGTGTTACTGATGGTAACCTTTGTTACTTTGGTCCCAACTCTCTGCAGGTCATTCACCAGGTCCCCCCGTGTGGTTCTGGGATTTTTGCTCACCGTTCTCATGATCATTTTGACCCCACGGGATGAGATCTTGCGTGGAGCCCCAGATTGAGGGAGATTATCAGTGGTTTTGTATGTCTTCCATTTTCTGATAATTGCTCCCACAGTTGATTTTTTCACACCAAGCTGCTTGCCTATTGTAGATTCACTCTTCACAGTCTGGTGCAGGTCTACAATTATTTTCCTGGTGTCCTTCGACAGCTCTTTGGTCTTGGCCATAGTGGAGTTTGGAGTCTGACTGTTTGAGGCTGTGGACAGGTGTCTTTTATACAGATAACGAGTTCAAACAGGTGCCATTAATACAGGTAACGAGTGGAGGACAGAAGAGCTTCTTAAAGAAGAAGTTACAGGTCTGTAAGAGCCAGAGATCTTCCTTGTTTGAAGTGACCAAATACTTATTTTCCACCATAATTTACAAATAAATTCTTTAAAATTCCTACAATGTGAATGCCTGGATTGTTTTTTCACATTCTGTCTCTCACAGTTGAAGTGTACCTATGATGAAAATTACAGACCTGTGTCATCATTTTAAGTGGGAGAACTTGCACAATCGGTGGCTGACTAAATACTTTTTTGCCCCACTGTATATCTGTATCATGAATCAATTTAAGTGGACCCCGACTTAAACGAGTTGAAAAACTTATTCGGGTGTTACCATTTAGTGGTCAATTGTACGGAATATGTACTTCACTGTGCAACCTACTAATAAAAGTCTCAATCAATCAAATTAGAAACATAACTTCATATTTTTTGCAACATAATTCTTTGACTCGTCTTCTTTTGAGTTACTTAAAAACAGCAGAGAGTTTCTGTATTATAAAGGATCTTTGACAAGCGTTTTTGCTGACACACTCTTGTCATGTAGAATCAAGATTCAAGATTCAAGATGCTTTATTGTTGTCCATTCTTTAACATGTACAAGACACATAAGAACTGAAATTTCATTTTCGGCACAGTCCCACTAAGACAGGGGTCGGCAACCCGCTGCTCTGGAGCCGCATGCGGCTCTTTGATCACTCTGATGCGGCTCAGCTGCATACTTACCGCCCCTCCTGATTTTCCTGGGAGACTTCCGGATTTCAGTGCCTCTCCCAGAAACAAATATTCTCAGATTTTCACCCTAACAATTATAATACGGGCGTGCCGTGGTGGTACAGCATTTAACACCCTCTACAACCTGTACTAACTAACTAACTGTTGCATGCAACTGCTGCTTGTACACTAGGTGACAGCAAGGCATACTTGGTCAACAGCCACACAGGTCACACTGACGGTGGCCATATAAAACAACTTTAACACTCTTACTAATAATGCGCCACACTGTGAACCAAAACCATACAAGAATGACAAACACATTTCGGGAGAATATCCGCACCTTAACACAACATTAACACAACAGAACAAATCCCCAGAATCCCATGCAGCCTTAACTCTTCCGGGCTACATTATACACCCCCCCTACCACCAAATCCCGCCCACCCCAACCTTGCTCCCCCCCAACCATCAACCCCCCCCCCCCCACCTAGGTTGAGGTGGGCGGGGTTTGGTGGTAGGGGGGGTGTATAATGTAGCCCGGAAGAGTTAGGGCTGCAAAGGATTCTGGGTATTTGTTCTGTTGTGTTTATGTTGTGTTAAGGTGCGGATGTTCTCCCGAAATGTGTTTGTCATTCTTGTTTGGTTTTGGTTCACAGTGTGGCGCATTATTAGTAAGAGTGTTAAAGTTTTTTATACAGCCACCGTCAGTGTGACCTGTGTGGCTGTTGACCAAGTATGCATTGCTGTCACTTGTGTGAGTTAGCAGAAGCCTCATACATCCTGTGGCTGGACCGACACGCTCTTTGTACAGGTTGTAGAGGGCATTAAATGCCGTGCCATAATGGCACGCTCGAGAGAATAATTGCCTTGAAATTATTCGTAGTCACCTGTTAAAATCGGGATGGTTGGCAAGTATGACGCTGTCAAGCGCGATTCATATAAAACTCGCGGGCCGCAGTAACATTGAATTTTCATATTAAGGAGTGGTCGCGTGTCTGAGACTCCTGGTTTATACATAGCACAAAGCAAAAAAAAATTGTATGTAGTGTTATTTCATTTTTAATTTCAACAGAGTTTTGTGGCTCCCATTGTCTTCTTTAATTTGTGAAACTGGTCAAAATGGCTCATTGAGTGGTAAAGGTTGCCGACCCCTGCACTAAGAGCAGACATACGTTACAAGGGGACAAGACGGGACCGCCAACGGATCAGCCATTTACGGCGCTCCTTAAAAAAGGTGGGAAAAAGGTGACATTGGGAAAGGGGGAAGAGTAAAAAAAATATCAGTCTAAGGCTGGACCCTCAGGAGGGGCCCAGACTGAGTCAGAGGAAAAGACCTCACATAGCATGGCACACATAAACATGATACATGTAATCACAACAACTCGCAAGCGCTACTCAGCCGTCCACAACCCCGGAGGAATTAAGCAGTGGTGAAGGCGTTGATGGTGGGAGGGGAGGGTGTGTGCATGTATGCCCAATTAACTTGGGTGAGATGTTGAAATGTTTTTGTGGACTGGGGCCGATCTCAAAGTTCGACACCAGGTGTTGTTGAAAAAAAGGAAGGTGAAAAGCGTCCATCGTTAAGGAGTCCTCGGGGGAGTTCTTCAGAAGAGCCTGTTCCTGATAGCATCAAGGCCATTCGAGGGAGTCAAATCGTAGATTAAGATGTTGTTTTCTTCGAGCAGTCAAAACAATGACCTGCCTGCTCTGTGTGTCCGTGCTGGATCTCTCAAATTCAATTGAATTCTTCCTTCTCAGCAAGCTTCTCCAAGATGAGATCCATTTTGCGATTCAAATCAGAAATCGCAGAAATGCTTTTGCAGTTGTTTATTAAAAATGTCCGAAGGCTTCTGTTGGATAGACGATCTTCGACAAGTATGTATTTAAAACATCAAAGCCTTCCTGTCATAAAAATGATCTTTGACTATAGGTTTAAAAAAAAAAAAAGAGTATCTGTGTTGGCCCTGCGATGAGGTGGCGACTTGTCCAGGGTGTACCCCGCCTTCTGCCCTAATGCAGCTGAGTTAGGCTCCAGCACCCCCCGCGACCCTCAAAGGGACAAGCGGTAGAAAATGGATGGATGGATGGAGTTACTTATAATAGAGAGTTCCTATCGTAGAGGATCTATGAAAAGTGTGTTATTTCTGGAAAACGAATAGAGAGGATCTTTGACTAGTGTTTTTTTTCTGGAGATCTTTAAAAATAGCAGTGCATACCTGTCATGTAAAATATATTTTTTTGCTGTTTATTAAAAACATCCTGTCGGATAGACGCCCATTGATTCGTGTTTTTGCAATAGGTGTTTAAAACAGCCAAGTCTTCCTGTCATATAGAGGATCTTTGACTAGTTTTTTAAAATTAATTACTTAAAAACAGCAGAGAGCTCCTGTCTTACAGAAGATCTTCGATTAGCCTTTTTGCAGTAGGTCTTTAAAAACAGCAAATTTAATCTTTGACTAGTGTTTTTGAATGAGTTACTTAAAACAGCAGAGAGTTACCGTCTTATAGAGGATCTCTGACTCGCGTTTTTTCAGTAGATCCCCAAAAACATCAGAGTGGTCCTGTCATATAGACGATCGTCGACTACCATTTTTGCAGATGTCTTTGAAAACAGTAAAGCCTTCCTGTCATATAGAGTATCTTTGACTCACATTTTTGCAGTAGCGCCTTAAAAACGGCAGAGTGCTCCTGGCCTTTAGAGGATTTTTGACTTGCGATTTTACAATAGTTCCGCAAAAATGACAGAGCGCTCCTGTCAAATAGAGGATCTTTGACTAGCGTTTTTGCACTAAAGTGATACAAGCGTCAGAGGATCTTTGACAATTGTCAACATCTAAAGTAAATGTAAACATTAAATCCTTCCTGTCATGAAGATGATCTTTGACTAGCTTTTTTAAAAATGAGTTACTTATTATAGAGACTTCCTATCTTAGAGGATCTATGACAAGTATGTTTTTTCTGGAAAACGAATAGAGAGGATCTTTGACTAGTGTTTTTTTCTGGAGATCTTTAAAAATAGCAGTGCATACCTGTCATGTAAAATATCTTTGACAAGTGTTTTTTGCAGTTGTTTATTAAAAACGTCCTGTCGTAGACGACCATTGATTCCTGTTTTTTGCAGTAGGTGTTTAAAAACAGCAAAGCCTTCCTGTTGTATAGAGGATCTTTGACTAGTTTTTTTTTAAATGAGTTACTTAAAATCAGCAGAGCGCTCCTGTCTTACAGAAGATCTTTGATTACCGTTTTGCAGTCGGTCTTTAAAAATGACAAATTGTTCCTGTCATATAGAGGATCTTTGACTAGTGTTTTTAAATGAGTTACTTAAAACAGCAGAGAGGTCCTGTCTTATAGAGGATCTCTGACTCGCATTCTTTTGTCGATCCTTAAAAACATCAGAGTAGTCCTGTCATATAGACGATCAATTTTGCAGAGGTCTTTGAAAACAGCAGAGCCTTCCTGTCTATTAGAAGATCTTTGAATTACATTTTTGCAGTAGAACCTTAAAAAACGGCAGAGGGCTCCTGGTCTTTAGAGGATTTTTGACTAGCGTTTTTACGATAGTTCCGCAAAAATTACAGCGCTCCTGTCAAATAGAGGATCTTTGACTAGCGTTTTTGCAATAAAGTCTTACAAGCATCAGAGGACCTTTGACAAATGTTTTTGAAGTTGTTTATTTAAAAACGTCAAAGGGCTCTTGTCAGATGATCTTTGACTATCGTTTTTGCATTAGATTTTTGAAAACGTCAGAATTAGAGGTAGAGTAAATAATTTATTTTTAGATGCGTCGCAATTTGGACATGGACGATTATAAGATATATTGGTAACGTCGATAATCGATTTATTTATTGTAAATCAAGTAATGCAGACTGTTCTAAAATTTGACTGATTGCAGCGAGTCACCTCACTGAGAGATCTGACCAGCTCCTTTATGTTCCAGTTTTCAACACATTTCCATGAATTTGTTAACAAAAAACATGGGAATTTCTTATTACAAATGCACTGGTTTTGAAAGTTGCAAGTGATAAACGCTTCCTTTAGTGAAATTAAAATACATGTGAAAGTGAATTACATGAATTAAAGATGTATCAATAATCGATTTTTAATCGAATCGCCTTTCTTGAATCGTAAAAGTAATCGAATCGTGAGGTGGCCAAAGATTCCCACCTCTAGTCAGAATGTTCCTGTCTTATATACGATCTTTGACTAGTGTTTTTGCATTAGATTCATAAATTGCATAGTGCTCCTGTTTTATAGAAGATCTTTGGCGATCATTTTTGCTGTAGCTATATATCAATCAATCAATCAATGTTTATTTATATAGCCCTAAATCACAAGTGTCTCACAAGCCACGACGACATCCTCGGTTCAGAGCCCACATAAGGGCAAGGAAAAACTCACAACCCAGTGGGACGTCAATGTGAATGACTATGAGAATCCTTGGAGAGGACCGCAGATGTGGGTGACTCCCCCCACCCCCCCCCCCACTCTAGGGGAGACCGGATGCAATGGACGTCGAGTGGGTCTGACATAATATTGTGAAAGTCCAGTCCATAGTGGATCCAACAGAATAGTGAGAGTCCAGTCCATAGTGGATCTAACATAATAGTGAGAGTCCAGTCCATAGTGGGGCCAGCAGGAGACCATCCCGAGCGGAGACGGGTCAGCAGCGCAGAGATGTCCCCAACCGATGCACAGGCGAGCGGTCCACCCCGGGTCCCGACTCTGGACAGCCAGCACTTCATCCATGGCCACCGGACCTGTGTGTCTCCCCCTCCACAAGGGAGAGGGGGGCAGAGGAGAAAAGAAAAGAGACGGCAGATCAAATGGTCTAAAAAGGGGGGTCTATTTAAAGGCTAGAGTATAAAAAATAAGTTTTAAGATGAGACTTAAATGCCTCTACTGAGGTAACATCTCTAACGGTTACCGGGAGGGCATTCCATAGTACTGGAGCCCGAATAGAAAACGCTCTATAGCCCGCAGACTTTTTTTGGGCTCTGGGAATCACTAATAAGCCGGAGTTCTTTGAACGCAGATTTCTTGCCGGGACATATGGTACAATACAATCGGCAAGATAGGATGGAGCTAGATCGTGTAGTATTGTATACGTAAGTAGTAGAACCTTAAAGTCACATCTTAAGTGCACAGGAAGCCAGTGCAGGTGAGTTTTAGTAACACTCTTAATGTGTGACTCAAACGAGAGAGTTGGGTCGAAGATAATACCCAGATTCTTTACCGAGTCGACTTGTGTAATTGTTTGGTTGTCAAATGTTAAGGTGGTATTATTAAATAAATGTCGGTGTCTAGCAGGACCGATAATCAGCATTTCCGTTTTCTTGGCGTTGAGTTGCAAAAAGTATATAGACACCCTCCTGTCTTTTAGAACATCTTTGAAGTGTTTTGGTGTAGATTCCTAAATACAGCAGGGCCCCTCTGTCATGCGGAGGATCTTTGACGAGGGTTTTTTTCCTTAGTTACTTGAAAACAGCAGAGAGTTCCTGTCACCTATAGGATCTTTGACTATGCTTCTATTATTAGAGCCTTTGCCCCGTTTTAAACATTGGCCAGGGGAAGGGGGACTGACGTGATTTTCATTAGGGCCGCGGATGCTTTCAGGCAGCAGTGAGCCTGGGAGCGGTTGCTATTGGTAACGGTTTGGCTCACTTAGATGGGGGGGGGGGTCTCGTGTTTTAGGGTGCAGATAGAGAGCTAATATAATGTGCGTAATGTTCAACACACACCTTGCCGTTTCCTCCACCTCCATCAGGTGCATGCTGGGAAGTGTCCCTCCATTTGTGTCAAGTGCAGTTCGCCATCCATCTGTTCGCATCCTCGTTTGCCTCCCCCACCTCTATCTTCCTCCTCCTCCTCGATAGCGCTGCTGAATTATTCACCATCAGTGATCGGAGGAGAGAGGAGGAAAAAAGAGAGCAATGGAGGCATTTACGGGGAGCCGTGAGTCAGCAGTGAGCGTTTGAGCGAGGGAATCGATACCTTTTTGGTGATACAAACGGATGCTGCAAGATGCTTAGAGTCTGTGCGTGTAAGTGTGTGTGTGTGTGTGTGTGTGTGTGTGTGTGTGTGCGTGCGTGTGTGTGCTGCAGCAGGCAGCATTAGCGTAACGAGAACGTGTTAGCAGCCAAATATTTTTGTGAAAGGAGGCGGCGATGGGAGACAGCTACGTGTACCGGCGACTTCCCTACGCCAGAGGAGGCGAGGAGGGCGACGAGGAGGAAGGAGAGGAGGGAGGAAGGATGCGAGAGAGTGTCGGACGACAGATGGTAAAAAAGTTGTGAAGGAGAAATACCTTTTGATGATTGTGTATTGTTTATGGATCTTTTTACCGTTCAGTCCCTCCAGGGCTTTTTTTGTGATTGTTGCGACCTAAAACACTTGAATTTGCAGAAGCTTTGTTTTTAAAACGTTGCTGCAAAAGTAGACATTTTTAAAATTAACTTGTGATTTTATTATTCTGTTTTTTTTAGTTTCTTGTCACCTTAACCTAAAAAAGCACAGGATTTCAACATCATTTGGAAAACAAATACTCTAACGTTTTACTCGTTTTCTACTACACAGGCACTATACACCAGATGGCCGTAAAATAACATATTCAGTTCACTATCAATTACTGCACTGTTTTAATTGATAATAACTAAGGATGTCCGATAATATCAGACTGCTGATAATATCGGCCGATAAATGCTTTAAAATGTAATATCGGAAATTATCGGTATCGGTTTCAAAATTATCGGTATCGGTTTCAAAAAGTAAAATTTATGACTTTTTAAAACGCCGCTGTGTACACGGACGTAGGGAGAAGTACAGAGCGCCATTAAACCTTAAAGGCACTTCCTTTGCATGCCGGCCCAGTCACATAATATCTACGGCTTTTCACACACACAAGTGAATGCAAGGCATACTGAGGGTGGCCGTGTAAACAACTTTAACACTGTTACAAATATGCGCCACACTGTGAACCCACACCAAACAAGAATGACAAACACATTTCGGGAGAACATCCGCACCGTAACACAACATAAACACAACAGAACAAATACCCAGAACCCTCTTCCGGGACGCTACAATATGCACCCCCCCGCACCTCAACCCGCCCACCTTAACCTCCTCATGATCTCTCAGGGAGAGCATGTCCCAAATTCCAAGCTGCTGTTTTGAGGCATGTTGAAAAAAAATAATGCACTTTGTGACTTCAATAATAAATATGGCAGTGCCATGTTGGCATTTTTCCCCATAACTTGAGTTGATTTATTTTTGGAAAACCTTGTTACATTGTTTAATGCATCCAGCGGGGCATCACAACAAAATTAGGCATAATAATGTGTTAATTCCACGACTGTATATATCGGTATCGGTTGATATCGGAATCAGTAAGTAAGAGTTGGACAATATCGGATATCGGTAAAAAAGCCATTATCGGACATCTCTAATTATAACTAATGAGAGTAATAATTCATTAATACTGCATAAAGAAACACCATCAAAGGTGTCTTTATTGTCAGCTCTGTGGTCCACATATTGCAGACATTCTCCGTGTAAGTGTTTGTTCATCTTACACATTCATTTATGTTCAAACTCATTCTTCCCTGCACGTTAAGAGCATTTGTGAACTGTTGAGAGCGATAAATAGCGCTAATTTTGGCTGGTAAATGCGAGATGATGCAAGATTATATTATTATCACACTTCAACATCTCTAACATGTAAATGCCTCTTTGCGAGGTCAGCATTGCTAATAAAAATATGTTTTTAAATTGTTTTACCCTGGATAAATAAAGGTTAAATATATAAATAGATGTAAAGTAGGAAGTCGGGACAATGGAGTGTTGCTAAATGTTTATATACTTCATTACCCAGAAGGCTTAGCGCCGTAGACGGAAGCTGTAAGTAGTTCTGAGCTTTGTGGAAGAATGACAGTTGTGCCGTTTGAGCAATGAAGAGTTGATATATTGTTACACGTTGTTGTTCCTGCTTCGTCTACACAAGAAACAAACATACGTTTTGATTTGACAGATGACGTGCGAGTTTGAGCACTGCTTAGACAAATTCCGTTGACGAAATTGACGCAAATGTGCAGGGATGTCTTTAGACAAAAATGCGAGGTTGCGCCTAATTTGTGGTAATTGGTTGAATTGGCGCAATCGCAACATCGCAAATTCCTGGAGGGATTATATCTGTACGATATAACTATGTTTTAGAGAGTGATTTTCAAACTGTGGTACGCGATTTCCATCTAGTAGTATGCCAAATAATCACTTAAATTATAAAGTGTTTTATTTTCCTATTTTCAAACACAGTTTTACTGTTCAAACTATGTGTAATGTTACAGCGGCCAAAAATATTAAATATACTTTACTAAATAAAATCTGTGCCTTGTTTTTAATGAATACTTAGACCTACTACACTACTGTATTTTAATGTTGGTCATTGTGATGATACGCGGAGAGCCAAGTGTTTCTGAGGTGGTACTTGGTGAACAAAGTTTGACAACTACTGATTTATGATAACCAGCGCAGCCTAAAAAAATGATGTAGGAGTAC
This sequence comes from Nerophis lumbriciformis, assembly GCF_033978685.3. Classification (NCBI taxonomy): domain Eukaryota; kingdom Metazoa; phylum Chordata; class Actinopteri; order Syngnathiformes; family Syngnathidae; genus Nerophis; species Nerophis lumbriciformis. The sequence goes on along the minus strand of NC_084554.2, from coordinate 39,572,931 downwards.
AATTGAGAAGCTGTTGTAGCCAAGCAGCTTGAATCCTGATCTGATCCAGATTGCACAGCAGTGTAAACTGTGATCTGGTTCATACTTGATTACCTTTTACCAGTATGATGCTATGTAATACACTGATTCATTGTTGAATACGTTTGGGGATCTTTTGAATAAAGTGATATTTGAAAAATATAAACAACTGAAAAATGCAAGTCATACAGCAGAGCCTTGGCAGTGCATTGCAAACATTAGCATTTGAAGCTACGGCTGTAGGCGACCTCTGAAAGTTTTTTGTAATGACCTCCACAACTCATAGACCCCACACGTGCATAGTGACAGTAGTGTGGTGTGTGTAGATGCAGGGCGAGGAAGGCACCGAGTGGCTGCTAGAGCTGCTGACCGACGTCCAGCTGCAGCAGTACTTCCTGCGCCTACGCGACGAGCTCAACATCACGCGGCTCTCGCACTTCGACTACGTTAAGAACGAAGACCTGGAGAAGATCGGCATGGGGCGCCCGGGTAAGCACACCACCTCCCTGCTCCCTGAAATTAATTTAACGTCATTGGTGGTGCTCTGCTGCTCCAGGTCAGAGGAGGCTGTGGGAGGCCGTCAAGAGGAGGCGAGCGCTTTATAAACGCAAGTCCTGGATGAGCAAGGTGGAGCCCCACACACACACACACACACACGCGCACACACGCACACACACGTTGTGCATAATCAATTTGTTTTGAGTTTATTTGGAACTTTTTTACACATATGTACATACATACATGTGTATACATATGTGTATATATGTGTATATATATACACGTGTATATGTGTTTACATATGTATGTATACGTTGTGTAATTCGTAAATAAAAACAGAATACAATGATTTGCAAATCCTTTTCAACTTATATTCAATTGAATAAACTACAAAGACAAGATACTTAGTGTTCGAAATGAGAAACTTAATTTTCTTTTGCAAATAATCATTAACTTAGAATGTAATGGCAGCAACACATTGCAAAAAAGTTGGCACAGAGGCATTTTTACCACTGTGTTACATGGCCTTTCTTTTTAACAACACTCAGTAAACGTTTGGGAACTGAGGAGACTCATTTTTGAAGCTTTTCAGGTGGAATTATTTCCCATTTTTTACTTGATGTACAGCTTAAGTTGTTCAACAGTCTCCGTTGTGGTATTTTAGGCTTCATAATGCGCCATACATTTTCAATGGGAGACACGTCGGGACTACAGGCCGGCCAGTCTAGTACCTGCACTCTTTTACTAAGAAGCCACGCTGTTGTAACACGTGGCTTGCCATTGTCTTGCTGAAATAAGCAGGGGCTTCTATGATAACGTTGCTTGGATGGCAACATATGTTGCTCCAAAACCTGTATGTACCTTTCAGCATTAATGGTGTCTTCACAGATGTGTAAGTTACCCATGCCTTGGGCACTAATACACCCCCATACCATCACAAATGCTGGCTTTTCAATTTTGCGCCTATAACAATCCGGATGGTTCTTTTCCTTTTTGGTCCGGAGTACACAACATCCACAGTTTCCAAAACCAATTTGAAATGTGGACTCGTCAGACCACAGAACACTTTTCCACTTTGCATCAGTCCATCTTTGATGAGCTTGGGCCCAGCGAAGCCGGCAGCGTTTCTTTCGTTTTGCATAGTAGAGTTTTAACTTGCACTTACAGATGTAATTACTGACAGTGGTTTTCTGAAGTGTTCCTGAGCCCATTTGGTGACACACTGATGTCGCTTTTTGATGCAGTTCCACCTGAGGGTTCGAAGGTCCGTAATATAATCACTTACGTGCAGTGATTTCTCCAGATTCTCTGAACCTTTTGATGATATTACGGACCGTAGATGGTGAAACCCCTAAATTCCTTGCAATAGTTCGTTGAAAAATGTTATTCTTAAACTGTTCGACAATTTGCTCACTCATTTGCTCACAAAGCGGTGACCCTCGTCCCATTCTTGTTTGTGTATGACTGAGCATTTCATGGAAGCTGCTTTTATACCCAATCATGGCACCCACCTGTTCCCAATTAGCCTGTTCACCTGTGGGATGTTCCAAATAAGTGTTTGATGAGTTTGAGTTTGAGTTTGAGTTTGAGTTTATTTCGAACATGCAAGTATACAACATGATACATCACAATCTCCAGTTTCTCTTTTCAACATGTTCGAAAAGGAGTAGGAAGAAGCAGAGCTTATTTAATCCTACCCCTTTTCTTTTACATAACAGTTGCTAAAACTTTTGTTCACTTCCTGTTCTCAATTTATTCACAATATACTCCATAAGTAATCACAATAAAATAAGTAAATAAATGATAATTGGTGAAGTAAGTTACATTTCATATGTTGAGATAAGTAAGATTATTTTGTGAGTGAAAGAATAAAAGAATGGATGAGTTAAATAAATTCAGAATGTTTATCATGGTTCTTCTTCTTTGTACTTTGTAAACACTTTAAGTTTGAAGAGTTTCTTGAAGTGGATCATATTAGTACATTGTTTGATTGCTTTGCTTAATCCATTCCATAATTTAATTCCACATACTGATATACTGAAGGTCTTAAGTGTTGTACGTGCATACAAATGTTTTAAATTACATTTCTCCCTAAGATTATATTTCTCCTCTTTTTTTGAGAAGAATTGTTGTATATTCTTGGGTAGCAGGTTATAGTTTGCTTTGTGTATAATTTTAGCTGTTTGCAAATTCACTATGTCGTAGAATTTCAGTATCTTTGATTCAATAAATAAAGGATTTGTGTGTTCTCTATATCCAACATTATGTATTATTCTAACTGATCTTTTTTGTAACACCGTTAATGAATGAAGTGTACTTTTGTAATTATTTCCCCATATTTCTGCACAATAACTCAGATATGGTAACACTAGTGAGCAGTAGAGAATATGAAGTGATTTTTTGTCTAGAACATGTTTTGCTTTATTCATTATTGACGTGTTTCTTGCTACTTTATGTAGTATATTTTTTACGTGAGATTTCCAGTTCAATTTATCATCAATCATTATACCAAGAAATTTGGTTTCATTTACTCTTTCAATTTCTATTCCGTCTATTTGTATTTGTGTTTGACTTTCTCTTCTACTGTTACCAAATAGCATTATTTTAGTTTTACTGAGATTCAACGATAGTCTGTTTTTGTCAAACCATCTTTTTAATTTGTTAATTTCTTCTGTTATTATTTGTAGTATCTTCTGTGTGTTCTCTCCTGAACAAAACGCTGTTGTATCATCCGCAAATAATACTAACTTTAAATCTTTTGTAACTTTACAAATGTCATTTATATATAGATTGAATAATTTAGGTCCTAGTATTGATCCCTGAGGTACACCACAGGATATATTTAGCGTTGTAGAGGTGTGTTCGCCTACCTTCACGTATTGTTTCCTGTTCATTAGATAACTTCTTATCCAGTTTAAGACTAACCCTCTGATGCCATATCGTTCTAGTTTTTTGATTAAAATATTGTGATTAATTGTGTCAAATGCTTTAGTTAGATCCATAAAAACTGCTGCCGCACATTTTTTATTATCTATAGCATTGGTAATTTCTTCTGTAATTTCAATTAAAGCCATCGAAGTTGAAACATTAGCTCTGTATCCATATTGATTTTTTTCGAGTATTCTATTTTTATTTATGAAACTCTCTAATCTGTTATTGAACAGTTTTTCAATGATTTTAGAAAATTGTGGAAGTAAGGAAACAGGTCTATAATTTGTAAATTGATGTTTGTCGCCAGTCTTGTAAATTGGTGCATGAGCATTCCTCAACTTTCTCAGTCTTTTTTGCCACTTGTGCCAGCTTTTTTGAAACATGTTGCAGGCATCCAATTCCAAATGAGCTAATATTTGCAAAAAATGGCAACGTTTCCAGTTCGAACATTAAGTATCTTGTCTTTGCAGTCTATTCAATTGATTATAGGTTGAAGGGGATTTGCAAATCATTGTATTTTGTTTACGATTTACACAATGTGCCAACTTCACTGGTTTTGGGGTTTGTGTATCTATATATATATATATATATATATATATATATATATATATAATTTTTTTTGGACACACCTTCTCATTCACAACACAACTGATGGTCCCAACCCCATTGATAAAGCAAGAAATTTCACTAATCAACCCTGATAAGGCACACTTGTGAAGTTAAAACCATTTTAGGTGACTACCTCTTGAAGCTCATCGAGAGAATGCCATTAGTGTGCAAAGCAGAGCAAAGAGTGGCTATTTTGAAGAAACTAGAATATAAAACATGTTTTCAGTTATTTCACCTTTTTTTGTTAAGTACATAACTCCACATGTGTTCATTCATAGTTCTGATGCCTTCAGTGACAATCTACAATGTAAATAGTCATGAAAATAAAGAAAAGGCATTGAATGAGAAGGTGTGTCCAAACTGTTGGCTTGTTAGGGACGTCAAAAGTCCAATATTGCACTGTTTGTGTAACTTCCATCCATCCATTTTCTACCGCTTGTCCCTCTCGGGGTCGTGGGGGAGTGCTGGAGCCCATCCCAGCTGCACTCGGGCAAAAGGCAGGGTACACCCTGGACAAGTCGCCACCTCAGCGCAGGGCCAACACAAATAGACAACATTCACACTCACGTTTGTGTGTATAACTTATTGCATGAAATGATTTCTCTGCTTTCCTCCCATCAGGTGTTTCCCGTGAAGCGGCCCGACGCCGACCCACAGCAGCCCCTCCCACTGGGCGCGTTGTCCAGCGGCAGCGGGGCCACTCCCACCAGCGACTCTGCGGCCTCGCTCACGTGCCTCATCCGAGAGTCTGAGCTGCAGTTGTTCGAGCGCTTGGGCGACGGCACGTTCGGGGTGGTGCGCAGGGGCGAGTGGAGCGCCCCCAGCAGCCGAGTGGTGCGTTGGACTGTCAAAGGTCAGCATTAAACTTTGTGAGCGTCCTCCGTCTTTCTTTCGGTCCCGCAGCTGTCAGTGGCGGTGAAGTGTCTCAAGGCCGGCGTGCTGGACTCGGACGGGCTGGACGACTTCATCAGAGAGGTGAACGCCATGCACTCGCTAAGCCACCAGAACCTGATCCGCCTATATGGGATTGTCTTGACGCAGCCCATGAAGATGGTGAGCGACACACATGCACACATGCACACACACGTGCACGCACACACTCACTCCTATTGTGGCTCGGCTGTGTCCAGGTGACTGAGCTGGCGCCATTGGGCTCGCTGTTGGACCGTTTGAGGAAACGTCAGGGTCACATTCTGATCTCTGCGCTGTGCAACTACGCCGTGCAGGTCAGTTTTCAGACGACGAGAACGCCGACGTTGCAACATTGAGTGTGTGCACTTCTTGTCCTAGGTGGCATGTGGCATGGCCTACCTGGAGCAGCGTCGTTTCCTCCACAGGGACCTGGCGGCCCGCAACGTGCTGCTGTCTACCAACGACTTGGTGAAGATCGGAGACTTCGGCCTGATGAGGGCGCTGCCGTCACACGCCGACCAGTACGTCATGGAGGAGGGCCATAAAATCCCGTTCCCATGGTAATGAGGCATCTGGAGTTGGACATCATCCACACATCCACTAATGCAGGGGTGTCCAAACGTATTCCACTGAGGGCCGCACATTGAAAATCAAAGCATGCATGGGCCATTTTGATATTTTTCATTTTCAAAACAATACATTCTAAAGTTGTTTTTTTTCACCTTTTGGGCTCTCCTCATGTTTGGTCCCGGCGACCCGGAAGGGTTTCAAATCATAAAAATGCTAAAAATAAGTTGTATGTTATTAATTTCCTTTTATTCCACACTTACGGTACAGTAAATCTCTCGATCAACTTCAGGTCTATTTCTCGGTAAAAAGTAATTAATTTTTTAAAAAGTTTTAAGCCCTTTTTGGCAAAACCCTGTTTTTATGGCAAAAACACAAAATATGCATTATTTTCCTTTCCAAAAAATTCTAAGTGGAATATTTGATGTGAAGTAAATTGAGCCCTAAATAGTTCCATAATTCATAACATTAATTTAATTCATTATTATTTTCTGAGCAGTGAGAGTTAAAAAAACAAAAAAACCCACAAAATTTAAAATTTTTAAAACTTTCAACGCTTAAGTCTAAATCAACTTTAGGACTATCCGTCGATCATAAGTTTTTATTATTTTGTCATGTTTTTTTTAAAAATTGTTTTATGCCCTTTCATTTCAAAGTATGTTTTTTTTTAATGGCAAACTCACAAAATATGCAATATTTTCCCAAAAAGTTTTTCAAAAGTTGAATTTTTGATGTGAAGTAATTGGAGCCTTGAATGGGTCACTAATTCATAACAACATTGATTTTGATTCAAACATAACAAATAAAAAAAATTACAGTATTTTTAGAATGTGCTTCGGCCACATTTTCTGGACTATAGAGTATTTAAGCCACACCCCCTAAAAAGTATATATTTTGAATTGAATATATTTTCCATATATTAGGTGCACCGAACTATAAGCCGCAGATATATATGTTGTGAAATTAGTTATTTACACAAAAGGATTGTGTAAATGTTTATTTACATTCCTTAATTGTTTCCAAACAGTGCCTGTAACATGGCAGTAAAACGGCTGATCAAACAAAACAGAAGTCATCGCCCTGGACCCACTAGCTGTGGAAGCTGGCTCTCTAGTCAGCTAAACAGACTCAATAACTCTACAGTGACATTTTGGTGAATTTACTGAGGAATTTGTGAAACTGAAACAATACAAAAAGAATGCAGTTGTAAGTTAATAATACTAACTCAGACACTCGTAAACAAGTTAGCACATTAGCTTAAATCACATCACGTTGGCACGTACAAATATGCATGAAAACACTCCCAACACACATCAGTGACGGTTTCGTAGGTAAGAATTGTTTTAGTTATATTGTAACATTTACAAATGTTACTTGGAGTGATGAATGAAGAATCCATACGAGTGGAAACGCTGCGGACGATTAGAAGACGGAACGGCACTTCTACTTCCGGTACAAAGCTTCAAACAGCAGGAAACACTGTAGCCGTACAGCCAGCAGAACCTGCAGTGAACAAACTATTCCAACAGATGGCACCACAACACAAACAAACACAATTTAAGTGTCTTTGCATGTGTTTAATGAAAATTATTTGTATTATGGCCGTCAGAGAAGAAAAATCCATAAGTTAGCCGCACCGCTTTATAAGCCGCTTATAGTCCGGAATTTACGGTGGCTCTGTGCCGCAAATGACCCACGGGCCACACTTTGAACACCCCTGCACTAATCTTTGTGTGATTCCCTCCAGGTGTGCTCCGGAATCTTTGAAATCCCGCAGCTTCTCGCACGCCTCCGACACCTGGATGTTCGGGGTGACCCTTTGGGAGATGTTTAGCCATGGACAGGAGCCATGGATGGGCCTGAATGGAAGCCAGGTGCTTAGATACAAGTCCTGCCTTCACCATTCCAGAATTTGGTCCACTTTTGCTGACAGGGCGTTTTCTCGCAGATCCTCCACAAAGTGGACGTGGAGGCTGAGCGACTGTGCAAGCCGGATGACTGTCCTCAGGACATCTACAACGTCGTACTGCAGTGCTGGAGCCCCAAACCCGAGGACAGACCCACCTTTGTCGCCCTCAGGGACTTTCTGATGGAGGTAGAACACTTTTTCTTTAATGTGGAGATCTTATGACGAGCGCTAACGAGAGATGGGCGATATCCTCAAATATATATTCCAGCCTTCTGCGATAATTATATAAATCACAAATTATGTGGCATATAAATGATAATAAAGTGGAACATGGATTTTGAACTTAATTAGTTCTTCGAAATGTTCGTATAGTGAAGCAAATTTCTCCATAAGAAACAATTGAAATATGAATTATAAGTTGCAGATTCGACACAAGTCCATATTTTAAATGTAACTTAGATATTGGGTTTCACAATGTAAAGCGCTTTGAGTCACTTGAGAAAAAGCGCTATATAAATGTAATTCACTTCACTTCACTTATACACTTTAATCACAATATAAAGTGCTATACAGAGGTGATGCATCAACTTTGTATTTATTAGCAAGCCAAAAAACGATGAACTGTCCTGCTCTGCCAACACTCGCACACACATTGAAGTCCCTTTGGTGCCCTCACAAACGATCAGAAATCACAAAAACGTAATTTTTACAACCATATTGCTACAATAATAAACATTTTAAAAAGTAATCATTAACATTGGCAAAGGAGGAGCTAACGAGAAAGCAGCAGACAGCTAGAGAGAGAATAGAATCTCGGAGAAGGGCCGTCCGTGTTTGTGTGCCTTGAAAGACACGCTGCTGATAGCTCTTCTCTCCGCTGTGAAATAAGTCTGCTTTGGCATATTTTCAGAAAAGTTCAGTCTCATCACAATTAAAACTTGCTGTAGTACGATGCCTGCTTTCATCAATTTCCCCATACTTGTGAGCGCCATTAATGTACTCCTTACAAATAGTCCTATTTTTTAAATTATTATTTTTGGAACTCCACAGCGATTCTCTCTTCCTTTCCACGCTTGTCTGTTGTTTTTTTGGAACTCCCGTTGAGTTAGCAAAATGCACAAAACTTGTTAACAGGCAAAAAAAAAGAAGAAAAGGGCCCACACCCTGAGAAGTGAAGTAAAGGGCTCCACTTCCCCAAAAATGCTGCGCCCTGCTTTTTGTCTGCATGCATGACACAAAATGAAAGTGTTCATACACAGAGACATATATGGCTTTATCTCAAAGTTCCCAAATCGAGGTGTTTGTAAATCGAGGTTCTTCTGAAAAGCCCTTCCAAAATGGTTTACAAAGGCTCCTTTAGCTCCTGACGTATGCAGTAACAAATTGTCACTTCTGATTGTATTATTTTCTCAAAAACTATTAATAATATTCTTGTTATTTTTTGTTGTAATATGGCTCTATCTACACTTTTGTTAAAATGTAATAATCACTTATTCTTCTGTTGTTTCAGTTTTGACCGATACGACAAATGTGCGTTTCGATCCAATACCAAGAAGTAGTTACAGGGTCATACCAATGCTGATACTTCAAATTTTCAACATCACTAAATGATTGCATTTTTGATCACAATCGTAGTTAGGCAACAACACAGAGTGTTATTTCCCTGTTACGTTTTATTACATGCAATATTCTGAACAACGTTAAATCAGTAGTGCAAAATAACTAACTATTGGCTCTTATTTAAGTCCTTTGGTCTTTGCCCTTAAAGTCCTCCTGTGTCCAAGGAGTCCTGAGTTTGTAAACTATAACAAAATCGATTTTCTTATAACAAGAAATATCGATCTAATAACTGTAGTATCAACCATATTCTGACGGTGTGTTGTGTAGCATGTTTAGCTAAGTTAGCTGCTAGCGAGGACACTACATTACGGTCGCCCACTTGCAGCTGCCAAATTAGCGGGACACACCTAGAATGTGTCATCAACATACATTATAACGATATGACCATAGTATTAAGAGCTCTGTCCTCGGCCAAATGTGTATCATTTATATCAATATCGTGCAATCCTAGTGCTAATATCCTTCTTTTTCAGACCATGCCGACAGACATGAGAGCTCTCCAGGACTTTGCGGAGGAAGGCAAGCTTGAGATTCAAATGAATGATGTCATCGCCATCATAGAAGGAAGGTCAGTTCTTCAACTCCTCATCCATCTTCCCGTTTATGCTTCACACATACTTTTGTTTTAGTGCGTGTGCGAGACAACTGCACAAAGCATCATCTGTTGATGTCACATTCCTCGCGTGACTGTCGAATTACTGAGCGCCTATGTGCCAGCTTGCGGAGTCCCAGGTGGCGCCCTCATGTGTCCGCGTGTGCTTCTGCAGGGCAGAGCACTACTGGTGGAGAGGCCAGAACAGGCGAACGCTGCGCATGGGCCAGTTCCCTCGCCACGTGGTGACGGCGGTGGCGGGCCTGTCCGCACACGACATCAGCCGGCCGCTCAAGCACTCGTTCATCCACACGGGACACGGGGACACCGACCCGCACCGTAGCTGGGGCCACGCCGACCGCATAGACAGGTCAGCGGTGCTTAGAATGCTCACTCTTGGTACTTGGGCTCCGTCTTGTGGTACACGGGAACAGTACAAGGTATTTTACCGACGTGAGTACAACTAATATAGCCGGTGAAGTTTATTAAAAAGGTTGTTTGAATGATATTAACAAAGTCCAAGACGACCTACACCCACTATCAAAAATGCAAAATGCTTCTTTTAGCTGATAGCCAAACCTAACTCAGTCATAACGTTATCAAAGCTTACCGTTAAGCATTTACACAATGCACCAGTATTATATATATATTAATTAAGAATTTGATGTAATTAATCTATTTGTGGCATTGTAAGAGAGAGCTATGAACAATGTTTTGTCCTGCATCTCCTGTCACATAACTGTGGTGCATTCAAGGACACTCTATGAAAAGCTACTCAGTGGCCTAGTGATTAGAGTGTCCGCCCTGAGATCGGTAGGTTGTGAGTTCAAACCGGCCGAGTCATACCAAAGACTATAAAAATGGGACCCATTACCTCCCTGCTTGGCACTCAGCATCTAGGGTTGGAATTGGGGGTTAAATCACCAAAAATGATTCCCGGGCGCGGCACCGCTGCTGCCCACTGCTCCCCTCACCTCCCAGGGGGTGAACAAGGGGATGGGTCAAATGCAGAGGACAAATTTCACCACACCTAGTGTTGTGTGACAATCGTTGGGACTTTAACTTTAACTTTAACAGAGGCGTCACTAAGCTTTGAAGACATGGGTAAGTTTAACCCACAGGAGATGCACTGGCAATAATATTATCATCGGATTAAAGATCCATTATTATGATTCGTATTATCCACAAGGCGTATGAAACTTTGGGCACCTAACGATTCGATCCGATTTAGATTCCTGGGGTGACAATTCGATTCAGAATCGGTTCTCGATTTAAACAGATTCTTGCAATGTATTATTTGGTTTAAAATGTATGGAACTTTCAAATTAGGTTAGAGGTTAAAAAAAAGCTCCTTCTGATTGCATGGAGATGGCCTAAAAATGTATTTCTAAAAATGTATTACTGTAAAAAAATGTATTACAATTTCTTCTTTTTTTTTTTTAATTTTTTTTTTTATCTATTTTTGAAAATTATGAATAGATTTAGATCCGAATACATTTTTTGTGCACCCCTAATTTACTGCTGATAATTATACATGAATAAACTAATCTCTACTTTACAAATCAAGGAAAACTTGACAAATGTATTTATAATCATATGATTATTTGAATTCATATTTTGGTCAATTTATATAGAATTTATTGGCACTTTTTTGTAAAAACAAAACAGATCTCGTCTAGATACGATAAAACCATCTTTCAAGTCTAAAACCTAATTAACGTTTTTACATGTGTTTTTAAAAAAAATGTTTTTTTTGTGTGTGTATGGGGTGGCGGTGTTGGGTTCAGCGTGGGATTAGTGGCCCTTCAGGGTGCAGAATTTGGTGCTTCTTGCAGCACAGTATCTGTGCAATGCAGTTACTATGAATGTCCACTGGGGCGCAGCACTGCACCACAGACTGCAGCCTCCACGATGACATCACTCAATGCAAACAACAACCCTGATACTAAATCATCTCTTGTCCTCTTCAGTCTATATTTGGGGAACCCCATGAAACCCCCAGATGTTCTCGGAGTGGACCCTTGCATGTCAAGACCGACCAAGCTCCCCAACCGGGCCAAGAGTAATAAAACAAGACTTTTTAGTTGTCGTTTTTAACAAAGACTGACATGTAAAATGTGTTCTACTTCCTTGAAGAGCAACCACCTCCTCGCCCTCCTCAGCCCGCAGTGCTGCTGAAGAGTAAGTGTCCCCTCTGCTGTCCGCCATGTCCAGCCACGTCCTCTTGACTCCTCTGATGTGCCCTCAGAGCCTTACTACGATTCCGTGATGGAGGATTATGACGATGAGGAAGACGACCCCACCAGCGCTCGGCCCGGCTTAAAGAGGGTCGGCGTGACCCTGGGCCTCAAGCTCCGCCCATGGGAAGGCTGCGGTGGCGGCGCACGCGCGGACGCTGGCGAAGTGTCGCTCATCGACTTCGACGACAGCTTCAGCTCGACCACGCCCTCACCGCTCACCGAGACGCAGCAGCCAGATGAGGACACGCTGAAGGTGCGCTTTGCAATTTTTTTACAATCCCAAAAAGGGTTGCACGATACAGACAATATAAATATGAAAGAGCTTTTAATACTGTCATCATATCGTGATAATGCATGTTGATGGGACATCTTAGCTGTGTCCCGCAAATTTGAACAGCAACAAGCAAACAAAGGCGTCCTTAATAAAATGTCCTCACTAGCGTCCATCCACAGTGCGAAGACCGCAAATAAACTAAGTAACATTATCATTGGAGGTCTACAGCAGGGGTGTCCAAACGTTTTGACTTGAAGGCCGCATTGGGATAAATATATACAGTGTGTGTGTGTATATATATGTGTGTATATATATATATGTGTGTATATATATATATATATATATATATGTGTATATATATATATATATATATATATATATATATATATATATATGTCTTAATAAGGTTATCCAAAAAATAGTGCTCAATACCGTAGTAGAGCGCAATATATGTATGTGTGGGGAAAAAAAATCACAAGACTATTTCATCTCTACAGGCCTGTTTCATGAGGGGGGTACCCTCAATCGTCAAATCTCCTGACGATTGAGGGTACCCCCCTCATGAAACAGGCCTGTAGAGATGAAATAGTCTTGTGATTTTTTTTTCCCCCACACATACATATATATATATATATATATATATATATATATATATATATATATATATACACACACACATATATGTGTATGTATATATATATATATATATGTGTGTGTGTGTGTGTATATATATATATCAGTGACGTGCGGTGAGGTTGATGGCTGGTGAGGCACTGACTTCATCACAGTCAGATTTACAAACATATGAACCCTAAAGAGTATCTTATTCACCATTTGATTGGCAGCAGTTAACGGGTTATGTTTAAAAGCTCATACCAGCATTCTTCCCTGCTTGGCACTCAGCATCAAGGCTTGGAATTGGGGGTTAAATCACCAAAAATGATTCCCCGGCGCGGCGCCGCTGCTGCCCACTGCTCCCCTCACATCCCAGGGGGTGAGCAAGGGGATGGGTCAAATGCAGAGGACAAATTTCATTACACCTAGTGTGTGTGTGACAATCATTGGTACTTTAACTTAACTTTAACTTTACACATACAAACTGTAGCACACAAAAAAGCACATTTAATTAAAAAAACGTTATTATGGTCTTACCTTTACTTATAAGTGCGGGAACAGTGGTGTTTGTGTTGGAGGAGTTGTGAATGAATGAAATATGAAATCCGTGCTGCAGTCTGCAGGTGTACCTAATGTTGTGTCCCTGCAGTCGTTCACGTACGGCTCCTCCGGCGCGAGCAATGTTGTTTTTGCACTTTTTGGCTTCTTGTTAAGTTTTTTTGGGTGGATTCGGTCTTGCACGTGGAGGGTTTGGGTGTGGCTTTGGTTGGTGTGTCCACCAGGAGGCGGGTTTACTGCGAGCATCAGCCAGTGCGTCTTCGCAGCAGTTTTATGATCGCTCAGCACAAGAAATACGTTACACACATACAGTTGTTGACAAAATACACTGTACATTAAATACCTCAGCTAACTAAACTATGGAAATATATAGTATAATTCATATAGCAATACGGTCTCACTGCACTGCAGGCCAGCATTTAGCCGAGTCATTGCGCAATCCATGTTGAGGCACTGAGTGACGTGCCTCAACTGGCTGCTGATCACCGCACCGTCTCTTCTCAGTATTTGAACGGCAAATGTGAAAATTCAGCTATTTTGAATAATAATAATCTAAAACTGGTGAAGTTAAATGGAAAATAACTTTATAGTATAATCACTGAATACATATAACAATTTAATAAATATTTTTTCTTTTTACATTTTTTTTCTTTCCATGATGGCAGGTGAGGCCATATATATATATATATATATATATATATATATATATATATATATATATATATATATATATATATATATATATATATATATATATATATATATATATATATATATATACACACCGGTATTAGTATAGTACCGTGATACTAATGAATAATTTTCGGTACGATACCATCTCTGAAACGTACCGGTCCCGCGTCGAAGTCACGTCGTGACATTGCTGGTTTACAGGCAGACGAGCATGTTCGGCGGCACACAATCACAGAGTACTTACAAGCAGGCACAGTGTGTAGACAGAAAAGGGAGAACCATAAAGGTGAAGTTATAACACTGAAACGCCCACAGGAAGAGATGCTTTAAGGCATGGCTAGCCAGTTAGCATCTAACGTCCATCCGCCGTCGGCAGTGTTTTAGCTACTCCTAAATCACTAATCTTCGCCTCCATGGCGACAAATAAAGTAAGTTTCTTACAAGTATAATCCCTGCAGGGTGAGGAATAGCTAAACTTAGCTCACAGGCATCAAAATGTAAACAAACACCATGGGTGGATCTACACCTAACATCCACTGTAATGATATCAAGTACAGGCACGTATCTAGTCCATACTACTATGATTACGTCGATATTTTTTGGCATCACAACATCTTTCGTTTTTTCAAATGTATATTATGTTTATAAACTCAGGAAATATGTCCCTGGACACATGAGGACTTCGAATATGACCAATGTATGATCCTGTAACTACTTGGTATAGGATTGATACCCAAATTTGTGGTATCATCCAAAACTAATGTAAAGTATCCAAACAACAGAAGAAAAAGTGATTATTACAGTGTAGATAGAACATGTTAAAAAAGAAAGTAAGCAGATATTAACAGTAAATGAACAAGTAGATTAATAATTAATTTTCTACCACTTGTCCTTAATAATGTTGACAAAATAATAGAATGATAAATGACACAATATGTTACTGCATATGTCAGCAGACTAATTAGGAGCCTTTGTTTGTTTACTTACTAATAAAAGACAAGTTGTCTAGTATGTTCACTATTTCATTTAAGGACTTAACTGCAATAAGAAACATATGTTTAATGTACCCTAAGATTTTTTGTTAAAATAAAGCCAATAATGCACTTTTTTTGTGGTCCCCTTTATTTAGAAAAGTACCAAAATTAATTTAGCAAGTATCGTTACATTAGTATATATACATGTATACATATGTACATACGCTAAGATGGAGCTCTTGAATGTAAACGGGTAGGGGGATCAATTCAAATATCAACAGTAATGTTAACACATATAGTCTCAATTTATGTTCGATACTACAGTGATTAGATCGATATTTTTGTTATTATCCTAAAATCGTTTTAGGGCGTTTTTGTTATTGTTTAAAATAAGTCCCTGGGCACAGGAGGACTTTTAAGTCCAAAAATCTAAGGATATCAATAGAACTATTTGTAGTTTTTCCATATGTTTACTAATTTTGCACTATTGATTTTAATTTGCTCAAAATATTGTATGTAATAAAAGAGGATAAGGAAAAAGTTATATATTTCATTGATATTGTTACACTTTCATTCTGTGGTTATGTCTGATTATATTTGTGATGATGAAATGTAATCATTCAATGATCTTGATCATTAGAAGAATCAGTATCAGCATTAGTATGACCAAGACTGTTACTAATAACTACTGTGTTGGATCCATACCCAAATGTATGGAAAATAACTAATGTGAAGTATCCAAACAACAGAAGAATAAGTACTTATTACATTTTAACACATGTGTATTGATTAACACCACAAACCACCTAAATAAGTTACTGTAAGTGAGGGCGGGGCTTTTCCTCTGCTTCCCTTTTTTACTGTAAGTTTGTGAAGATGAACTAAAAAGCAATAAACCAAGCGTTTTTCCTCTAAATAAAAAGCAGCAGCTGAGGACTGCAGCCACTTAAACAACAACAACAGTGGGCCTCTCGGGGGTCCGCGCTCGCCGCCTTTCGCCCGGGAATGTCATAGCGGTAACCTCTTCCCCTCGGATGCACGCAATGTGACGAGATGGTGCGCATTGATTGCTGACTTAATGCTTCACGCTTTAATGGCTGACTTTGTCTCTCGCTATTTGCACCCTTCTTGCATCAGAAGCAAACAAAGAAATAACCCGTTATTGTTTCGCTTTCAGAAACGTTGGTGCATTGTGTCCAATAAGGATAATAAAACCAATCCAATGAATATAAGCTTAGCTACCTGCTTTTAGCTTTGTAGTAGATGATCTGATTGATATTTTTTTTTTACCATAATCAATGAAAAACTATTCCCCGGTCCGCACTTTAGGGGTCAGGTCACTCAAAGGCACCTCTATTTATTTTATTTTGAATTGGTTTCTTTGCATTTATTAGCAGGACGTTTGAATCATGATGAAAATATTGCCAAGTATGAGTAACTTCAATATTTTAGGACACGCCCTCCATCCTGGACTGGCCCCTCCCACAGCCGACCTACGACGAGGTTGCTACGGAACTGCCGGACCAATCGGAGGACCAGGAGGTGCGATCCATCAACAAAGGGACAACGGAAGAGGCCCCGCCCACTCCCTCCGGCGCCGCCATGTTGGGCAGGAACGAGTCTCAGTCGGCCGACCTCTTCCAGGAGCTCCAGCGAGAGGTGGAGAGGTGTTGAAGTCCGAGGTATCGTTGTTTGAGCTAACTTGCTGTCCCCATGCTGACGTAGGTGATGGTGAAGCTGCAGGTTCCCATGGCGACAGGCCGCTCTCTGCCCTCCTCGCCGCTCCCGCCGCCACTGGCCCCGCTCACGCCTCACCGGCAGATCTACCTGCCGCCTCCCTCGCCGTCCTCCAGCTTCACGTCGGGCTTCGGGGACCGACCGGTGGTGCCGCCCCGCAGCCCCGCGCCGCCGCTGCGCCCCTCCAAGGGCGCCTCCCACCCGCACCACAGCTCCATCTCTCTGGAGCTGGAGGACACGCCTCCCCAGATCCCTCCGCGGGACCGCGCCCTCTCCCAGCCGGGTTCGCGCTCCTCCTCGCCGCTCACTCTGGTGCCGTCCTCCCTCTTCCTTCCACCTCCCCCGCTTTCCGTCTCCCCCCGTCGGGCGTCTGGCCTCCTGGGTCCCCTGCTGTCCTGCTCCCCTCCCAAAGGCCCGCCTCCTGGTTCTTCTTCCTCCTTTTTGGATCCTCTGGCCTTGCGGGAGCCTCGTGGAGTCTCCTCCGCGATTGACAGCTCGCAGAGCTCTGCCCCGGCCCCATTGCCAGAGCGACCAGCTATACTGGAAAGGTGCGATGACGACATATCGAGAGTTTTCGGCGTGAGATGCTTGTAGCGGCAGTTATGAAAGAGCGTTCTATTTTCCGCCCCGCTGGCACATACAACACTGTTTTTACCGCAGCTTTGATAAGCAGAAGAATGGAAAAAAGTCATGCAAGAATCACTCAATACAATCTCTGCTTGACTGACAGGCTCGCGTGTATTTATCTCCCTGTGTGCTGAATCACTTCGCACACCTCCAATGTTTGCGCCCTTTGACGTCATTCCTTCCAAGATGTTTGCTTTTGATTCCCTCAGTCTACACTAAAAAAAAAAAGGATATAAGTAAATGATAAAAATATATTCTCCGGAAGTACCTCAACTTGTGAGTTTAATTAGTCCTGTGAGGGAGATCTTAACTCAAAACACTAAAATCGACATCCCCTATTGAAATGAATAGAAACCAATTAAATCTGTGCTTGTCCCGCTCACCCCCAAATGTTAACATGTAACTTGTAGGGATGTGACTCTTTGGGCACCTAAGGATTGGATTTCTGTGGTGACTATTCGATTCAACAGGATTCTCGATTTGAACTGATTCTCGCAATATATTTTTTGGGTGTAGTAATTATAATTAAACTTTTTTAAAACAGCTTACAGGTTAGTAAAGCTCTTTGTTGCATAGAGATGGCCTTAAAACGTCCATCCATCCATTTTCGACCGCTTATTCCCTTTGGGGTGGCCTTAAAACGTATTTAGAAAAATAGATTCTTAGTAAAAAAAAAAATATATGTATATATATATATATATATATATATATATATATATATATATATATATATATAAACATATCTACAGTAGGTAAGGTTTTCATATGGTCCAATTCCTGGGTGGATCTCAGATAAGAGGAAGGACTGGGGGTTAATCATTTTGGAATGCTATCGGCTGAAAATGAAGGAAAGCGCCACTCTACGTGGCAACTGACGCTGTGGTCAAAGTTGGAAGTGCCACAAAACACATTTCAAGATATTCAACACTCTACTGCCATCTGGCGGCTAAAGTGGACAGTGAACCCTCCCAATTCGTCACGTATCCTGTGTCTGGTAAACCGGGATGAATGGGGCCCTATGAATCCCCCTTCCTACTGTATGTGTGTGTGTATGTATATATATATATATATATATATATATATATATATATATATATATAAAATAATTATGAATCGATTAAGAATCGGAATGAATAAAAATTGCGATTCGGATGTGAATCGATTTTTTTTTTGCGCACCCCTAGTACATTCCTTTTAAAAATAAAATTGCATGTACAAATTTATGTTATATAAACACAATATAATAGAATGTACAACTATAGTAGTTTCATAAAATAATGTACAGCATTTACCTTTAGAGAGTGGACTTTGACAGTTTCTTCTTCAATCTGCTTCTCTGTCAAACACACCGTCAGCAGCTTCTTGATATTTTCATGGATGAATGTTCGCCGTTTCCTTATTATTTTAACATTCTTGGCTGGTGTTACTCATTTTGCTTCAGTATGGTGCAGACTCACAGTGATACAAAACTGCTTCGTCAAGTTGGCTTTTGATGATTTCTTTCTTTCAGTTAGAGACTATCGTTCACTTTTTTTTCCTCGGCACTGTCCTTTACACTCACTTTCTTCCTTCCCATGTTTGTAAAACTAAGTTACGTCGATCTTTAGCTATAAGCTAATGCTAGCGAGTAAGATCAGATGTTTTAGGCGGATCTTAAGGGGTTCACTTTGACATTTCGTATGCTAAGTAATGTCAGGGATTCTTGTGACTCAACCTTTTACTTGTAACTTAAAGCAGACTACTTAACCAGTAATGACACTTAGCTCAAAACACTCTTATTTAAGTTAATATACTTCTCTATATACACTTAATTTATAATATAATTTTAAATATTGTGTGAATACACTTTGAAAAAGAAACAAGTGTTTTCAAAAGGCAGTATTTAATACTTCCTGTCTCCCTCTAATCAAGGTACGGCGCAGCCAATATGGCGGCGGTCAAACCAATGATACAGCACCCTGCCCGGGCCAAGTCCAACTCCTCTTACAACAACAACAACAACGGACGGACGGCAGCTCCCAGCATGCAACGGGAGCTGAGCATCATACAGGTGTGTGCAAGGAAGAAGACAACACGCACGAAGCGAGCGTCTGGTAATATCCTGCGCCGTGTTTGTCTTGGAGCAGGTCCAAGGAGCCGTTCATGGGGTCACACTGGACGAGTGTCAGGCTGCGCTGCAAAGTCAAAACTGGGGAATCCAGCAGGCCGTCGACCATTTGAAGGTAGCTAGTTTATGTGCCTCACAGTCAAAATATCTAATTTTAGGGTAAATGACGCTTGTGGCGCCCCCGACTGGTTGTGCTCACAATACTTTGGAAAACACATGTAATCATTAGACCGGTCACCAAATACTACCTTGGAAAAAACTTTGGCTCTCCAAGTACCAACATAATAATCAACATTAAAATACAGTAGTGTAACTAGACTGATCTCCAGTTTGACCCCGATTGAGACGTGGTTGAATTGTGGATGATTGTTGAGCCTTTTGTCTGCTTTTGTGTATTGCTGCACCATGTTGGGGCCATTCAGTCTGTGGCTTTATATCAATATTTGCATGCACTTATTTGACTGATTGTATCTTAAAAAAAAGAACATTTGATTTGTATTGTATTGTATTTCTGTTAGCTCGGTGTCAAAAAAAATTCTATAAATGTTTTAAAAAAAATACAGTAGCCTGGTAGGACTAAGAAGGTTGTATTTAATATTTTGACCACTGTCACATTACACACAGTGCACAAATATTGTCAAAAATGATACTCCATATGCAGTACATACACTATATTGCCAAAAGTATTTGGCCACCTGCCTTGACTCACATATGAACTTGAAGTGCCATCCCATTCCTAACCCATAGGGTTCAATATGATGTCGGACCACTTTTTGCAGCTATTACAGCTTCAACTCTTCTGGGAAGGCTGTCCACAAGGTTGCAGAGTGTGTTTATAGGAATTTTCGACTATTCTTCCAAAAGCGCATTGGTGAGGTCACACACTGATGTTTGCCGAGACGGCCTGGCTCTCAGTCTCCGTTCTAATTAATCCCAAAGGTGTTCTACCGGGTTCAGGTCAGGACTCTGTGCAGGCCAGTCAAGTTCTTCCACACCAGACTCTGTCATCCATGTCTTTATGGACCTAGCTTTGTGCACTGGTGCACAGTCATTTTGGAAGAGGAAGGGGCCTTCTCCAAACTGTTCCCACAAGGATGGGAGCATGGAATTGTCCAAAATGTTTTGGTATCCTGGATCATTCAAAGTTCCTTTCACTGGAACTAAGGGGCCAAGCCCAACTCCTGAAAAACAACCCCACACCATGATTCCTCATCCCCCAAATTTCTGCACAATGCAGTCCGAAACGTAGCGTTCTCCTGGCAACCTCCAAACCCAGACTCGTCCATCAGATTGCCAGATGGAAAAGCGTGATTCATCACTCCAGAGAAGGCGTCTCCACTGCTCTAGAGTCCAGTGGCGATGTGCTTTACACCACTGCATCTGACGATTTGCATTGGACTTGTTGATGTATGGCTTAGATGCAGCTGCACGGCCATTTCCATGAAGCTCTCTGCGTACTGTACGTGGGCTAATTGGAAGGTAACATGATGTTTGGAGCTCTGTAGCAACTGACTGTGCAGAAAGTGGGCGACCTCTTTGCACTATGCGCTTCAGCATCCGCTGACCCCTCTCTGTCAGTTTACGTGGCCTACCACTTTGTCGCTGAGTTGCTGTTGTTCCCAAACTCTTGCATTTTCTTATAATAAAGCCGACCGTTGACTTTGGAATATTTAGGAGCGAGGAAATTTCCCAACTGGATTTGTTGCACAGGTGGCATCCTATGACAGTTCCACGCTGGAAATCACCGAGCTCCTGAGCGCGGCCCATTCTTTCACAAATGTTTGTAGAAACAGTCTCCATGCCTAAGTGCTTGATTTTATACACCTGTGGCCGGGCCAAGTGATTAGGACACCTGATTCTGATCATTTGGATGGGTGGCCAAATACTTTTGGCAATATAGTGTATTTCGAGACTTCTTTGTGGTACCACTAAATGGAGCACGCATATAGAATGTCCGCCCTGAAATCGGTAGGTCGTGAGTCATACCAAAGACTGTAAAAATGGGACCCATTACCTCGCTGCTTGGCATTCGGCATCAAGGGTTGGAATTGGGGGTTACATCACCAAAAATGATTTCTGGGCGCGGCCACCACTGCTGCTCACTGCTCCCCTCACCTCCCAGGGGGTGATCAAGGGGGATGGGTCAAATGCAGAGAATAATTTCGCCACACCTAGTGTGTGTGTGACAATCATTGTACTTTAACTTAATAACACTAGCGGTTCGGGAACCAAAGTTTGAGAATCACTGCATTAGACAAATGAGCACTTAGTTACGTGCCCCTGTAAATATGTTTTTGCTTGATGGCGGCCATATTTTCGACCTATTTTGTACCCGTTTTAGGTGGGTACCAACTTTGGTGGTGATTCGGCAAATTGCCTTGAAGTTACCGTGAGTCGTTTTGTAGCAACTGCATTCAGTTATGTAAGAAATTTCAAGTCATTCTGACTTATGGCAACATTGTTGTGTATTTGTCACAAAAATAAAATCACGGGCAACACTCTTTTTTTATTATTATTTATTTATTTATTTATTTTTTAGCCTGCTTAGTGGCCTTGTGGTTAGAGTGTCTGCCCTGAGATCGGTAGGTCGTGAGTTAATACCAAAGTCATACCAAAGACGATAAAAATTTGACCCACTACCTCCCTGCTTGGCATTCAGCATCAAGGTTTGGAATTGGGGGTTGAATCACCAAAATGATTTCCGAGCGCGGCCACCGCTGCTGCTCACTGCTCCCCTCACCTCCCAAGGGGCGGAACAAGGGGATGGGTGAAACGCAGAGAGTAATTTCAGTGACTATCAGTGGTACTTTAACTTTAACTTTTTGATAAATTAAAAGTAAAAAAAATCCTAAATCTTCTAATATTCATTCCACAATGGTGGATTGCCGCAAAAGTGGGCGGAGCAACACTAAGTTTTTCTTCATTTTCACTTCCTGTAGCTGGGAAATGTCCCAATATTTTTCTCCCAAGTTGTATGGCGACGACAACAACAACAAAAGCCTTATCAGATGACATTTATTGTACTGTTTTGTTTTCTGTCATTGTGGATGAAGGTGGAGCAGTTGTTTCGTC
This sequence comes from Nerophis lumbriciformis, assembly GCF_033978685.3. Classification (NCBI taxonomy): domain Eukaryota; kingdom Metazoa; phylum Chordata; class Actinopteri; order Syngnathiformes; family Syngnathidae; genus Nerophis; species Nerophis lumbriciformis. Next base: position 39,550,378 of record NC_084554.2, on the reverse strand, counting down.
TGGGCCTGCGGTCCCGGTCCGAGTGCGAGGCGCTGCTGCGGCGCTGCCAGTGGAACCTGGAACAGGCCAGCTCGCTCATGCTGGACGCGTATGGACCGCACTGCAACAGCATATGTAAATAATCACCATTTGAAATAAAAAGTGGTGTTCCCCAGGGCTCTATGATAGATCCACGGTATGTTACATCCGCTGACTGCCTCTCTCTCAATTGTCTGACAGGAAGTGACGGCAGCAGGAGATATCAGCGGTGACTCTTCTGTCCAAGGACCCGGCATTGAATGTTCTCCTCTTGTATGTACTGTGAACACATGCTCCAAACTGGTGTCGCACAATTGAACCGCTTACTTGAACTCAGACATGCGCTGGTTATTTATTTTTACTACTTAAATGTCATATTTGAGATGCACCAACTTACTGCAGCTGTATAAAAAGAAACCCCACGCGAATGCGCAACACTTCTTATGTCGTGTATCCGCAGGTGGAAATAAAAGTGGTATGAAAAGAGAATGCCCCCGGGATCAAACGTGTGACCTTTCCATTACGGGACAAGTCTCTCTACCACACTCCATCCCTCCCCGCTCATATTGATTGCAGTGGCGCTCTGAATCAGTGTGTGATCCCTGGACGGCTTTTCTCATCCACAACATCACTAAGCACTCCTGTCGCATTTACCGATGGTGCGTGACACACACACACACACACACACACACACACACACACACACACACACACACACACACACACACACACACACACTCCATTCACTCACTCAGTTTGCAGACAGACAATCTACCTCATGACTCAATCAAATTTGTGGTATCAAATCACATGACGAGTTTGATGCCAGACAAGTAAGTAAGTGAGATTTCCCAGCCTGCTGAATGACTTGTCAGTTGTGCTTACTCAGCTTGGGCTTGGACTTCGGACTGTTTATCCTAATGTTAGCTCCGTGTTCTCTGCCACGTTTTTATTTATTTATTTTTGGCATTCATTTAGTTAGCCAACAAATGAGGTTCCCCTGGAGTCAATCATGAGTCCACTGTAAAAATGTGTTTTTAAAAAGTCTGAGTCCGTTTTGCGTATTCTAAGGGTCGCACAGACTAGAGGGAATTCGTGGCTTTTTGAAGTGATCCGAATCCGGAGCCTGGCTCGTTATTATAGTTCTTTTTTTCATCTGTATTTATTTTTTTGTAATTAATGAAACAATCACTGGTAGCCATTATTAGATCATTTACTTACCTCAGTATTACTATTATTCTAAAATATTTACAATATATATTTTTTTCTGTTGTAAGTACACCTCTGCACAATGATAGGCAAGCTACCGTATTTTTCGGACTATAATTCGCAGTTTTTTTCATAGTTTGGCCGGGGGTGCGATTTATACTCTGGAGTGACTTATGTGTGAAATTAACACATTACTGTAAAATATCAAATAATATTATTTAGCTCATTCACGTAAGAGACTAGATGTATAAGATTTCAATGGGATTTAGCGATTAGGAGTGACAGATTTTTTGGTAAACGTATAGCATGTTCTATATGTTATAGTTATTTGAATGACTCTTACCATAATATGTTACGTTAACATACCAGGCACGTTCTCAGTTGGTTATTTATGCGTCATATAACGTACACTTATTCAGCCTGTTGTTCACTATTCTTTATTTATTTTACATTGCCTTTCAAATGTCTATTCTTGGTGTTGGGTTTTATCAAATAAATTTCCCCCAAAAAATGCGACTTATACTCCAGTGCGACTTATATGTTTTTTTCCTTCTTTATTATGCATTTTCGGCCGGTGCGACTTACACTCCGGTGCGACTTATACTCCGGAAAATACGATACTTGGAAAATGTAGTAAGCTAAGCTACAAGTTACTCTCGATGAAATGTAGCGCAGCTACAGGGGAAGCTATCCCCAAATAATTGTAGCAAGCTACACTACAAGCTACACAGCAAAAGTAGCTTACTACATCAAAGCTACATTTAACTGCATTCATATTAATGGGCCCCAAATGTATAATCAATCAAAGTTTATTTACATAGCCCTAAATCACAAGTGTCTCAAAGGGCTGCACAAGCCACAACATAATATCAATGTTAATGTAACTGAGAGTGTACAAATGACCCAAAAGGGGCCATTACTATTAACTATCTGTCATTTAGTTAAGGACACCCTACAACTACTTCTAGGGGTCCCTGCAACCCACTGTATGTATTTATTTAGTTTGCCTTTTCTTTTGCGCACCAATGTTGTTAATTTTCTCTACCTACAGTAAAAAAACAGCATCTATCTATATCTTGACCAAAAAAACATGATTTGTGTGTTGTTTGGGAACAGTTGTTAAAGGTTATTTGCAGTAAAACTTTTCATGAACTCAACTCACCGTGATGTGTGTTCCTAAATTTATGTTGGACGTCTTAGATGAAGAGAGCAGTTATGATTTCGGTTTACAGAGTTAACAACTAAAAACTAAGGGTTAGGCCATTGTTTTCTCTAAACCCATACATTTGTCTAAATGGACACGCATTATTGTGGGTTTCCTGCATGTCATCTTCATCAGTAAAGGAAAAATCTAAACTGCGGGAGAGAATTCCTCTGACATCAAGTATGTTTCTTTTTTTGTATTTTTCGAGTAGTCCGCTTGAAGCGTCCCTCTGTCTCTGACTCCCTCGTCATCATGAGACATGACTGTTATGATTTTGATTACTAATTTCGATAACCCGCCTTATCTTGCCTCTGATTGGTCAGTCCGTAATGTTTCGCCCTAACCTTAGCCATGACTAATCATACGAACACCAACCAATCATCATAGATTTTCTCCGTATGTATGGATGTTCTCATTCATCCAGGTCATTGGATTTTCTCCATATTTTTGGGGGGGCTGGGATTCGCAGTCCATTTTTTCTTCTGTGTAGCTTGTAGCTTTGGTGTACGCTACCTCGTTACATGGGTCTATAAGTAGCTAAACTACAGGAAAGGCTACTTGTTAAAAAGTAGCTAAGCTACCGCCAAGCTACTGGAACATTTAGTTAAGCTACGTAGCTTAGCTACATGTTGCTTGTTACTGCCTCTGCATAACATTGTATCCTTATTAACGTTAAAAAAAAAAACAAAAGAAAGAAATATAGCTCAACTTACAACAAATAATAACTTTATTAACATTATTAATAAAGATTTTAAATACATCAATTTGCCTGAAAAATAAGTAAATAATAGTTATTTAAATTAAAAAGATGTTTTGTCCGACTTGAATCCTTTGATATGAAAAATAAATGATCAGCAACATTAATAATATACAAACCCCGTTTCCATATGAGTTGGGAAATTGTGTTAGATGTAAATATAAACGGAATACAATTATTTGCAAATTATTTTTAACCCATATTCAGTTGAATATGCAACAAAGACAACATATTTGATGTTCAAATTGATAAACACTTTTTTTTTGCAAATGATCATTAACTTTAGAATTTGATGCCAGCAACACGTGACAAAGAAGTTGGGAAAGGTGGCAATAAATACTGATAAAGTTGAGGAATGCTCATCAAACACTTATTTGAAACATCCCACAGGTGTGCAGGCTAATTGGGAACAGGTGGGTGCCATGATTGGGTATAAAAACAGCTTCCCCAAAAATGCTCAGTCTTTCACAAGAAAGGATGGGGCGAGGTACACCCCTTTGTCCACAACTGCGTGAGCAAATAGTCAAACAGTTTAAGAACAACGTTTCTCAAAGTACAATTTCAAGAAATTTAGGGATTTCAACATCTACGGTCCATAATATCATCAAAAGGTTCAGAGAATCTGGAGAAATCACTCCACGTAAGCGGCATGGCCGGAAACCAACATTGAATGACCGTGACCTTCGATCCCTCAGACGGCACTGTATCAAAAACCGACATCAATCTCTAAAGTATATCACCACATGAGCTCAGGAACACTTCAGAAAACCACTGTCACTAAATACAGTTTGTCGCTACATCTGTAAGTGCAAGTTAAAGCTCTACTATGCAAAGCGAAAGCCATTTATCAACAACATCCAGAAACGCCGCCGGCTTCTCTGTGCCCGAGATCATCGAAGATGGACTCATGCAAAGTGGAAAAGTGTTCTGTGGTCTGACGAGTCCACATTTCAAATTGTTTTTGGAAATATTCGACATTGTGTCATCCGGACCAAAGGGGAAGCGAACCATCCAGACTGTTATAGACGCAAAGTTCAAAAGCCAGCATCTGTGATGGTATGGGGATGCATTAGTGCCCAAGGCATGGGTAACTTACACATCTGTGAAGGCACCATTAATGCTGAAAGGTACATACACGTTTTGGAACAACATATGCTGCCATCTAAGCGCAATCTTTTTCATGGACGCCCCTGCTTATTTCAGCAAGACAATGCCAAGCCACATTCAGCACGTGTTACAACAGCGTGGCTTCGTAAAAAAAGAGTGCGGGTACTTTCCTGGCCGGCCTGCAGTCCAGACCTGTCTCCCATCAAAAATGTGTGGCGCATTATGAAGCGTAAAATACGACAGAGGAGACCCCGGACTGTTGAACGACTGAAGCTGTACATAAAACAAGAATGGGAAAGAATTCCACTTTCAAAGCTTCAACAATTAGTTCCCTCAGTTCCCAATCGTTTATTGAGTGTTGTTAAAAGGAAAGGCTATGTAACACAGTGGTGAACATGACCTTTCCCAACTACTTTGGCACGTGTTGCAGCCATGAAATTCTAAGTTAATTATTATTTGCAAAAAAAACTAAAACGTTTATGAGTTTGAACATCAAATATCTTGTCTTTGTAGTGCATTCAATTGAATATGGGTTGAAAAGGATTTGCAAATCATTGTATTCCGTTTATATTTACATCCAACACAATTTCCCAACTCATATGGAAACGGGGTTTGTATAAAACACTGTAACCTTTAAAACAATTTGTGTAGATTTTTTTTCATCAAAATGAGGAAGTTAGGTGAATGGCTAGAATAAGCACATTTTGTCATGCACAGCTTTTCGAAGCGGGCTTTGAAGCATGATACGGATAAGGCATGTTCCCCGGGGTCACACGCGCCCTTTCCTGGCATCGCACTGTCCCACCCCCTGTGCTCCAAAACGAATAGAAGTAAAAAAGTTAAGACCATGGTTGAAGACACCGAAACGAGCTCGCTAGTTTTCTAAACATCGAGCTCGCTTACTTGCTGTCACCTCCATTCGCTCCCCCAGTCACAACGTTGACGGCTGTCCACTTTGCAGCTAATCACTTTTGGTTGATTACAAACCGAACATTGTTAGTTCCGAACCAGTTGTAGTTCTGGAGTATTTGTTAGTAGCCAGCGAGAAGGTATATTTTCGAAGTGACTGATGTTAACAGAGGTCACAACACTGGAAGTATATTACCCAATGGGGAATGGCTACAGGATAGAGTTGCCAAATGGGAAATACTTTCTGAGTTTTTTGCATGCATGTTATAGAGAAGTGTTTTTCAACCACTGTGTCGCGGCGAGTGTGCCGTGGGAGATTATGCAGTTTCACCTTTATGGGTTAAAAATATTTTTTGAAAACCAGTAATTATAATGTGCCGTTGTCGAGTGTCGGTGCTGTCTAGAGCTCAGCAGAGTAACCATGTTATACCATAACATATATTAGTAGATGGCAGCCGGTAACTAATTGCTTTGTAGATGTCGGGAACAGGTCGTGTGAGGCGACGATGGTTTGTTGTGACCACAATATGCAGGCGACAGCAGGAGGGTGCGTGCAGGTAAAAAGGTTTCTAATGCTTAAACCAAAAATAAACAAAAGGTGAGTGCCTCTAAGAAAAGGCATTGAAACTTAGGGATGGCTATTCAAAACTAAACTAAAACTGAACTGGCTTTTTCATGTATATATTCACTTCACACCATATTCATTGCACTTCTACATTTTTTATATTTCTATATATTTGCACATTGTTTTACTAGCATGCACACATCGCACTGTATGGAATGGCCTCAATCTCGTTACCTTGCGTAATGACAATAAAGCTGATTCTGATTCTTCTTCTGAAGTAAACAAAAACAGAATGCTGGACGACAGCAAAAACTTACAGCGTGTGGAGCAGACGGCGTCCACAAAGATGACATGACCGTCAAAAATGTCCCCACAAAGAAGGATAGCGTCCGCACAACTTAAATAGTCTTGATTGCGAAAACAAAGCAGGTGCAGGGAATAGCGTTCCAGGAAGACATGAAACTGCAACAGGAAAATACCAACAAAACAGGGAAAGCCACCAAAATAGGAGCGCAAGACAAGAACTAAAACACTACACACAGGAAAACACCAAAAAACATGAAATAAGTCACGGCGTGGTGTGACAGGTGGTGACAGTACACCTACTTTGAGACAAGAGCTATAGTGATGCATGCTTGGTTATGGTTTGAATTGATATCCAACAATTGCGAGAACAACTTTTTATTGTCCAAATCGGCTACTGAGTTTCATTTTTTCAATGATTTCTGCTGGTGGTGTGCCTCGGGATTTATTCAATGAAAAATGTGAAATGTGCTCTGGCTCAGAAAAGGCTGAAAAACACTGTTATTAAACCTAGATGTCAAAGTCAAGAATGTGCTTGTTCTATTTTTGGCCAAAGTAAGACAAAGAAAATAATCTAAAGTTGTCTTTATTTTGAAGTTATTATGCCATGATTTTTACCAGTCCGGCCCGCGTGGGAATACATTTTCCTTCATACGGCCCTTGAGCTAAAATGAGTTTGACACCCCTGTAATATAGAATTTTACATGACGTTTTAATGATAATAATGTTACTAAATTTTCTACGAAAGAAAAACTAAACATTCTTTGATAAATTACATGGGACAAAAAGACAGCCAAAGGAGGTTGGTCGATGAGAATACATCTAAATGTAAAAAATATTATAGAAATGCAAGAAATGTAGTCTTGTTTTTCAAAAATGTATTCCGGGGTTTGTATGGCAGCACTTTGTGCCGATAGAAATGTTCCTCTTTTTTTCTCAAACGGTGCTCACATCCCTGATTTGAACAAAACAGAAATAAAACGCTTGAAAGTAAAATGTAAATAAAAGTTTAAATAAAACTAGAATGAAAATTGTCGACACTGCATCACCGTGTGCACAAAAAATGGCTCCTAAACGAACAGCTCATGACTGCTAATCGGTTCTCATCGTTCACCTAAGAGAGCCATTCAAACGACTCGATTCGTTCGCAAACGTCTCTTGTCTAAAGGACTAGTCGTCTTTAAGCGCCATAATGACGTTTTGAGCTTGATGTAGACATATTTTTGTTCCACCGAGGGCATTTACGTTGCTTTTCAGAACACGAAACCCCCCCCCCCCAGATATGTTCTTGCAGTGCAATGGTGCAACGGAAGAAGGGGAAGATGGCCAGACTTGCTTGGATTAGTTTTTATTTTTCTTCCTGAATTTTGTGCTAAAATGGGTAAGTAACCTACAGGTGGGTTGCATAATGACGTCATATCCGTTTTTCTTCTTCGCGGCTTAATTGACACAATGGTCAAGCAGCTTGAGCGTAGCATTTTAAACAACTGAGAGTGAGTGTAGAGTTTGAGCAGAAAATGCTCTGTTTTTGGGTGTTCCAGTGGTTGAAATAGAGAGATAGGAAAGAGCTTTCATAAAGTCCTGAAAGAAATGGTTCGTAAAGGTAATAAAGTCAAGGAAAATACGAGACTTTCATCATCTACAATCGGCCCATGCTTGTGTCTGCAGCGATCACTTTGTAAAATGCTTATTTGAACATTTGATTTAAGAAACTTTCTGTGATGCAATCGAGTTTATTCTCTACTGTATTCAGAATCAGAATCAGAATCAGGAATACTTTATTAGTCCCCGAGGGGAAATAAAAATGTTGTGTATTAGTAGGGTTTAAGAGCAGAACTAAACGTTAAAAAGGACAAGAGATCACATTGTGTTCTTTTGTGGTTGCTATGCCTAATTATAACTATGAAGACATGGTTGTGCACATAAACTAACGTCATACTAAAGTACTAGTAATAAATATTGGGATTGTTGGTCCAATCCACCCTTATTTTCTTTCTTGATTTTCATAACAGAAACTAAAATCTTAGTTGTAATTGTACAGGAAAGCCAAGTGCTTTATTCAACATGGATGACCACATTATAGCGTCTTTAGTGATATTTGTTTGCATCAAGAAAATATTCTTACTAGTAATAATAAACTAGATGAATGAATCTCTCATGGGCTCAACAGCATATACTGAATCTTGATATTGCTATAGCAAACATTTTTTGTCATAATTTGTGGTCTAGATCAGTGTTTTTCAACCACTGTGCCGCGGCACACTAGTGTGCCGTGAGATACAGTCTGGTGTGCCGTGGGAGATTATGTAATTTCACCTAATTGGGTTAAAAATATGTTTTGCAAAGCAGTAATTATAGTCTGCAAATAATGTCCCGTTGTTGAGTGTCTGTACTGTCTAGAGCTCGGCAGAGTAACCATGTAATACTCTTCCATATCAGTAGGTGGAAGCAGGTAGCTAATTGCTATGTAGATGTCGGGAACTTGGTTTGTCGTGATCACAATATGCGGGAGGCAGTGTGCAGGTAAAAAGGTATCTAACGCTTAAACCAAAAATAAACAAAAGGTGAGTGCCCCTAAGAAAAGGCATTGAAGCTAAGGGAAGGCCATGCAGAACAAAACTAAAACTGAACTGGCTGCAAAGTAAACAAAAACAGAATGCTGGACGACAGCAAAGACTTACAGTGCGTGGAGCAGACGGCGTCCACAAAGTACACCCGTACATGACATGACAATCAACAATGTCCCCACAAAGAAGGATAGCGTCCGCACAACTTAAATATTCTTGATTGCGAAAACAAAGCAGGTGCGGGGAATAGCGTTCAAGGAAGACATGAAACTGCTACAGGAAAATCCCAACAAAACAGGAAAAGCCACCAAAATAGGAGCGCAAGACAAGAACTAAAACACAACACACAGGAGAACACCAAAAAAACTCAAAATAAGTCAAGTCATGATGTGACAGTACACCTACTTTGAGACAAGAGCTATAGTGATGCATGGTTGGTTATGGTTTAAATTAATATACAACAATTGCGAGAACAACTTTTAATTGTCAATATCGGCTGCTGAGTTTCATTTTTTTTTTTTTCTGCTGGTGGTGTGCCTCCGGATTTTTTCAATGAAAAAAATGTGCCATTGGCTCAGAAAAGGTTGAAAAACACTGGTCTAGATCATGTTTTGTTTTGTTATTTTCTGGTTGTTTAAGACTCTTTTAGTTCCTGTTTACGCTCCCTTGTTTGGTCACCATGTCAACTCATTAGTTTCACCTGCCTCGTTTGTTTGGACTCACGCACCTGTTGTAATCAGAGAGACTATTTAAGCCTGTCGTTTTCAGTTGGTCGTCCTGGCGACATTGATATTCTGTCCATTTTCTCGTCTTGCAATGTGCTACTCCGATTTCTTGCTCTGTCCATGCCATAGTTCATGTTGCTCGTTTTACGTCACAGTAAGTGTTTTTTTGTTTCATGTCCATAGTCTGCCTAAGAGTTGGTTTTTGTATCCCTGCGTCAAGTTTGTGCCTCCGCTGTGAGCGCTTTTTATTTGTACCCTTTTGATGGGTAGAAATTAAATCATGTTCCTACCTTCTTCCGATGTCCGGTCAAGTCCGTTTGCATCACGGGAAAACAATCCTCGCAGTAAGCTGCAAAAACCCCTCCGTCATGACATTGTTGAGGGACATCCATAGCTAAATAATGAGAAAAACTATGAACTTCACAGCATAAAAACAACTGCAGACATGAATTGTAGATGAGACTAATATTTGTAGCAGGAAATCAACTGCAAACAAACTTTCTTTTTTTCATTGGCGTCATGATCACAGCAGCATGGCACTCATGTCAATCAAATATGTTACTTAGCGATGCACAAATAAATCCAACTTTGTCTTTCATGGATTCATGTTTAATTTGTGGACCCCTCAGATGTAAAGACATGATGTGCCTCCAGTCTTGAGTGTGAGTGAGTGTCACATGAAGTGAAGCATGCCCTCTTGGTGATGATGAATGGTTTAGATTTTTTTTTAATATATAATTTTTTTTTTCTTAAAAGAGTGTTATAATCCACTCTATCCCATTTTAAATATTTTTATGATCCCTTTTATATTTGCATATAAATCTTTCTTTGCACTGATTCAGGGAAATAAACAGCAGCCTAATGGGGCTCTAGACAATCGCCTAAAACCTAGAAATGCCCGGTTGTGCCTCCACGTCATGTGATTGCAACCCAGCTATTATTAAACACTGAGGTTTTTATTCTGAAAATCAATCAACATTACTGTGTTCATGTGTTGTACTTCCTGTCCTGCTTTACCTTTATCTGCATAGATATGACCCAGCAGGCACAAGACATTGATACAACGTTGATTATACATACATGTCCTTTGAAACATTCATCCATTCATCCATTTTCTACTGCTTGTCCCCCTCTCACAGATAGACAACATTCACACTCAACAATGCAACATAGTTGTATTTTTAAATTGAGACAACGTTGATGACCTACGTTGGATCCATGCTGTTGGTTGGGAAATTACCAAATTTCAAAGGTCAAATCAACACCACTACTTGACATTGATTAAACGTTGTCAAAAAGCATGTTGTTTCAACGTTACAAATACAATATGACACATCATATAATCCACACATTCTCATTACTCCTTACATGTTCAAAAAGGAGTAGGAAGAAGCAAAGCTTAATTAATCCTACCCCTTTTCCATTTCATAGCAATTAGTAACAAATTTGTTCACTTCCTGTTCTCATCTTGCATCACTATTTACATCAGTGAGTTCTAAATACAACACTTCTCTTAATAGTTGAGTCAGTTATGATTCACATAATGAGATAAATATATCATTTTAACAAAGTTCACAATGTTTATCAAAAAATCCTTCTTCCTTGTACTTTGTAAACACTTGTACTTTGAACAGCCTCCTAAACTGGATCATATTGTTTATTAATCTATTCCATAATCTTATGCCACTTACTGATGATGTACTAAAGGTTTTAAGTGTTGTGAGTGCGTACAAATAATTTAAATTTTATTTTCCTCGAAGGTTATATTATTATTCTTTTGTTAAGAATAATTGTTGTACATTCTTGGGTAGCAGGTTTTAGTTTGATTTGTACATCATTTTAGCTGTTTGCAAATGCACCAAATCACCCAGTTTTGCTATTTTGAATAAAAAAAAATAGTGTTTGTATGTTCTCTATATCCAACATCATGTGTTATTCTAACTGATCCTTGTTGTAACAGTTATTGCATTAAGTGTACTTTTGTAGTTATTTCCCCATATTTCTGCAGTTATGTTCATGTTAAAGCTGATTTACAGGTTGTTGTTGATATACCTGCTATCTAAAATAACATCAATCAATCAATTTGTTTTGGGGGGAGCATATTTTCAGAAATCCTAGAACACAGGGGGTCGAACCTATGCCTTTACTATTAGTCCTATTTTGTATGTTCTGGAGAGCCAGTGTCCTCCACAGTAGACATTGTGTGCTCTATTTTGTGGAAGGGTTACAGGAGCGTTGGCTGTTTTTAAGGACTTTTTGCAAAAAAGCTAGTCAAAAATAATTTCTATGACTGACCTACACTGCAAAAAGTCAGTGTTCAAAAACAAGAAAAAAAAAAAAAAAAATTAGGGGTATTTTATTTGAACTAAGCAAAATTATCTGCCAATAGAACAAGAAAATTCGGCTTGTCAAAGACTTTCCAAAACAAGTAAAATTAGCTAACCTCAATGAACCCCAAAATACCTTAAAATAAGTATATTCTCACTGATAACAAGTGCACTTTTCTTGGTAGAAAAAAAGGAGACCTTTTTGCTCAATATGTTGAAAAATATTCTTAAATTAAGTAAATGCTAGTGCCATTATGTTGACATAATGATATGCGCTTGGCATTTTTTTTCATGCTTGAAGTACGAAATGATTACTTTAAAAAAGTACTTTTATACTTGTGAGTGTTGATGACACAGCTTTGCATCAGTTGATATTCTAATTTCAAACATGTTTTACTCAATATAGGTCATAAAATCTCAGCAACAAGCTGTAATATCTTACTGAGATCATTTAGGACCAAAACACTTAAAACAAGTAAAACACTCTAACATAAAATCTGCTTAGTGAGAAGAAGTATCTTATCAGACAGAAAATAAGCAAATATCACCCTTATTTGAGATATTTAATCTTACTTAGATTTCAGTTTTTGCAGTGTGTACATTTATCAACAACACCCAGAAACGCTTCGCTGGGCCCGAGCTCATCTAAGATGGACTGGTGCAAAGTATTCTGTGGTTTGACGAGTCCACATTTCAAATTGTTTTTGGAAACTGTGGACCTCGTGTCCTTCGGAGTGTTTTAAACAATCAGTTGTATTACACAGACAATGAAAAAGAGGGGACCTAAAATAGAACCTTGAGGAACCCCATGTATAACTAAAGAAGTTGAACACATTAATACTGACTGCATGAAGTAAACAAGCTACAGCAACACCTTAGTTACATAAAATGGAACTGCCGAAAAGAAGAGGACTTTAAAGGGGTGCCTTGAACAACTCCGTTATGTATATCAAAATTTCGGACCCTAGTGTTCTATGTGTGCTAGCAAGGTTCAAATGTAAACGCAAGGCTGTGCCAAAGTCTTTTGCAGTGGTCCAAGTTCCTCTTCAGAATAGGAGCATGCCAGTGTTTTTAGAAATTTACTGCAAAAATAACTTTCTCCAAAGTTTAGGACTGAACTCGGGGGCTGGTATTAGTGTAGGGTTGTTCCGATAACAACATTTTGGTACCGGTACCAGTACCAAAATGTCTTTCGATACTATTCAAAAACAAAGGGGACCACAAACAAAATGTCCTAAATGGCTTTATTTGAACAAAAAAATCTTATAAAACGTTAAACATACGTTGCTTAATACAATTAGAGAATAATTTTGGCATTAAATAAAATGTTGAACATCCTTTCTTTTAGTAGTAAGTAAGTAAACACAGACTCCTAATTTGTCTGCAGTAAGATATTGTGTCATTCCCCATTCTATTATTTTGTCAAAATTATGATGGATTATTAATCTACTTGTTCATTTACTGTTAATATCTGTTTACTGTCTGTTTTAACATGTTCTATATACACTTCTGTTAAAATGTAATTATCACTTATTCTTCTGTTGTTTGATACTTTACAAAAGTTTTGGGTGATACTACAAACTTTGATATCAATCTAATACCAAGTAGTTACAGGATCATACAAACCCTGTTTAAATATGAGTTGGGAAATTGTGTTAGATGTAAATATAAACGGAATACAATGATTTGCAAATCCTTTTCAACCCATATTCAATTGAATGCACTACAAAGACAAGATATTTGATGTTCAAACTCATAAACTTTATTTTTTTTTTGCAAATAATAATAAACTTAGAATTTCATGGCTGCAACACGTGCCAAAGTAGTTGGGAAAGGGCATGTTCACCATTGTGTTACATCACCTTTTCTTTTAACAACACTCAATAAACGATTGGGAACTGAGGAAACTAATTGTTGAAGCTTTGAAGGTGGAATTCTTTCCCATTCTTGTTTTATGTAGAGCTTCAGTCGTTCAACAGTCCGGGGGTCTCCGCTGTCGTATTTTACGCTTCATAATGCGCCACACATTTTCAATGGGAGACAGGTCTGGACTGCAGGCGGGCCAGGAAAGTACCCACAATCTTTTTTTACGTGTTGTAACACGTGCTTGACATTGTCTTGCTGAAATAAGCAGGGGCGTCCATGAAAAAGACGGCGCTTAGATGGCAACATATGTTGTTCCAAAACCTGTATGTACCTTTCAGCATTAATGGTGCCTTCACAGATGTGTAAGTTAGCCATGCCTTGGGCACTAATGCACCCCCATACCATCACAGATGCTGGCTTTTGAACTTTGCGTCGATAACAGTCTGGATGGTTCGCTTCCCCTTTGGTCCGGATGACACGATGTCGAATATTTCCAAAAACAATTTGAAATGTTGACTCGTCAGACCACAGAACACTTTTCCACTTTGCATGAGTCCATCTTAGATGATCTCGGGCCCAGAGAAGCCGGCGGCGTTTCTGGATGTTGTTGATAAATGGCTTTCGCTTTGCATAGTAGAGCTTTAACTTGCACTTACAGATGTAGCGACCAACTGTATTTAGTGACAGCGGTTTTCTGAAGTGTTCCTGAGCCCATGTGGTGATATCCTTTAGAGATTGATGTTGGTTTTTGGGATCCAAGGTCACGGTCATTCAATGTTGGTTTCTGGCCATGTCGCTTACGTGGAATTATTTCTCCAGTTTCTCTGAACCTTTTGATGATATTATGGACCGTAGATGTTGAAATCCCTAAATTCCTTGCAATTGCACTTTGAGAAACGTTGTTCTTAAACTGTTTGACTATTTGCTCACGCAGTTGTGGACAAAGGGGTGTACCTCGCCCCATCCTTTCTTGTGAAAGACTGAGCATTTTTTGGGAATATGTTTTTATACCCAATCATGGCACCCACCTGTTCCCAATTAGCCTGCACACCTGGGGGATGTTCCAAATAAGTTGTTTGATGAGCATTCCTCAACTTTATCAGTATTTATTGCCATCTTTCCCAACTTCTTTGTCACGTGTTGCTGGCATCAAATTCTAAACTTAATGATTATTTGCAAAAAAAAAAATGTTTATCAGTTTGAACATCAAATATGTTGTCTTTGTAGCATATTCAACTGAATATGGGTTGAAAATGATTTGCAAATCATTGTATTCCGTTTATATTTACATCTAACACAATTTCCCAACTCATATGGAAACAGGGTTTGTACATTGGTCATAATTAAAGTTCTCCTGTGTCCAGGGACATATTTCCTGAGTTTATAAACAATACAAAAAGACAAAAGATTTTGAGATAATAAAAAATATCGATGTAATCATTGTAGTGTTGACTATGTACGGCTCTTATAGTTGGTATCGTTACTGTCAATGTCTGTAGACTCACCCATGGCATTTGTTTACATTGAGGAGCACTAGCATGCTGGTAGAGGTTAGCTATTGTATCCTCCTACGGTGTGTAGTGAAGCATGTTTAGCTATTCCTCGTCCTGCAGGGATGATACTTGTAAGAAACGTACTTTATTTGTCGCCATGGAGGCGAGGATTAGTGATTTAGAAGTAGCTAAAACACTACCGACTGCGAATGGACGTTAGCCACAAGCTAGCTAACGGCTGACAAGAGCAAGGCTTAGCAACTTAATTGTTTGTTTTTAAGCCAGAATGCGCCCATTCTCCCTTTTCTATCTCCACACATAGTTTCTGCTTGTAAGTGCTCTGTGCGTTGACTAATATGCGCGTCTGTTTGTTTTACCAGCAATATCACGGCGTGACGACGGCGCGCAGTCATGTCCGGAAAAAAAATAAAAATACTGGTATTTTTCAGAAGCAGTATAGTACCGATTTTAATTTATTAATATAGCGGGCAGCCTGCTGAATAGCCCAGACCTAAAAATTTCCCCCCAAAAAAGCGGAGTAAAAAAAATTGTATATAATATACTTAATTAATAGTTTTAACTATAAATGAACCTCAAATATGACTTATTTTATCTTTGTGGAAAATATTGGACAGTGTGTGTTACGGTGCACGCGCAGTCTGCTTCTCCTTCCTCTGCGGGAGCACCTAGAGGCTCCGCTGTGAGCTCCACAAGACACGCCCCCGCGCAGACCGCGCCCACGCTTTGCAGCAGCCGGACACAATCTGCAATCAGCGCACCTGGACCTGATGAGAGGGAGCTGAATAAAGGACCAGTGGACCCAAAGATCCTGGCGGGAACTTAGTTTCTCAATGGTGTACCGTAAGCCTACTCTAGCTTGATGCTCTCTGTTTTCCCTCTGCGTTTTCCCTCCGTGCCTGACTTCCTTGTTTGTCCTCCCTCAGTGCCATCCCTAGTTTTGCCCTTGGTGATTCTTCCGTTGTTTTCCCGTGTGGACTTTGGACTGCCTTCCTCGATCCTTGACCCTCGCCCGGACACGGACCTTGTTACTCCTCTCCTGCCCTGGACCACCTGCCTGCCCCACGGACTGCCTCGTTCCTTCGCTCTCAACACTTGGTAACACACACTTCAGCTAACTACACACACACACACACACACACACACACACACACACAGACACACACACACACACACACACTCTTTGGTTTTGACACTCTCCATTTTCTTAGTTTTGTTTATTATATATATATATATATATATATATATATATATATATATGTATATATGTATATAAATTATTTTTTTGCAAATAATAATTAACTTAGAATTTCATGGCTGCAACACGTGCCAAAATAATTGGGAAAGGGCATGTTCACCACTGCGTTACATGGCCTTTCCTTTTAACAACACTCAGTAAACGTTTGGGAACTGAGGAGACACATTTTTTAAGCTTCTCAGGTGGAATTCGTTCCCATTCTTGCTTGATGTACAGCTTAAGTTGTTCAACAGTCCGGGGGTCTTCGTTGTGGTATTTTAGGCTTCATATATATATATATATATATATATATATATATATATATATATATATATATATATATATATATATATATATATATAATAAATTATTGAACATTACTGCTCCCTGGTGTCTTTGCTGTCATCTCCCTCTGTTAAACCATAACAAATTGGCTCTGATGATAATGTAAATGAGGGATTTCTAATCACTGCTGTGTTGGAATTCTTATTTATATTAATACCGTTGTTGATATTATTAAGTTTTGTTTGACTATTTTTGGATTGTTTTGTGTCATGTTTGTGTGTCCTCTCAATTGCTCTGTTGATTGCTATTCTGAATGTTGCTGGGCCGGGTTTGGTTTGGAATTGTATTGTTATGGAGGATAAGCGGTAGAAAATGGATGGATGGATGGGTATTATTGCGTATTATTTTGTTGGATTGATTAATAAATAAAAAAATAAAAAAAGAAGCAGTATAGTACCGTTTTTAATTAATTAGTACGGCGGGCCGCCTGCTGAATAGCCCAGGTCTAGGAATTTCCCAAAAAAAGCTGAGTAAATTTTTTAAAATAGTTTTGACTATTAAATGAACCTAAAATATGACTTATTTTATCTTTGTGGAAAATATTGGACACAATATTGAGATGCAAGTGTAAGCCACTATTGTTCATTTTTAATTTTTTTTTTTTATAAATGGCTGTGATGATAATTTCAATGAGGGATTTCTAATCACTGCTATGTTGGAATTCTTATTAATATTGATACTGTTGTTGATAGTATTCTTTTTTGTTTGACTACTTTTGGATTGTTTTGTGTCATGTTTGTGTGTCCTCTCAATTGCTCTGTTGATTGCTATTCTGAATGTTGCTGGGCCGGTTTTGGAATTGTATTATTATGGATTTATTGCGTAATATTTTGTTGGATTGATTGATAAAAAATTAAAGAAGCCGTAAAGTACCGTTCTAATTAATTAGTATGGCTGCCTGGTGAATAGCCCAGACCTAAAAATTTCCAAAAAAAGCTGAGTAAATAAAAGACACTATTTCATCAAGGCTTGGTAATTGACTAATGATGATGAAACTCATCATTAGTTTTTTATTATTCCGACTGGATAACAAAAGTTTTTAATTGATACTGATTGTGCATGACAACCGAATCAGTCAATAAAACAAAGAAAAATCTGATTTAAGCCCTTTTTATTTTTGCACTTCCACCGAAACTGCTTCTCAGTAGGGTAGGGTAGGTCTTTATTGTCATTGCACAAGTACAACAAAACTTTGTTTTCAGCACAAACCCGTTCAAGATTAGACAAACAAACAGTGTACAGGGTTACAGAACAGGAACGCTGAAGGGTCGCCACAAGGCGCCCCGTAAAAGATGGGAAAAAGGTAAATGCTGGGGGAGGATGAGTAAAAAAAATACAATCTAGACTGGGCTCCTAAGGGGGCCCAGTCTGGAGTGGGAAAAAAACCTCCATAGCAAAGCACTTATACATATTACAACATACTGTACATCTCAAGATTTGCCACAGAGGGGAGGGAGTGGGGGCTACGGTGGCAGGCTGCAGCTCTTCAGGCGCTGCCCAGCTGTCCATCACCCCTAAGGGATTCACGTCAAGGGCGTTGAATGGGGGGTGGGGTATGTGTGTGTGTGGCGTATAATTTTTGTGGACGCATGTGTGTGTGTAAGCCTGCCGCGTGTCTCTGTTTCGCGGCCTTGGTGTCGCGCAGCCAATAGTCAGTCCAAAGTCAACAACAACAAGTGTGTGTCCACGAGAGACAAGAAGGGAGTTTGTTGTGTCTTCGCCGCACTTTCCCTCGGGAGAGTCTCGACGCCAGGGAAACAATCCAAGTTAGAATGTTTTGTATGCGAGTGAAAATACAATTTGCTTTTCACTCTAAATTGTCTATGACTGGTCCTCAAATTCATCCTGCGGGGCAGACAGTCCGATGTTATCCAAATCACATGAGTGTCCACAGTTCTTCACGCATCCTCCAATCATTTGTGGCAGCTTTGGGTTACTTTGAAGACTGCCAGCAACTTCCAATTTGTGGACAAACCAGAGCAACCCTTACTCCAATCAGCAGATGTCGTGTTGTCATAATTCCGAATAGGTGGATATCTTCACGTTCTCGACTGAAAGTGGCACGCAGCACTCCTTCTTCTCCCAAGAGTCCGCCGAGTGTCAGCAGACAAGCAGGAAACCCAAGATCTTGTCAATTTTGCTGAGACCAGTTAAATAGTTCCAATGTTAAATTTAGAGAGCAGTGCAAAAAGAGGCAACAAGAAAGTTAAGACAAAGAAGCAAGCAGGAGAGATAAGGGAGAGGAAAGGGGAGCGTCCGCCTTAGATGTCAGACGTGATTGTTTTTATAATAATTATCATTCTAGACATGTGTTTACTTATCTTGGCCCTATTTGATTAACTGCAACTAAACTAATTTTGGTGTGCAATGTTTTTGGATGGCAGGCAACGATTGAATCAACGAATAAAAGGAACAAAAACCAATTGAAAACCGTGGTTTATTTTGCACGGAAACTCTCACGTTGGGTCAGACTCAGAGGTGGGTAGAGTAGCCAGAAATTGTACTCAAGTAAGAGTACTGTTACTTTAGAGATTTATTACTCAAGTAAAAGTAAGGAGTAGTCACCCAAATATTTACTTGAGTAAAAGTAAAAAGTATGTTGTGAAAAAACTACTCAAGTACTGAGTAACTGATGAGTAACCTGTTTGTTTAATGATGACGGCAACAAATAATGCACAAACACATAAAAATAGCAATGAGCAAATTCAGAGCCAGGAATATCTCTTAAGCAACTAAAACAATAATATATATTAAATAAAAATACATTAACATAAAAAAATTAAGGCAAATTGAGCCACAATAACTTAACAGCACCATAGGCTTTATCCATGAGAGCATTTTTGTTGTAAATTGTGATGTGTGTCTGTTAAAATTGTTGTTGTTTTTACAAATGATGACAGATGTGAACAAGAGCATGTATTGTCTTTGTGTGATGATGTAAATGAGGTGTGGTTGTATTGTATATTAAGTATGTGTCCAAGAAAGGGCATTTTATGACTTTTTTCTTAATACTTGTGTATGATTTTATTGTCATAATTTTATCGCATGATTTTTGTATCCCTTTAATTTAGGTAGCCAGGGACTGCAGATGGAAATTAGCTATTTAGTTATAATCTGGTACAGAACATATCTGTCTTTGAGCTTAATGTTTCTGTGCATTGTCCCTTCAAATAAAGACTAAACTAACTAAACCTGGGAACACACTGTGCACTTCTGATTGGTGTTTGTATGCAGGCGTGAGTGTGTGTGCGTGTGTCTGTATGTGTGTCTATGAGGCTGCAGTGCGTTTAATAAATGTCCCCACACGATGTACATTTGACAGTGATTCATAGCAGGGAAGCTAACATCAGCCTACGGCGACAGCCAAAATATCTACTAAGGTTACTTACCGCGATGTGCTTCCTCAAATTTGACGTTGGGTTCATGTAAGCTTAAGCTTGTTGTTGTTGTTTTCAAGATCAAGATCAAGATGCTTTATTATTGTCCATTCTATAACATGTACAAGACACATAAGAACTGAAGTTACATTTTCGGCACAGTCCCACTAAGAGCAGACATACGTTACAAGGGGGACAAGACGGGACCGCCAGCGGATCAGCCACTTACGGCGCTCCTTAAAAAACTTTGTTTCCGCTTGGCTCTGTTTGATAGGTGAAACGGAGTCAAACATCACCAGTGACTGCATTTGATTGGTGAAACGCAGGTATGCATAGATCCTACTTTGAAGGTCTGTCTGACAAACCAAAATAAACAAAGCGTGCATTAACAGATCGATACAAATCAGTAGCGAGTAGCGAGCTGAAGGTAGATAAATGGAGCGGAGTAAAAGTAGTGTTTCTTCTCTATAAATATACTCAAGTAAAAGTAAAACTATGTTGCATTAAAACATACTTGCCAACCCTCCCGGATTTTCCGGGAGACTCCCGAAATTCAGCGCCTCTCCCGAAAACCTCCCGAAATTCAGGCGGAGCTGGAAGCCACGCCCCCTCCAGCTCCATGCGGACCTGAGTGACAACAGCCTGTATTCACGTCCGCTTTCCCACAATATAAACAGCATGCCTGCCCAAACACGTTATAACTGTAGAATGATCGAGGGCGAGTTCTTGGTTTCTTATGTGGGTTTATTGTTAGGCAGTTTCATTAATGTCCTCCCAGCGCGGTAACAACACACAACAACAGCAGTCATGTTTTATTCTACCGTAAAGCAGTTCGTCTGCCGTAAACAACAATGTTGTTGTAATATATTGAGTTGGAGGCAATAACCAGGCGAAGTGATGAAGTACGTCTCTTTACTGTAGACTTCAGAACAGACTCACACACTTGACGTCAGGTGCGCAACACCACGTAAATCGTTAGCCAACCAAAAAGTAACCCCAGTATGCTATAGCCGACATTCACCAGGAGATGGCAACAGACAAACATAGATCACTCTATTACATTCCTCCCCTTTTATTAATGTAGAAGTTACTCAAAATAAATAAACAACCCAACCAAAAAATGCAGCAGCTCAATTAAAAAACTGTACTTAAGCCACATTCTTTTTTTTTTTTTTAGTACTGAACTCTTAACCCTCATTTGTAAACAATAACATACTTATTATACAAACAGTATTTGTACACCTTTAACACAGATTTTTATACTGTCTTCAGAGATTCAGTTTTTTTGGTGGTACTCGAAACCTTTCTGGGTACCTGCGAAAGGGTGTTCAGCATGGTTAGAAAAATAGTGACAAAGAATAGAACAAGGATGGACAATTCAACCCTTAACTCAACAATGAGTAGATGAGTGTTATGTGTGTGTATATGTGTAAATAAATGAACACTGAAATTCAAGTATTTCTTTTATTTATATATATATATATTATATATATGTATATATATAATAAAATAAATAAATATATAGCTAGAATTCACTGAAAGTCAAGTATTTCTGTTATATATATATATATATATATATATATATATATATATATGAAATACTTGACTTGGTGAATTCTAGCTGTAAATATACTCCTCCCCTCTTAGCCACGCCCTGACCACGCCCCCCCACCTCCCGAAATCGGAGGTCTCAAGGTTGGCAAGTATGCATTAAAACTACTCTTAGAAGTACAATTTATCCCAAAAGTTACTCAAGTAGATGCAACGGAGTAAATGTAGCGCGTTACCACCCACCTCTGGTCAGACTGCGCTATTTTGTACACCCTCCATCCTTTTTCTACCGCTTCGCACCTTCTTTTGAAAAACTTGTTCCATTTTGTGAGACATTTTGTGAGACCCCCCACGTCTGAGTGTAAGGATAAAGTAGCCATTAAGCGACTGACGTTGTTTTGAGTTGTGTTCCCAGGAATATGTTGGCGTGCAGGACATGCCAGAGAGTCGGTGAACTGCCCCACATGACGGCATTCTGCACGGGCCGCAAAAGAACGGCGGGAAGCGCTCGCCACACAATGGCTGCGTGGTGCGTTCACAAAAGAAAAAATTGGCATCTTTTCACAGCCTGTCAAGGTTTCCCCCCCCCCCACACACTCCTTTCCTGTGTCTCCAGGCACCATTTGTAAAGATCACATTTGAAAAAAATATTAAAAAAAGCACAGAAAATGCTATGATTTAATTTTCAATTTGTTCTCGTAATAGTGTCTGAATGAGTCCTCATTATTCCAGCAAATGTCTCTTTTTTTTTTTCCAGAGAACTTCCTGAGGAGCGGGAGGAGGCTCCAATGTAATTTCTATGACTGACAGCTCATTTTTTTCGGCATTGGAATGGCCGCCCTTGACATGAAATGGATTTCCAATTGATGGGAATTAAATGTATGTAATCAAGCATGTTCATCTACTTTGACATTTTTTTCCCCCGAAGTTTGCTTTTGAAATTTGAGTAGGACTTACTCTTATACACTATATTGCCAAAAGTATTTGGCCATCCATCCAAATGATCAGAATCAGGTGTCCTAATCACTTAGCCTGGCCACAGGTGTATTAAATCAAGCACTTTGGCATGGAGACTGTTTCTACAAACATTTGTGAAAGAATGGGCCGCTCTCAGTGATTTCCAGCGTGGAACTGTCATAGGATGCCACCTGTGCAACAAATCCAGTCTGGGAATTATTCTTGCTCCTAAATACTCCAAAGTCAACTGTAAGTTTTACTATAAGAAAATGGAAGAGTTTGGGAACAACAGCAACTCAGCCACCAAGCGGTAGGCTACGTAAACTGACCAGAGAGGGGTCAGCGGATGCACAGTCAGTTGCTACAGGGCTCCAAACTTAAGTGGCCTTCCAATTAGCCCACGTACAGTACGCAGAGAGCTTCATGGAATGTGTTTCCATGGCCGAGCAGCTGCATCTAAGCCATACATAACCAAGTCCAATTCAAAGCGTGGGATGCAGTGGTGTAAAGCACGTCGCCACTGGACTCTAGAGCAGTGGAGACGCCTTCTCTGTAGTGATGAATCACGCTTTTCCATCTGGCAATCTGATGGACGAGTGGAGGTTGCCAGGAGAACGGTACATTTCGGACTGCTTGTGCCCTTTGTGAAATTTGGTGGAGGAGGAATTATGGTGTGGGGTTGCTTTTCAGTAGTTGGGCTTGGCCCCTTAGTTCCAGTGAAAGGAACTTTGAATGCTCCAGGATACCAAAACATTTTGGACAATTCCATGCTCCCAACCTTGTGGGAACAGTTTGGAGAAGGCCCCTTCCTCTTCCAACATGACTGTGCACCAGTGCACAAAGCAAGGTCCATAAAGACATGGATGACAGAGTCTGGTGTGGATGAATTTGACTGGCCTTCACAGAGTCCTGACCTGAACCCGATAGAACACCTTTGGGATGAATTAGAACGGAGACTGAGAGCCAGGCCTTCTCGACCAACATCAGTGTGTGACCTCACCAATGCGCTTTTGGAAGAATGGTTGAAAATTCCTATAAACACACTCCACAACCTTGTGGACAGCCTTCCCAGAAGAGTTGAAGCTGTAATAGCTGCAAAAGGTGGACCGACATCATATTGAACCCTATGGGTTAGGAATGGGATGGCACTTAAAGTTCATATGTGAGTCAAGGCAGGTGGCCAAATACTTTTGGCAATATAGTGTATATCAGGATATCATTGTTTAATTTTGTTGATATTTTTTTAGTTCTTAAAGCTATATAAATGATCATTGTATTCATATGTTAATCACTTTTAATATTGTTTTATGAATTACTACATGAAAAACATATTTTTACTTTTTTACTTTACTTTTTACTACACTCATATATTCACTAGGCAAGATCGTTTTTTGTTTTATTTTCATTAGTTTTAAATGTTATTATTACATTAGTTTTTACTATTAATGAATGCAATGTCATTTCAATTCAGTGTATTTGTTAATTACAATATATGAGTTGTATATCAGGATGTCGTTTAATCTAGTATATATATATATATATACACACATATATACAGTCGTGGTCAAAAGTTGACATACACTTGTAAAGAACATAATGTCATGGCTGTCTCGAGTTTCCAATCATTTCTAGAACAAGGGTTGGAATTGGGGGTTAAATCACCAAAAATGATTCCCGGGCGCGGCACTGCTGCTGCCCACTGCTCCCCTCACCTCCCAGGGGGTGAACAAGGGGATGGGTCAAATGCAGAGGACAAATTTCGCCACACCTAGTGTGTGTGTGACAATCATTGGTACTTTAACTTTAACTTGAACTCTTATTTTTTTGTGAAAGAGTGATTGAAGCACATACTTGTTGGTCACAAAAAACATTCATGAAGTTTGGTTCTTTTATGAATTTATTATGGGTCTACTGAAAATGTGAGCAAATCTGCTGGGTCCAAAGTATTCTTTCAGCAATGTTAATATTTGCTTACATGTCCCTTGGCAAGTTTCACTGCAATAAGGCGCTTTTGGTAACCATCCACAAGCTTCTGGTTGAATTTTTGATCACTCCTCTTGACAAAATTGGTGCAGTTCGGCTAAATTTGTTGGTTTTCTGACATTAACTTTTTTCTTCAGCATTGTCCACACGTTTAAGTCAGGACTTTGGGAAGGCCATTCTAAAACCTTAATTCTAGCCTGATTTGGCCATTCCTTTATCACTTTTGACGTGTTTTTGGGGTCATTGTCCTGTTGGAACACCCAACTGCGCCCAAGACCCAACCTGCGGGCTGATGATTTTAGATTGTCCTGAAGAATTTGGAGGTAATCCTCTTTTTTTATTGCATTACATTTACTCTCTGTAAAGCACCAGTTCCATTGGCAGTAAAACAGCCCCAGAGCATAATACTACCACCACCATGCTTGACGGTAGACATGGTGTTCCTGGGATTGAAGGCTTCACATTTTCTCCTCCAAACATATTGCTGGCCAAAGAGCTACATTTTTGTTTCATCTGACATCACATGGACAAAGATAACACCTTCTGGAGGAAAGTTCTGTTCTCTTATCAATTAATCTAATATTTTAATTCAGTGCTTTTATTAATCACAGCATTACATTTAATATATTACTTGTACTTATACTGTATAGCAGAATGTCATTATTAAGTACACACACACACACATTTTACCTATTAACATTAACTATTAATGTATTCATCCATCAATCCATTTTCGACCGCTCATACCTCTCGGGACCCATTATATATTCATTGCTTTTAATATTAATATGTAATTACTACATGAAGAATGTCAAATATTTTTACTGTTTTTATCATGGTATTTGTTGTTTGCATTTTTATGTTATTCATTAGAAGTGACAGTTTTAATTTAATTTTCATTATTTCTAAATGTTTTCATTATTTTCACTGTCAATAAATAGAATTTCATTGTAATTCAGTGTATTTATCAATCACAGTATGTGACAACGTGTTATCAGGATGCTGTTTAATTTAGTTATTTATTGTCAATACATAAATTAACATTACTTGCCTTAAATATAAACAACTTATTTCATAAAAATTAATAATTTTTTACTACTTATAATACTTATGCATTTTTATTTTCTTCAATAGATATGTTTTATTTTAAAACTATTATAAAACTTTTTTTTGAAATGATAGAAATTCTGAAAATAGATTCATGTTTTTTAATCTGTGTTTTCTTTTTTTACTGTACCATTTTTTTAAATTCTGTATGCAATCGCACCGACGGAGCGCTAACTAGTGGCTTGACTGACCTCCACCTCGGTGATTGTGCCAACGTGTTCTTATTGACGTTACTTGCATTGGGTGCAGTCATACTTAATAACACGCTGTTATGAATATTTACACAGGCAGACGAGAGCGTGGGAGAAAAAAGGCGGTTGGCCGAGTGGAGGAAAAGTGACTCATCCTTGAACTGGAGCAGGGAAAGCGATCGATGGTGTCAAACTGAGAGGAGAAATATGTTCTCCCCTGAGAAGAGGGAGGTTGTGTTAGAATGAAGAGCTCCTTAAAAACAAAAGTGAAAGGACACTTGGGGAGAGGCGAGCATCCTTCAAGTTTATGGACTCTTTTCATTGTCTTTCGGAAACATTCTCCTCAACCGTCCCTGAAATTGCGCCTTTTTATCGTTCACAGAAGAAACGACTCAGACGCTACATCCAACGTTGGGGTTCCAATCAGTGCAACAGTCAAGGGTACGCAACATTTAGCTGTTTTCATTTGGCACTTTTGTGTATTTTTGCCCATGTGAGACAAAAACATGCTTGTCTCTCTCTTCTCTGTGCATTCTAAATAGTGAAAAACTGCTAGCAAGAGGCAACTAACAATGCAGGTAATAGGGAGTCATCTATAGCGCCTCTAAAAAAACATCCAAAAATGCTTCATTTGCAATGCTGTAAATGATTGATTGATTGATTGAGTTTAGTTTATTTCGAACATGAATACACTTACAGTATAATACATCACACATCATTTCATATCATTTCTCTTTACATCATGTTGTGTGTACAGGAGGAGGAGACAGCACAGACAACAGGGGCGTAGTATTAAGCTCTATATTATTTATATTTATATATATATATATAAACCGTGTTGGGTTAGTTACTGAAAACCAGTAACTAGTTACTTTATTTCAAAAGTAACTCAGTTACTAACTCAGTTACTTACACCAAAAAGTAATGCGTTACTGTGAAAAGTAACTATTTAGTTACTTCTTCTCCTTTTTTATTTTTTTAAAGCTCCCATTAATGCCCTTTTAGCCTTCATTTCAGTTCTGTTATTGTAGTGGAGAATAATACAATCTGTTGATCAACTTGACATACATTTGCATCACTGAACTCTGCTAAGCAATGTGGTCTACATACAACACACAAAGACAAAGATATGTTTCAAAGGGCCAATTTATTTCAGGCCAGAACAAATTGACAAAACTATTTTAAATAGCTGCAACATAACATACATAAGTAACAAACAGCATAATAACACTAACACTAACACTAACCACGTTAAACCCAGATTCCGAACTAACAAAGGTCTTAACTCATTCTCTTTCTATGCCACTTCAATATGGAATGCACTCCCAACAGGTGTAAAAGAAAGGGCATCTCTATCCTCCTTCAAAACCGCACTAAAAGAACACCTCCAGGCAACTACAACCCTAAACTAACACCCTCCCTTCCACATAATACCTCTTCGGATTGTAAATAATAAAATGTAGACACTTTTTCTTATACTTTCTGATCTCTCTCTCTGTGTCCACTACTTGCTGTACATATCCTACCAAGTCAGTCCTACACTGTTTCAATGTTTATTTCTCTGATGATGCAATTGTTGATGACTGAAGTGTTGATACCAACCAAACCTAACCCCCTCCATATCTCACACCCCGGATTGTAAATAATGTAAATAATTCAATGTATATACCCTGATGATTATCTTGTGTGATGACTGTATTATGATGTTAGTATATATTTGATAGTGTATATCTGTATCATGAATCAATTTAAGTGGACCCCGACTTAAACAAGTTAAAAAACTTATTTGGGTGTTACCATTTAGTGGTCAATTGTACGGAATCTACTAATAAAAGTTTCAATCAATCAATCAATCAACAACATAGCTGTAAAGCTGGCTTCACCTAAGGAAGGCACACGTGACATACACAAAGCCTAACCAGGCAGATTTGAATTGTTGTTTTGGGCAGTAGACGGGATCTTTGATCCAAGACACAACTTACATTTAACTAAAATGTTCTTTTCTTTGTGCTTGACAAAAGAAAAGAAGTGAGAATATCTCATACTTGCCAACCCTCCCGAATTTCAGTGCCTCTCCCTAGGACAACCATTCTCCAAATTTCTCCCGATTTCCAGCCGGACATAAGGCACGCCCCTCCCGGTCCGTGCGGACCTGAGTGAGGACAGCCTGTCGTCACGTCCGCTTGGCCGACCAAAAAGTAACCACAGAACACTATACCGTATAGTCGTATAGTGTTCTGTGGTTACTTTTTGGTTGGCCAACGGTTTACGTTGTATTGCGCACCCCCCTCCCCTCTCCTTCCCACACCCAGACACGCACACACACACAGAGAGCGCAGAGGAAGAATCAGAAGCACGTCTCTGCTTCGCTGCAATAAAACACACTCAGATCCTCAGTTTCTAGCCGATACTACATAAAAAATAACGTAAAATAACGCAGTAACGCATCATGTAGTAACGGTAACTGAGTTACTGAATATAAAAAATAACACGTTAGATTACTAGTTACCGCCGAAACTAACGGCGTTACAGTAACGCGTTACAAAGTAACGCGTTAGTCCCAACACTGTATATAAATAATAATATTAATAAACAAGGGTATGGAGTGTGACTGAGCCAAAAGGGTGTATATGTGTGTGACTATGTGTAGGAATTAACTGCTGAGTGTTACCGGAGTGTTGAGCGAGAGGCAAGTCCAAAAGGGATCCGTGAGCAGGCAGTTAAGCTGGGGGCGATAGAGAGGCGTCGAAGGTCTGTGTTCAGGCAGGAGGACGAGATCGGAGAGGCAGTCAGGGAAGCAGAGGGAACACGGGGAGACGAGACGCACTGCTCGTCACGCGGGAACGAAGGGGGTTGCTGCAAGGAACGACAAGGGGAGAACACAAGACCAATCAACACGACGGGGTAGAACCACAGAGAGAGAAATGCATAGAGCTTTGTGAGACAACTTACTGTACTCGAACAGAAGACTACGTTCTGGCCCGGGATAGCAGGTTGTGCAGGCTTATGAAGGCGGGTCTGATGATCAGCTTCAGGCGTGCTGATTGCCGGTGATTGATTGCAGCCACTGCCGGAGTGGTGCGCTCTTGAAGGCGCAATCAGCAGAGCGCACAGATGAGAGCGCATTGGAATGCGCCCTGGCCGTGACACATCATGTCCGAAAAGGAGTAGGAAGAAGCAAAGCTTATTTGATCCTACTCCTTTCCCACTTCAGAGCGTTTACAAATACATACGTTCATTTACTGTCTTCATTTTCAGGGAATGATTAATACAGCAATTCTTGCAATATATAATTGAGTCAGTCATGATCAACATACTTAGATGAAGAATATCCCGTTTTCAATAAGGTTGAAGGTATTTCTCATGATTCTTCTTCCTTGTACTTTGTAAGCACTATTAATTTGAACAACCTCTTAAACTGGATCGTATTAGTACAATGTTTAACTTCTTTGCTTAATCCATTCCTTAGTTTAATTCCACATACTGATATGCTAAAGGTCTTAAATGTTGTATGTGCATACAAGTGTTTTAAGTTAGTTTTTCCTCTTTAGTTGAGAAGAGGAACGACTTTTCTGGGATAGTAACACAAACACCCACACTGCTCCTCCGACCACTAGCGAGAGTTAGCTGTGGACCTAAAAACTCAGTCTACATGTAAAATTCCCGCCAAAATAGAGACAGTAATGATTTTAAGCTTGTTTCAGCACATTTTGGAACAGCCACTTTTTTAGCTCTAAAATGTGGGCGGGGCCTTCATCAGCCTGCTGATGTCCGTATAAAGATTAAAAAGAATGGGACCTAAAATTGAGCCTTAAGGAAACCCACATCCTATCTCATGGGTTCCAGAGGAACATGCCTCCATACTTACATAAAAACATCTGTCTATGAGATTTCATATATACTGTATATATATATATATATATATATATATACACATTTGTGTGTGTAAATATTATATTAATATGATGGAATTATAATTAATGTAACGGACATCTAATTAATATAATTGGATATAAAGTGTATGTGAAAGTTTGACTTCTACCTTGTTTACTTCCGTGACAACCTTCTTAACGTTTTTTAATCCCTCAGAAATTTCGAGCAGCTAAAATGCCCCAAACATGGATACATGTGGAGAGAGTGTGTTAGATTTTGTCCCATCATCCACTCTAATGGATGATGGGACATAAATAAATAAGTGGGTGTTATTTAGATGTATTTTAAATGGGTGTTATTTAGATGTATTTTAATATCCACAATGTTCAGTGAGCCAGTTGTGTTATGTGTGACAATGTGTGTTGACCGATTTCTTAGTTGCAATTTGTTTGTTTTTTCACCATTACTAGGGAAGGTTATTTGGAATATGTCATATAAGTGAATGCTGTACTTTCAAGGCTCATTGACCTGATTTACTCACACTGTCCACAAGGTGGCATCAAATATGTAGTATTCAGAGACTGCCTGGTATTTAAGATTAATTTGAAAGTACTCCACAGTGCAATGCTTTGTTGAACTCATGATCGCGCGATCCAAATTGGTGGGCCATAGTTTTTACTAGGGATGTCCGATAATGGCTTTTTGCCGATATCCGATATTCCGATATTGTCCAACTCTTTAATTACTGATACCGATATCAACCGATATTGATATCAACCGATACCGATATATACAGTCGTGGAATTAACACATTATTATGCCTAATTTGGACAACCAGGTATGGTGAAGATAAGGTCCTTTTTATAAAAATTAATAAAATAAAATAAGATAAATAAATTAAAAACATTTTCTTGAATAAAAAAGAAAGTAAAACAATATAAAAACAGTTACATAGAAACTAGTAATTAATGAAAATGAGTGAAATTAACTGTTAAAGGTTAGTACTATTAGTGGACCAGCAGCACGCACAATCGTGTGCTTTCGAACGGTATCCCTTGCAGACTGTATTGATATATATTGATATATAATGTAGGAACCAGAATATTAATAATGGGGGAGGGAGGTTTTTTGGGTTGGTGCATTAATTGTAAGTGTATGTTGTGTTTTTTATGTTGATTTAATAAAAAAATAAAATAAAAAAAAATGTCCGATATTATCGGACATCTTTAGTTTTTACACCCCAGGGTTAGTGTTTTACGAGAGCTGGATCTGTTAAGTACCCAGATTCTAAAACTTGTAGCTCACCTTCCGGATATTTTGGCTCAAAAAGATAAGGTTTTTGATCATCATTTGTACCAAAGTGGCCGTCGTCTCTCGCAAAGTATGCTTGTTTAGTGCTAGCAAACACCAAACTGGATGCTGTTGTTGTTGACGGAAGTAGCGTTGGTTGTCATGTACCAATCCGCCCGGGAAAGATGTTCCGGCAATGCTTAAAATGAGCAAAATACTGTAAATATTACATGTTGTTATGAATGTGCCTGTTACTACATCCCCCATTACCTGTATTGTTGGCCGCCTCTTGCTAGCAGTTTTTTTTTAACTTGAAAAGGACAGAAAAAAACCTAGTGAGACATGTTCTTGTCTCACTAGGATTGTGGATGATGGGCAACTTAAAAAAAAAAATGCAGTTCTTCTTCTTCCCTATTGGATAAGCAGTGGAAGGGTAGCAAAAGGGCGGGGGCTAGAGAGGGTGCGGTTGTGTTGATGTTTGGTCACTTCCTGCTGTTGTGTTTCCATGTTTTGTGCTTCCATTAACTCAACTTTCCTCGACTCAAACGGTAAATTTCGGTTCCTGTTGTCAAAAGTTATGAAGGGAACAAAAAAACATTTCAGAGTGGTCACAGAGTGCTGTGTCCTCAACTATGGACTCTGTCTGTCACGTGGACCCCCTCAGGGTGTCGCGTATACAACACCTGGGTCAGACGGGCGACACCTGTGTCATCTCGCGACACTGCTGCCTGAAGCCGGTTTATGAAGACTAATAGCGGCGCTTCTTCTTCTTCACGGATCAGCGTCTGGCGATTTCCGTGTGCCAGCTTTCTTTATAGAGTATAAACTTTTAGAGGTCTTTTGTTTGGCCAAAGCAAACATGCTGTTGATGGTTGACTTTAATATAGAAATGTTCTCAAGTCTACGTGCCATTCTTCAAAAAAACCACCTGCAATACTGTAAAAAGGCCAGAAAAAAAGAGGAAAAAATGTGTGAAAATGTGCATGGAGGCCTCCAGGCACATGTGGCAGACAAACAGGAAGTGACATCAATCAATCAATCAATTAAATAAATCAATCAATCAATTCCTTTATTGTCGTTGTCATAATAACACTTAAGTCATACATGTCAACGAGATTTTGTCTGAGCTTTATCTCGCGGCATAGAAACTGCATTGAAGTGTATAATACGGTGTTAGCTTTCATTGCTATGCTGATGACACCCAACTCTACATGCCCCTAAAGCTGACCAACACGCTGGATTGTAGTCAGCTGGAGGCGTGTCTTAATGAAATTAAACAATGGATGTCCGCTAACTTCTTGCAACTCAACGCCAAGAAAACGGAAATGCTGATTATCGGTCCTGCTAAACACCGACATTTATTTAATAATACCACCTTTACATTTGACAACCAAACAATTACACAAGGCGAATCAGTAAAGAATCTGGGTATTATCTTCGACCCAACTCTCTCGTTTGAATCACACATTAAGAGTGTTACTAAAACGGCCTTCTTTCATCTCCGTAATATCGCTAAAATTCGTTCTATTTTATCCACTAGCGACGCTGAGATCATTATTCATGCGTTCGTTACGTCTCGTCTCGACTACTGTAACGTATTATTTTCGGGTTTCCCTATGTCTAGCATTAAAAAATTACAGTTGGTACAAAATGCGGCTGCTAGACTTTTGACAAGAACAAGAAAGTTTGATCATATTACGCCTATACTGGCTCACCTGCACTGGCTTCCTGTGCACTTAAGAAGTGACTTTAAGGTTTTACTACTTACGTATAAAATACTACACGGTCTAGCTCCGTCCTATCTTGTCGATTGCATTGTACCATATGTCCCGGCAAGAAATCTGCGTTCAAAGAACTCCGGCTTATTAGTGATTCCCAGAGCCCAAAAAAAGTCTGCGGGCTATAGAGCGTTTTCTATTCGGGCTCCAGTACTATGGAATGCCCTCCCGGTAACAATTAGAGATGCTACCTCAGTAGAAGCATTTAAGTCCCATCTTAAAACTCATTTGTATACTCTAGCCTTTAAATAGCCCCCCTGTTAGACCAGTTGATCTGCCGTTTCTTTTCTTTTCTCCTCTGCTCCCCTTTTCCTTGAGGGGGGGGGGGGCACAGGTCCGGTGGCCATGGATGAAGTGCTGGCTGTCCAGAGTCGGGACCCGGGGTGGACCGCTCGCCTGTGCATCGGCTGGGAACATCTCTACGCTGCTGACCCGTCTCCGCTCGGGATGGTGTCCTGCTGGCCCCACTATGGACTGGACTCTTACTATTATGTTGGATCCACTATGGACTGGACTCTCACAATATTATGTCAGACCCACTCGACATCCATTGCTTTCGGTCTCCCCTAGAGGGGGGGGGTTACCCATATATGCGGTCCTCTCCAAGGTTTCTCATAGTCATTCACATCGACGTCCCACTGGGGTGAGTTTTTCCTTGCCCGTATGTGGGCTTTGTACCGAGGATGTCGTTGTGGCTTGTGCAGCCCTTTGAGACACTTGTGATTTAGGGCTATATAAATAAAGATTGATTGATTGATTGAAGTGCAGGTTGACCATAGTTTACAGTTTAGAATTGTCAAGAAGATTACGAATAGAGGGACGTGGGGGTGGGAACAGTCAGATGTCTGATGGGTGCTATGTTGATATTGCAGCAATGCAATGTCCAGAGCACAGTTATTGAGGTGGTGAAGAGTGAGGTAATAAGATGGCCCGGGGCAGCAAAGGGGCAGGCTGTATGTACTCGCTTTTGGCAGCGAGTTGTGTACATGGCACTCATCTCTGGGAGTATCGTCCTTGTAATTTTCCCCGCCGCTTTAACCACTCGCTGGAGGGCCTGTTGGTTCGCTTTAGTGCAGCTAGCAAACCACACTAAAAAGCCGCAAGTCAGGACACTGCTGATGGCACAGAACCAAATCCCTTAATATTAGGTCAAAATGTACAAAATTAGCTCAAATGTTTGCATGCCATCATGGAAAGAGTTATCAAATTTCCAAGATAGCGCCAAGTAATGCAAACCATGACTATGTTAAAACGCAAAGTTAGCTTAAAGGGGAACATTATCACAATTTCAGAATGGTTAAAACCATTAAAAATCAATACCCAGTGGCTTATTATATTTTTTGAAATTTTTTTCAAAATTTTACCCATCACGCAATATCCCTAAAAAAAAAAGCTTCAAGGTGCCTGATTTTAACCAATGACGTAAACATATTAGCATTAAGCTTTGTTTTGTCAAAGTTTAGCTCTACTAGCGTTAGCTAACATTGAGTATATATATTGTATCATAACAACAACATGATTGCAAATTGTGACGAGCCTGAACACCACATAAATTCCTCGAACCAACGAGCAGTTTTTATTTAATACAATTAGTCCATTAAAAAAAAAAAAAACATTTATATTAATCACAAAATTTAACTATGAACAAGTTGTAAACAGTCACATTGCTAACATGTAATATTTTTTATATTTTCTTTAATTTTCATCATCAAACCTAAGGTTTTTGCAGGCTTTTTAATCGTAGTTTCATACAACTGTATTCCTCAAGAGCAGGGGTCTATAAACTACGGCCCGCGGGCCAGATACGGCCCGCCAGCGTCCAAAATCCGTCCCGTTGGTAGTTTTTTTTTTAATCTGTCCCATCTAGTCCATCCATCAATCCATTTTCTACCGCTTGTTACTCTCGGAGTCTCCTAGCCGCTCTGGCAAATCATATTTGACGTAATTACGTACGTACGTAACACACGCACGCGCATTACCTTTAGGTGTTGTCAGCTAATAATAGCAGTTTGGATAGCTTACGTTAGCTGTCCTTGAGTGTATATTTTATCACAGGGGTCCCCAAACTACGGCCCACGGGCCAGATACGGTCCACCAGCGTCCAAAATCCGGCCCACGGGTAGTCCCGAGTAAAAAAAATATATATAAATTTTTTTTTTAATTATTCTTTTTTTAATCTGTCCTTTCTAGTCCATCCATTTTTTACCGCTTATTACTCTCGGGGTCTCCTAGCCGCTCTGGCAAATCATATTTTCTAAAAATGCATTTGCCCATCGATAACGTGACGTCATCACGCTCGCGTGTCTGGCTTTCAGTCAATTAGTGCACGAGGGGGAAAAAAAATGGCGAAATCATTGGGAAAACGTAAAAGAGACTCAGTGTAGAGTTTTTAAACATCCGTGAACATATAACTTTTTTTTGTTCAATGTAATGAAAAGGCAATTATATATATGTGTGTGTGTATATATATATATATATATATATATATATATATATATATATATATATATATATATATAAAGCCTGGCCCCCGGCCAAATTTTTTTAATCCAATGCGGCCCCCGCGTCAAAATGTTTAGGGACCCCTGGTCAAGAGGCACCAATGACAAACTGGTGTCAAACTCAAGGACCGTGGCCAAATCTGGCCCGCCACGTCCTTTAATGTAGGCCGCCACATTATTTTGTTGTAGAGCTCCACTTTAATTAAAATGGCCCGCCATTTAATTTTATGTGATCCGCCATGTCATTTCATTTTGGCCCTCCCGTGGCCCTCCACATCATTTTGTTGTGGAGCTTCACTTAAATTTAAGTGGCCCGCCATTTAATTTTATGTGATCCGCCACTTCATTTTGTTGTGGCCCTCCACGTCATTTGTTGTGGAGCTCCACTTCAATTTAATTGGCCCGCCATTTAATTTTATGTGATCCGCTACATCATTTTACTGTGGCCCTCAATGTCATTTTGTTGTGGAGCTCCACTTCAATTTAAGTGGTCCGCCATTTGATTTTATGTGGCCCTCCATGTCATTTTGTTGTGGAGCTCCACTTCAATTTAAGTG
Organism: Nerophis lumbriciformis; assembly: GCF_033978685.3. Lineage (NCBI taxonomy): Eukaryota > Metazoa > Chordata > Actinopteri > Syngnathiformes > Syngnathidae > Nerophis > Nerophis lumbriciformis. The sequence continues at coordinate 39,514,563 of NC_084554.2, read as the reverse complement.
GCCCGCCATTTAATTTTATGTGGCCCTCCACGTCATTTTGTTGTGGAGCTCCACTTCGATTTAATTGGCCCGCCATTTAATTTTATGTGATCCTCCACATCATTTTATAGTGGCCCTCCACGTTATTTTGTTGTGGAGCTCCTCTTCAATTTAAGTGGCCCGCCATTTACTTTTATGTGATCCGCCACATCATTTTATAGTGGCCCTCCACGTTATTTTGTTGTGGAGCTCCTCTTCAATTTAAGTGGCCCGCCATTTACTTTTATGTGATCCGCCACCTCATTTTATTGTGGCCCTCCACGTCCTTTTGTTGTGGAGCTCCACTTCAATTTAAGTGGCCCGCCATTTACTTTTATGTGATCCGCCACATCATTTTATTGTGGCCCTCCACGTCCTTTTGTTGTGGAGCTCCACTTCAATTTAAGTGGCCTGCCATTTAATTTTATGTGATCCGCCAAATCATTTTATTGTGGCCCTCCACGTCATTTTGTCGTGGAGCTTCACTTCAATTTAAGTGGCCCGCCATTTGATTTTATGTGATCCTTCACTTCATTTTATTGTGGCCCTCCACGTCATTTTGTTGTGGAGCTCCACTTCAATTTAATTGGCCCGCCAAATCATTTTATGTGGCCCTCCACGTCATTTTGTTGTAGAGCTCCACTTCAATTTAATTGGCCCGCCTTTCAATTGTATGTGATCCGCCACATAATTTTAATTGTGGCCCTCCACATCATTTTGTCGTGGAGCTCCACTTCAATTTAAGTGGCCCGTCATTTAATTTATGTGGCCCTCCACGTATTTTTGTTGTGGAGCTCCACTTCAATTTAATTGGCCCGCCATTTGATTTTATGTGGCCCTCCACGTCATTTTGTTGTGGAGCTCCACTTCAATTTAATTGGCCCGCCATTTAATCGTATGTGATCCGCCACATAATTTTATGTGGCTCTCCACGTCATTTTGTTGTGGAGCTCCACTTCAATTTACGTGGCCCTCCACGTATTTTTGTTGTGGAGCTCCACTTCAATTTAAGTGGCCCGCCATTTAATTTACGTGGCCCTCCACGTATTTTTGTTGTGGAGCTACACTTCAATTTAATTGGCCCGCCATTTAATTTTATGTGGCCCTCCACGTCATTTTGTTGTGGAGCTCCACTTCAATTTAATTGGCCCGCCATTTAATCGTATGTGATCCGCCACATAATTTTATGTGGCTCTCCACGTCATTTTGTTGTAGAGCTCCACTTCAAATGATGTGGCCCGCCACATCATTTTGTTGTGGAGCTCAACTTCAATTTAATTGGCCCGCCATTTAATTGTATGTGATCCGCCACATAATTTTATTGTGGCCCTCCACGTCATTTTAGGTAGCCCGCCATGTCATTTAATGTGGTTCACCACGACATTTAAGGTGGCCTGCAAAAGATTTGAAATAAGAAAACACTTTTTTGGCGAAAATTATTTCTTTCAATTTTGACAGAACAATGTTGCACATGTAATTGCATATGTTTTACACTTTATTAATATTTGATTTTCCCAAGCGATCAAAAATAAACGCTTAAATATCGGCTTGTCATCTTGATTTATAATTAAGCTACCGTCCAATCTGTGAAAAATATAATAATCAAAAACAGCTGCCTTTGCAAACTGTCTAACAAGGCTACTATATATATATATATATATATATATATATATATATATATATATATATATATATATATATATATATATATATATATATATATACTGTTACATGTGGCCCTCTGAGGGCATCCATAATTGCGATGTGGCCCCTGATAAAAATGACTTTGACAGCCCGAGATTAGGTCATAAAAGTGGTGACATAAAACAACAACAAAATAGCCAATGGAAGAAGCATTGCCTGTCAAAAGAAATTATGGAGTAGACTATTAGAATATCTAGTTTCAGAAGACATTGTCAATCAGCTTTTTTCCACTTGCTGTTATTGATGAGAGCGGCTTTTTCGTTTGCCACGGGGCAGCGGCGTTTTTTTAATTCCTGCTTGGCGCGCAGACACATGCCAATCATGTTGATGTGCTGCTGAGACACGATGAGCCGCCTGAGGCTGTGTTGCATCCATCCACGCACGCACACACACGCACGCACACACACACACACACACACACACACACACACACACACACCTACACACTTTCCAGCAACAACATCTGACGTTCATTGTTCGAAGGCGCCTCTTCTTTCTTCACCGATTGACAAGCATCACATGACTGAAATAGTCTTTTATAAAGACATGAATCACACCTGTGTCTAATCAGTCAGCTTCCTTCCTGCCTTGCGTCTCATCAGTCTGCACTTGTTGTCCCCTTATGTCTCTCACCTGTGTCCAATCAATCAGGTCTTTGCCTTCTCCTGCCTCTCACTCTCTTCATCCCCTGGTGTCACTCACCTGTATCCAACCAAACATATTCCATGCCTTATATCCACACCTGTGTTTAACTATTCATCTCCTTGCCCACCCTTTGTGTCTCCCACCTGTGTCTAATCAGTCAGGTATTTTCTAGCAAGACAGCATCAAGTAACATAATAAATGTATACCTGCCAAACTGCCGTATTTTTCGGAGTATAAGTCGCTCCGGAGTATAAGTCGCACCAGCCGAAAATGCATAATAAAGAAGAAAAAAAACACATATAAGTCGCATTTTTGGGGGAAATTTATTTGATAAAAGCCAACACCAAGAATAGACATTTGAAAGGCAATTTAAAATAAATAAAGAATAGTGAACAACAGGCTGAATAAGTGTACGTTATATGACGCATAAATAACCAACTGAGAACGTGCCTGGTATGTTAACGTAACATATTATGGTAAGAGTCATTCAAATAACTATAACATATAGAACATGCTATACGTTTACCAAACAGCCTGTCACTCCTAATCGCTAAATCCCATGAAATCTTATACGTCTAGTCTCTTACGTGAATGAGCTAAATAATATTATTTGATATTTTACGGTAATGTGTTAATAATTTCACACATAAGTCGCTCCTGAGTATAAGTCGCACCCCCGGTCAAACTATGAAAACAACTGCGACTTATAGTCCGAAAAATACGGTAGCTTTAAAAAGTTAACATGCTAACGTTAGCATCGGAACCGCATACTTCCAAGAGGGTGCCAAGTTCAGAAATCAAGGATTTTTACCTTTAAAAGGCCAGCATAAAACATTAGCATGCTAACGTTGATACTAACATGGGAACCGCCAGCATACTTGCAAGATGGCGCCAAGGAACCAAATCCCTTTAATATTAGGTCAAAATGTACAGAATTAGCTAAATTGTTATCATGCTGTTGTTGTTTGTGGTTACCAGTAGGAAGAACCATGTCGAGCTGCATGAATAACTTGGCTTTAATAAAGACTTCAGGAGGACAGCAATTTTACATACACACTGCATGAGAGAGTGGTAATAACTGATTCCCTGATGTGCACACCCTGGTGGTGTGTTCGAAAATTACAACAACAAAACAGTAATTTTACCAAATGATCTACATCCTTCCCTTTTAGTTAAGAGTCTTTCATAAAAAACAAAAGCAGATAAGTGAAATGAATATCTATATGTAACAGAGATTAAATCTCTTAACTGTGTAGGGTAAGTACAAACAATTCACTATCTGTATGAAATATCTCAACACATCACAGAACAGGTAGAAAAAATACTATCTCTCAAAATAAATCACATGTACATTTGTTTTTTTGTTTTTTCTTACTGCACATATTTTGGATTGGGTCTACACACTCGACCTGCACGTGTTGTATAAGCTGTGTCAGTCTGCGTCATGAATCTGGGTCGAATTGGTGATGCACTTTCCGTTTGCCTAATCACTGTCTCTTCTCTCAGTGGTGTGGGAGGGACTAAGTCCACCACGGTATGTCTACCATCCTGAGAGTCTGCTTCGTCGTTCTGGAGAGGTGTTGGTGGTCGTTCTTGAACCGGGAGGATGTGGCGACGATTCCTTCTGTATCTTCTCCCATCGGATTGGATGATGTAGGAACGTGGCTCTTCGCACAACTTTTCCACTATTCCAAGTCGGTCATGTCCAGCAGGAGTTTGCATACGGATCACTTGCCCTTCTGCCAAGGGACTCAGTGGGCGACTTGACTTGTCGTAGTGACGTTTCACCGTAGTTCTCTTGTCGACTAGTCAAGCGTGTACTTGTCTTGAGTCTTTTGCTGTTGGCTGTAGTAGTCTGGTACACACTGGGATAGCTGCGCGCGTTTGTCTTGACATTAACCGTTCGGCAGGGGAACCAATGTCCGCATCTCGGGGAATGTTTCTGAGGTTAAGGAGGTTTAGGAAGACATCAGTTTTGTCCCGGTGGGATTTCTCCATCAGTTGCTTGGCACTCCTGACAGCTCTTTCCGCAAGTCCATTCGACTGGGGAAACTCTGGGCTGCTAGTGGTGTGGATGAAATCCCACTTCTGACACCATGTTGTTGTTTGTGGTTACCAGTAGGAAGAACCATGTCGAGCTGCATGAATAACTTGGCTTTAATAAAGACTTCAGGAGGACAGCAATTTTACATACACACTGCATGAGAGAGTGGTAATAACTGATTCCCTGATGTGCACACCCTGGTGGTGTGTTCGAAAATTACAACAACAAAACAGTCATTTTACCAAATGATCTACACATGCTATCATGGAAACAGTTATCATATTTCCATGATAGCACCAAGTAATGCAAGCCATGACTAATATGTTAAAACACACAAAGTTAGCTTAAATATGCTATAATGAAACACTTGCATGCTTACGTTAGCATGCTAACATGAAAAGAGTTAGCATACGTCCAAGATGGCGCCAAGTAACAAAATCCATAATTATTAGATTGAAAATGTACAAATATAGCTCGAATGCTAGCATAAACACGCTTACATTAACATTCTAACTTGAGAACCGCTAGCATACTTCCAAAATGGCGCCAAGTGACGAAAACCATCAATATTAGGCTAAAACGTAGAAAATTTGCTAAAATGCTAACATAACATGTTAATATGATAAACATTGACATTCTAACATGGGGACAGTTAGCATACTTACAAGATGGCGCCAAACAACCAAAACGTACAAAATTAGCTAAAAGTAGCTTATCTTAAATGTAAGATAACGTTGATATTAACATGGGAACAGTCAACATACTTGCAAGATGGCCCCATTTAACCAAACCCATAATTATTAGGTCAAACCGTGCAAAATTAGCTAAAATGCTAGCATATAACAATAGCATGTAAACATTACCATGCTTATGTTAGCATGCTAACATGGGTAGAGTTAACATATTTCCAAGATGGCGCCAAGTAACAAAATTCGTAATTATTAGATGCAGAATGTAAAAACCTAGAAAAATGCTTGCATAAAATGTTAGCATGCTATCATGGGAACAAGTATCATATTTTCAAGATGGTGCCAAGTAACAAAATCCATTATAAATAGATTAAACGCACAAAATTTGCTAAAATATGCTAACATGAAACATTTATATGCTTACATTAGCTTGCCAACATGGGAACAGTAAGCATACTACCAAGATGGTGCCAAGTAACACAATCCATTATTATTAGGTTAAAACGTGTAAAATTTGCTAAAATGGTAGCATAAAACATTGACATGATAAACTTTTCTTTTTTTTTTAAATGGTAGCATAAAATGGTTGCATAAAACGTTGACATGATAAACATTAACATGCTAACATGGTAACAGTTAGCATTTTAACAATATAACGCCAACCAACCAAATTGTATAATTTTAGCTAAAATTAGCTTTTCTTAAAAAAAAGATAAAGTTGAGACTAACATAGGAACAGTCAGCATACTTTCAAAATGGGGCCCTTTAACCAAATCCACTATAATTAGGTCAAAACGTACAAAATGAGCTAAAATGCTGCCATAAATTATTAGCATGCTAACATTACCATGCTAATGTTAGCATGCTAACATGGGAAGAGTTAACATACTTCCAAGATGGCGCCAAGTAACAAAATCCACGATTATTAAATTAAAAATATAGCCAATTAGATACAATTCCAGCATAAAATGTTAGCATGCTAATGTTACCATCCTAACATGGGAACAGTTGATATACTTGCAAGATAGCGCCAATAAACCAAATCCATGATTATTAGATTAAAACGTAAACAATTACGTAAACTGCTAGTACAAAACATTAGCATGCTAACATTACCATTTGATATTTTAGCATGCTAACAGTACCATTTGATATTTTAGCATGCTAACATAGAAAGAGTTAACATACTTCCAAGATGGCGGCAAGTAACAAAATCCACGATTATTAAATTAAAAATATAACCAATTAAATAGAATTCCAGCATAAAATGTTAGCATGCTAATGTTACCATCCTAACATGGGAACAGTTGATATACTTGCAAGATAGCGCCAATAAACCAAATCCATGATTATTAGATTAAAACGTAAACAATTACGTAAACTGCTAGTACAAAACATTAGCATGCTAACATTACCATTTGATATTTTAGCATGCTAATAGTACCATTTGATATTTTAGCATGCTAACATAGAAAGAGTTAACATACTTCCAAGATGGCGGCAAGTAACAAAATCCACGATTATTAAATTAAAAATATAACCAATTAAATAGAATTCCAGCATAAAATGTTAGCATGCTAATGTTACCATCTTAACATGGGAACAGTTGATATACTTGCAAGATAGTGCCAAGAAACCAAATCCATGATTATTAGATTAAAACGTAAACAATTACCTAAAATACTAGTACAAAACATTAGCATGTGACGTCACTCCGAGAGCGAATAATAGAAAGGCGTTTAATTCGCCGAAATTCACCCATTTAGAGTTCGGAAATCGGTTAAAAAAAAAAAAGGTCTTTTTTCTGCAACATCAAGGTATATATTGACGCTTACATAGGTCTGGTGATAATGTTCCCCTTTAACAATGGAATTGATCAATTGACCTCTCAACGAAATTGACAATATATTTTTGACAAGAAGCTCAGATTCGGGAAAACCTGGCTGGACACACCATAGACTCTTGGGAGAAGTGGAGGGTAATGTGCTTGGCGAGTCTTACAGTCGAGGACATTAAAGACATCCACCTATCCGGAGTCATGATAGCAGGACATTTGATGATTGGAGTAAGCGTTGCACTGGTGTATCAACACATTTGTAAGATGCTAGCAGCCGTTCAAAGTACCGTAAAGCTGCCACAAATGATTGAATTATGGGTAAAGCTGTGGGCAATCAGACTTTGGTGGTTTCTGAACTAAATCACAAACTGGACAACACATTGGAGAAGCTGTCTGCTCTGCAAGGCAAATTTATGATACATTTGAGGACCTGGATTGGACTATTTGATTGAAACAATTGGAACGGCTCGGCAAGGTCTTTGCCACGAGACTCCCTCAGAGGACAGTGCAGCGAAGAAGCTCCAAATTCCTTGCGCGTCTTGTTGAAGGGCTGTGTTATTGCGAAAACATTGCGAGAGCACCAATGTCGAGAGAAAAGCGACTTTTCAGTCTTTCGTACACAATATGCATAGCCACGGAAAATACACTCCACACACACCAGACCCCACTGCCCCACATCCCACGCCTTCATCGCTTCACCTCCCACAGTATGATAAACAACGGCTCAGTGTCTCTGGTGGCAGCAGTTTAGGGCTGAAGGCATCCCCCCTCCATTGTGTGTTGTAATCAGTGTTGGGACTAACGCGTTACAAGTAACCCGTTAGTGTAACACCGTTAGTTTCGGCGGTAACTAGAAATCTAACACGTTATTTTTTATATTCAGTAACTCAGTTACCGTTACTACAGTATTACTGTGTTAATATTTACTACAGTATTACTGCGTTATTTTACGTTATTTTTTATGTAGTATCGGCTAGAAACAGAAGATCTGAGTGTGTTTTATTGGAGCGCTGCGGTGTCGTCCTTCTGTGTCACAAGGAAAATAAAATGCGTGCTTTGTGGGGGCGGGGGGGCTCCCAGACCGTAGTTGAGGGGCGCAGGGGAGACGTTCCTCCAGGGCCTATGTACTTAGAGGCTAACAACCTTCACTTTACCCGGAAGTGGGTCTTACCAGCTGAGGGTGAATGACGAGGCCGGCGGTTTGTTGCAACTTTGTGACTTTATTGGACGCAGCCATCCACCAAGCTAGAGCACCTGCAGGCACTCACTGTCGCCGTTCCCTCACCTCTCTCGCCCACTCACTCACTGACGTCACTCACCTCACATGCTGTCATATCTTAAAGTGCCACACAGACACACACACACACACATACGCTACTCATAACAACTAACAAGACATCATGGCGAAGCCAGAAGTCGAGTTTCTTAACATGGAGACATTCTCAATACTTATCTTTTGTCGAGCACAAAGAAAATAACATTTTAGTTAAACGTAAGTTGTGTCTTGGATCAAAGATCCTATCTACTTACAGTTAAAGTTAAAGTGCCATTATGTTTTATTTTATTTCATTTTTAAAAAAAATCTTATTATTTATTTGTGTGTGGCGTCGCGCGGGTCTCACTTCCTGTTGGATGGGGTCCGTGCCCGTGTGGCCCGACCTTGCGCTGTGGGGTCTCTGTTGGTGACTTGGTGTGGTGGCGGCGCAGCCCCCGTGTCTGGTCTGGATGCTGTGTCCCGGTTGTTTGGGCGGTGGTGTGTTTGTGCGGGTTTGGGTTGGGGTGGGGGGCCTTTTGGTTGGGGGGGTTGTTGGTGTCTCTTGTTTGCGTGTTGGCGTTCGGGCTGACCGGCGGGCTGGCGCCGGCTGGTCTCCGTGGCCCTGGTGGCGTGTGGTTGCTGGTCGCAGTTTTTCTTTGATCGCTTTGATTTGATTGGCTGGTGCTGGCTGTCTGGGGTTATTGCGGCTGCTGTTTCTGCTGCCGTTTGTTTGTGGTGTGGGCGCCCGTGGCTGCTGGGTCTGGTGCAGGGGTGTGGCTGATGTTGTGACTGGTGGCAGCGCGCGCGCGTGATGGCTGTCGGGGCTGACGAACTGTGTATATGTATGTATATGTGTGTGTATGTATGTATGTTTATATATGTGTATGTGTACATATGTGTATGTATATGTATATATGTGTATGTGTGGGTATGTATACGTGTATGTGTGTATGTGTATGTGTATGTGTGTATGTATGTATGTATGTATATTTCTGGGGGTACGCTCTGGGCCTGCCTGTCAGACGGGGGTCGACGCCTCAGGCTACTGCATCCGAACTGCGTGTCTGGAGCTCCTGGGTCCCGCTGTCCATCCCTTCCGGGTGCCCGTCTTGGTTGGGGCCTGTTGGGCCTAGTCCCTGCGTCTATTGTGGTAGCTTGGTGCTGCAAGGTATTCCGAGGTGCTGCGAGTCGGCCAGTTGCTGGGGTAGTGACCTTGTTTGTCAGCATGTCTGTGATCTTCTTTTAATTCTTTTTTTTTTTAATTAATTAATTTATTTATTTATTTATTTATTTATTTTTTAAATATATTTTATTAATATTATTTTTTAATTTTTCCCCTCCCTCAGGGGGGGGGCTCGGCGGGGCGGTTGCTGGTTGTTCCATCTCCATCGTTGGGGTCCCTGCGGGTGGGGTGGGTGGTTCCCGTGGCCCTGTGCCTGGGTGGTCCTGCGGCGGCCGGTTTGGGTGGGGTGGCCGGGGGCTGGCCTCGCCGCGCTCTCCGGGGGTGGGGGGTGGGCTCGTGGGGGCCCGGTTGCCGGTGGGGCGGGGGCGGTCTTCCCGTCCGGTTGCGGGGAGTCTCTGGGTCCCTCGGGCGGGGCGTCTCGCCTTTCTGCCCGTGTGGGGTGTGGTCTCTCGCTGGCTTGGGGTCTGGCTGTCCCCTGCTTTTCTCGTGCCCTGTCCTCTGCCGGGTGCGTCTGTCTGCGGCCTGCTGCTGGCCCTTGTGGGCGGTACGGTGGGTCGGGCTCTGGAGTTCCTGTCGCTGGCCGGCTTGGCTGCGTGGGGGCGGTGGTCCCTGGTTCCCTGGGCACCACGCCTCCTGTTTGTGGGTTGGGCTCTCGGGGGTGATGGGGCCGTGCTCTGGCTCCCACGCACTCTGGGAGTCGAATGTATTGTACATGCAAATTCACATATGCTCACATACGTACATAGGTACCTACGCTCCCACATACATACACAAATACAGTACATATTTACCTACCTAATGTTCGTACATCCACACGCACATTCAATATACAAACATACACATACACATACTGTACATATACATTCACTGTACAAACACATATACACATTCTGTACATATACATTCATTGTACAAACACATATACACATTCTGTACATATACAAGTACATATGCATACTTACACTCATGCACATAATCACGTTTCATCAAACATATATTAACGTTGTTGCCCTAGGGTAAACTGGGTGTAACACATGGCACACTGACAAAGCTTAACCTATTGTGACTATAACAATCTACAAGGTTAATGTAGGTTGCTTCTCTTTCTCCCCCTCCATTTTTCTGCATTCTTTCGTATCTCAAGTTATCATTACGTATATGTATTGTTGCATTTAAACAACTGTATTGTTGATAATAAAGGTAAATTATTGGTATTGTTCATTATCAATAGCGCTATTTCTATTGGTATTTGTATTGATCCATTTGTAGTGTAATAATGCTCATTGTCATTTCTGTATTATTTTTTATTTTTCGCTAACTGCTTATTTGCTATTACTTTTACCATCATATTTGTACATGTCATATTTGCTGATGTTGCTCTATTGTTGTTGTTGTTGTTGTTGTTTGCTGTTGTTGTTTTTGTCTCTCTGTCTAATCCCCCTCTTGTCCCCACAATTTCCCCCTCTGTCTTCTTTTTTTCTCTTTCTATCCCCTCCTGCTCCGGCCCGGCTGCACTAAATGATAATATAAATACATTTAATAAAGTCAAATACAAATAAGGCAACAAGAGAAGTATCCTACACTTCTCTTTTGTAAAGTAAATCTGAACAGCCGACATGGGCATCTACATCAACTATATGATTTGCCTGAGAAGCTGGACAGGACATAAAAAAAAAAAAAAAAAAAAAAAAAAAAAAAGTGCCATTATGTTGCAGCTATTTAAAATAGTTTTGTCAATTTGTTCTGGCCTGAAATAAATTGGCCCTTTGAAACATATCTTTGTTTTTGTGTGTTGTATGTAGACCACATTGCTTTATGAGTTCAGTGATGCAAATGCATGTCAAGTTGATCAACAGATTCTCCAGTGCAATAACAGTACTGAAATGAAGGCTAAAAGGGCATTAATGGGAGCCTTAAAAGAAAAAAGAAAAAGAAAAAGAAGTAACTAAATAGTTACTTTTCACAGTAACGCATTACTTTTTGGTGTAAGTAACTGAGTTACTTTTGAAATAAAGTAACTAGTAACTGTAACTAGTTACTGGTTTTCAGTAACTAACACAACACTGGTTGTAATATGTGCTCTTATGTAGAGTTTCTTTTTCAGGTTCCAAACTAAGCTCCCTCATCCCTATAGGCGCTTAGTTGGAATCTGCTTTGTTTCTCCCCTTTGTTCCCCATGTTTACCTTTTTTTTTTCTCCCCTTTCTTTCCCATGTTTACCTTTTTTTTTTCCCCTCCCCTTTCTTCCCCATGTTTACCTTTTTCCCTACATCCCTACAGGGCGCCGCCTTTGGGGCGACTCATCGCTCTTCCTGTTCTTTCTACCCTATCTACTGTATGTCTGTTCTTGGAAGGGTTGTACTTAGACTTATTTTGCGCAATTACAATAAAGTTCCATTCATTTATTTTTATAGCTTGCGTAGGAGATTATCTCCCCCCCCTAATGTATGCCTTCAAGACACATCAGGAGTCTTGTCCAAGCACACCGAGAAATCTATTTGACGCGAGACAAAATCTACAAAGTCCTCATTTAGAAGCAATCACGTATTAAGGCGCCACGACATGTGTGGTTATAAGGTTATTAATGCATAAACCATTGAAATTAGAGCATGGTCAGCGATAACTTTTGCCTCATATTTGCATACAGTAATTTGTTATTAACCAGAAAGTCGTCAATACAGGTGAACGTGTGATGGATGTGAGAGAAGAAGGAGAATAGCCTTTTAGAGGGATTTCAAAGGGCCAGACATCTAAGAGACTGAATTACCTTAGCAGACCTTGATGGTAACAGGTCTTGGGTGATTCATGCTGGGGATGAAGCAAACAGTTAAAGTCTAATATTAAAATACTCAGTGACAAATCAGGGAGAACAGAAAAATACATATGAAAAATATATCATCATAGTTGGGAAGGTAAACCTTTCCAAGGGATACTGGTCCTGTTGGGATCAGAAATACTTTAATTAAGTGTACAAAAGGATCAGCTTAATGTCGCAAAATTAGACTTAGACTTCCTTTTTATTGTCATTCAAATTTGAACTTTACAGTACAGATAAGAACGAAATTTCGTTGCATTAGCTCATGGTAGTGCAGGATAAAAAAGCAATAAGGTGCATATATAAATAAATAAATAGGTTACTATACAGATAAATATGTTGCACTTTTTCATATGCATCCACATTTATGGATGTATGTTGTATTGTCTTTTATATTCCAGCGAGTTAATCCATTTTGGAGAGAATTGAGGGGATAATTATGATGCGTTCAAGAGTCTTACGGCCTGAGGGAAGTGGCAGCACCCCTCGATTTGCTCGAAAATTAGGAATGATACATCCGTGCAACCCATCCTCTCCTCACTTTTAAGTGATCAGAGAGTTTAAAGGCTTACTGAAATGCGATTTTCTTATTTAAACGGGGATAGCAGGTCCATTCTATGTGTCATACTTGATCATTTCGCGATATTGCTATATTTTTGCTGAAAGGACTTAGTAGAGAACATCGACGATAAAGTTCGCAACTTTTGGTCGCTGATAAAAAAGCCTTGCCTGTACCGGAAGTAGCAGACGAGTAGCGTGACGTCACAGGTTGTGGAGCTCCTCACATCCGCACATTGTTTACAATCATGGCCACCAGCAGCGAGAGCGATTCGGACCGAGAAAGCGACGATTTCCCCATTAATTTGAGCGAGAATGAAAGATTTGTGGATGAGGAAAGTGAGAGTGAAGGACTAGAGGGCAGTGGGAGCGATTCAGATAGGGAAGATGCTGTGAGAGGCGGGTGGGACCTGATATTCAGCTGGGAATGACTAAAACAGTAAATAAACACGAGACATATATATACTCTATTAGCCACAACACAACCAGGCTTATATTTAATATGCCACAAATTAATCCCGCATAACAAACACCTCCCCCCTCCCGTCCATATAACCCGCCAATACAACTCAAACACCTGTACAACACACTCAATCCCACAGCCCAAAGTACCGTTCACCTCCCCAAAGTTCATACAGCACATATATTTCCCCAAAGTCCCCAAAGTTACGTATGTGACATGCACATAGCGGCACGCACGTACGGGCAAGCGATCAAATGTTTGGAAGCCGCAGCTGCATGCGTACTCACAGTACCGCGTCTGCGTATCCAACTCAAAGTCCTCCTGGTAAGAGTCTCTGTTGTCCCAGTTCTCCACAGGCCAATGGTAAAGCTTGACTGTCATCTTTCGGGAATGTAAACAATGAAACACCGGCTGTGTTATCCGGCACAACAGTCAGGGGGTGCATTCTACGGCGGGGGTGCGTTATCCGGCACAACACCTGCCGCAATACACCGCTTCCCACCTACAGCTTTCTTCTTTGCTGTCTCCATTGTTCATTGAACAAATTGCAAAAGATTCACCAACACAGATGTCCAGAATACTGTGGAATTTTGCGATGAAAACAGACGACTTAATAGCTGGCCACCATGCTGTCCCAAAATGTCCTCTACAATCCGTGACGTCACGCGCAGGCGTCATCATACCGAGACGTTTTCAGCAGGATATTTTGCGCGAAATTTAAAATTGCACTTTAGTAAGCTAACACGGCCGTATTGGCATGTGTTGCAATGTTAAGATTTCATCATTGATATTTAAACTATCAGACTGCGTGGTCGGTAGTAGTGGGTTTCGGTAGGCCTTTAAGATGAGTCTCCTATAAAAAGATGACATGGCCCAAATGACAAAGATAATGTAATATCTTACATCAATCATCAATCAATCAAAGTTTATTTATATAGCCCTAAATCACAAGTGTCTCAAAGGGCTGCACAAGCCACAACGACATCCTCAGCTCAGTACCCACATCAGGGCAAGAAAAAACTCAACCCAATGGGATACAATGAGAAACCTTGGAGGGGACCGCAGATGTGGGGACCCCCGCCCCTGGGCGACCGGTGCAATGGACGTCGAGTGGATTTAGTTAATAGTGTGAGAGTCCAGTCCATAGTGGGGCCAGCAGGAGATCATCTTGAGTGGAGACAAGTCAGCAGCGCAGAGACGTCCCCAACTGATGCACAGATGAGTGGTCCACCCCGGGTCCCGACTTTGAACAGCTAGCGCGTCATCTGTGGTCACCTAATAACCTCTCCACGCAGGAGAGGGGGGCAGAGCAGAAAAGAGACGGCAGATCAACTGGTCTAAAAAAGGGGTCTATTTAAAGGCTAGTGTATACAAATGAGTTTTAAAATGGGACTTAAATGCTTCTACTGAGGTAGCATCTCTAACTGTTACCGGGAGGGCATTCCAGAGTACTGGAGCCTGAATAGAAAACGCTCTATAGCCCGCAGACTTTTTTTGGGGCTCTGGGAATCACTTACAAGCCGGAGTTCTTTGAACGCAGATTTCTTGCCGGGACATATGGTACAATACAATCAGCAAGATAGGATGGAGCTAGACCATGTAGTATTTTATACGTAAGTAGTAAAACGCATCTTAAGTGCACATGGTTTTATGGGATTTTTATGCATTCCTGGGTGGATCTGGCGTGAAAGGAAAGGGGTGGGTTAATCATTTTGCAATGCAGTCTGCTGAAAATGATGGAAAGGGCCACTCTATACAGCAACTGACGCTGTGGTCAAAGTTGGAATAGCCACAGATCGTATTTTAAGATATTCAACACTCTAGTGCCTTTTGGCGGCTAAAGTGGATAGTGCATGACCCCATTTCGTCACGTTTCATGTGTCAGGTAAATCGCGACAAATGGGGCCATATAAATCCCCTTCCTACTGTACAGTATGCAATCATCTTGTAAACCAATAAAATGCACTAAGGTGAGTGTTTAAATTCTGGCTATCCACAGTGCGGCCCTCGGCCCATTTAAAAAAAAAAAAAAAAATGACAACAAAAAAAACATAAAAATTGGAATTACAGTACTAACAGGTGTACTGTCATGAGAAAATGTTGCAATATTGACATTAATAACACAAAGCTGCCGTGCATGTAGTTTTTTTTTACTTTAAAACTCATTAAAAATGTTATAAACTTATAATCGACGGATAGATCTGAAGTTGATCTCCAGATTTGAGCGTTGAAAGTAAAAATAATACATATTTATGTATAACTTATTTTTAACACCCTGAGTGGGGGCCTTTTGGATTCCTGTAACCTTTCGACTGATTTTTTTCTAAACTGTTCTTGTTCAAAAAATAATAACGAGGCGGGGCCGGGGGCAGAGTTAAGGGGGGAGGAGTATATTTATAGCTAGAATTCACTGAAATTCAAGTATTTCTTATATATATATATATATATATATATATATATATATATATATATATATATATATATATATATATATATATATACATACAAAAGAAATACTTGACTTTCAGTGAATTCTAGCTATATATATATTTATTTTATTATATATATATATATATATATATATATATATATATATATATATATATATAATTAAAATAAATACAAATGTGCAGGCAGCATACCCCTTCTCCTTCGAGCTGTCCTGGATGAACTGAAATTATTTTTTCCAATCACTTTGGAACTTGCAAGCGTACTTCTTCTTACTCGTCGTCGCCACGTCTCTTCTTCGTTCTTCTGCTACATCTGTTATGTTTTTGGACATTACTACTTGCCGTCGTTTTGAAGCAATGCATGATGGGAATCCGGATGTTGTGTGTCAGTATATTAACGTGCCGGCTGGAATAAACACACGCTGAGAAATAGCTCCGTGCCTGCCTACTTTATGGGTTATTGATAAAGCTATGGATAACGGAGACATATATAATAGTCTCCTTTTCAGGTGAGAGAGGACGCTAAAGGCAGTGCCTTTAAGGCACGCCCCCAATATTGTTGTACGGGTGGAAATCGGGAGAAATTCGGGAGAATGGTTGCCCCGGGAGATTTTCGGGAGGGGCACTGAAATTCGGGAGTCTCCCGGGAAAATCGGGAGGGTTGGCAAGTATGTATATTGTATTGTGTATTGCAGTCTTAGAGCAATTGCCACTGGTTACCCTGCCTACCGCCCAAATCCAGCTGAGATAGGCTCTAGCACCCCCCGCGACCCCGAAAAAGGGACAAGCGGTAGAAAATGGATGGCTATAGTTACAGCTTACCATCAACAAAGAGAAAAACCTATATTCCCTCATTAAAAGGTGCACAAAAATGTAAAGTTAAACAGTACAAAACCATGCAATCAGTCAATAAAATAATATAAATATAATTTAGATAAAATCGTAAAAGTGGCAATATAATAATGAAAAAACAAGTCTAAGCAAAACACAGTTATAATGGTAAAAATGTTAAATCAAATATCCAAAGAAAATTGTGGTCATTTTGACAAAAGGAACAGGTAATAAACTCAACAACAATAACACCTGAGTGAGGTAGAAACAGATGGATAAGTGTAAACCATCTTAATGTCGTCTTCAAAGTCCATGACTACAGTGGTCAGCTAGCATGCCTCCTAGATTGAATGTTGAGCAACTCCCATTTTAAGATTTTCCTTCCACAAAATCCGCTGCTTGCGTTGGGTTTTCAAATTTGTGAGTTTTGCCGTTGGGTAGAGTGAACTGTAGCGTCGCTGGGTAGACCAGACCAAACTTTTCGTTGGGGCAGGAATGGAGCAAAGGCGGCTCGTTTCCGAGCCACGGTTGGAGTAAAGTTGTGGAAAATCGAGATCCTTTTGCGCCATATAGGAGAGCGGGGAAGTTTCACCAGTAGAATGTGGTTACGGAGGTTCGCCATCTTTAGGCCTGGAAGGCAAGGTGTGGTGAGCCCGGTCTAAAAGGGGTTTGTCATCGCGTTTAAGGACATCCTGCAGGAGCTGGGCCGTGAACTCAGTGGGACGAGGGCCTTCCCAGCCCTCAGGGAGACCCACCACGCCAATATTGTTCCACCTCAAGCTCCTCAAATTTCTGACAGAGGAAATCCACCGTAGCCGTTAGCTTGCTAACGTTAGCACACAGGTTGGTTAGCTCGCTATCACCATACTTGCCAACCCTCCCGGATTTTCCGGGAGACTCCCGAAATTCAGCGCCTCTCCCGAAAACCTCCCGGGACAAATTTTCTCCCGAAAATCTCCCGAAATTCAGGCGGACTCAGGTCCTCCACAATATAAAAAAGCGTACCTGCCCAATCACGTTATAACTATAGAATGATGGAGGGCGAGTTCTTGGTTTCTTATGTGGGTTTATTGTTAGGCAGTTTCATTAACGTCCTCCCAGCGTGGCAACAACACACAACAACAGCAGTCACTTTTTTGTATACCATAAAGCAGTTCGTCTGCCGTAAACAGCAATGTTGTGACACTCTTAAACAGGACAATACAGCCATCTAGTGCATTTGATGAAAGCACTTTTGTGCGTGCCACACATCAATGCATCATCAGAGAGGGTGTTCAGCGTGGTTCGAAAAATAGTGACAGAGAATAGAACAAGGATGAACAATTCAACCCTTAACTCAACAATGAGTAGATGAGTGTTATGTGTGTGTATATGTGTAAATAAATGAACACTGAAATTCAAGTATTTATTTTATATATATATATATATATATATATATATATATATATATATATATAATAAAATATATATATATATATATATATATATATATATATATAGCTAGAATTCACTGAATGTCAAGTATTTCTTATATATATATATATATATATATATATATATATATATATGAAATACTTGACTTGGTGAATTCTAGCTGTAAATATACTCCTCCCCTTTTAGCCACGCCCCCACCCCCACCCCCTCCCCCCACCTCCCGAAATCGGAGGTCTCAAGGTTGGCAAGTATGGCTATCACAGGCATGATCAGAGCGCTCCGTGAGACAAAAGTTGTTTTGGAACGGCTGCTACCTCCCTTCAAACGTGCCTGAGACAATGGACTCAAGTTAACTGTTAATATCTGTGCACATTTTGTTTATCTCTTTCATATTCCGCAGCAAAGTTGAATCAGCAAAAAAATCTTTACGGGGACTCTGGAGAGGCTCGAGGTCTACCGCGGCCTAGTTTTATGCGGTCAGGTCTCCCTCGGCTCAACAGTTGTGAAAAACACACCACTATACTGTTGGATGTTATTTACGGATTTTATTAAAATATATAAATTGTTACATTCCAGCGGAGCCCCGTAAAACACGTTCGACATAGTGTCTGCTCAGCATACCTTCATTTTTGTGTTTCTTCAATCATATTTCAAACCTGGCCTTAAGTCTTCCACCTGTATAACCAGTTAGATGCCTGCTCAGTGGCCTTATGGTTAGAGCATGGGTCGGCAACCCGCGGCTCTAGAGCCGCATCTTTAGCGCCGCCCTAGTGGCTCTCTGGAGCTTTTTCAGAAATGTATGAAAAATGGAAAAAGATGAGGAGAAAAAAATCTATTTTTTGTTTTAATATGGTTTCTGTAGGAGGACAAACATGACACAAACCTCCCTAATTGTTATAAAGCACACTGTTTATATTAAACATGCTTCACTGATTTGAGTATTTGGCGAGCGCCGTTTTGTCCTACTAATTTTGGCGGTCCTTGAACTCACCGTAGTTTGTTTACATGTATAACTTTCTCCGACTTTCTAGGACGTGTTTTATGCCACTTCTTTTTCTGTCTCATTTTGTCCACCAAACTTTTAAGGTTGTGCATGAAAGGTGAGTTTTGTTGAAGTTATTGACTTGTTGGAGTGCTAATCAGATATATTTGATCACTGCATGACTGCAAGCTAATCGATGCTAACATGCTATTTAGGCTAGCTATATGTACATATTGCATCATAATGCCTCATTTGTAGCTATATTTGAGGTCATTTAGTTTCCTTTAAGTCCTCTTAATTCAATTTATATCTCATGACACACTATCTGTATGTAATATGGCTTTTAATTTTTTGCGGCTCCAGACAGATTTTTTTTTTGTATTTTTGGTCCAATATGGCTCTTTCAACATTTTGGGTTGCCGACCCCTGGGTTAGAGTGTCCACCCTGAGATCGGTAGGTCGTGAGTTCAAACCCCGGCCAAGTCATACCAAAGACTATAAAAATGGGACCCATTACCCCCCTGCTTGGCACTCAGCATCAAGGGTAGGAATTGGAGGGTTAAATCACCAAAATGATTCCCGAGAGTGGCCACCGCTGCTGCTCAGTGCTCCCCTCACCTCCCAGGGTGTGGAGCAAGGGGATGGGTCAAATGTAGAGGGTAATTTCACCAAACTTTAACTTTTTTTGGAAACATTTTTTAGATACTTGTCTCCTGTTTTACACCTGTTCCTAAACCTTATTTCCTCCACCTGTGTCTAGCTTCCTTTCTTCTACTTGTGTCGAGCCAACAACCTTGTCGTAATTAAGCCAGTCTCCTTCTTCCCTGTCCCACCTGTGTCCATACCTCATTACCCCACCGGCTTATTTTTGTTACTTTCTTTTAGTTTACTGCTCGTTATTTCTTCACACCTGTGTTTTTGCTCGAAAAAAGAAAAAAGTTACAGTCTCTAACAAAAAGAATCGTTAAAAAGAAGAGTTTTGCGGCAGCCGTGTCGCTTCTCGTTGGCTTCGCAATTAGGGAATCCAAGGCAGAATGTGGCTGATAAGAGGTCATGTCATCGCATTCGCATTGCGGATAAAAATCCTTATCAGTAATGAGTATGGATTATTGTTTTCTCAAGAGTCTAATAATAATGTGTGTTGACGGCTAATGTTGTGGCGTGATTACACATTCAACGCACATAATGCTTATCAAGACAGATCATATTTAATTTTATCTTTCTTTCGTCAACCTCGCCATCTTTTCACGCCTGCCATCCCAAGGCCTGGTGGTTTAGAATATAGCCGCGGAACACGGCCAGCGCCACGTCAAAAGATTATGAATGGATTACAAGCTCTGGGACGATGTTAATTAACACCTGGTTGAATGGATGAGTAATGTCAATAATGGCTCTTACCTTGCCCTGCTCACCTCTGTTCCCCGCCCTCGTTGTTGTGTTTCTTTTTCATGCTCATGGACCTTCGCGCTACTTGTCTTCAACGACAAAACTCAATGGAGTACGTTAGTCAACACGCTGTAAATGGAGACAAATTAGGGAAGCAAAGCGCTCTAAAAAGAATATATTTTTTAAATACGGCATAACCTTGAATAGTGTTGTGCAACATCATTATCGTTCACATTGGTAACCATGTGCTTTGTTTTGGCAGTGTTCAGAAAGTTATTATTTATACTGATTACTTTCCCAAACAATTAATTGAATTACTAAAGGAATTACTCTTTAATAAATGCAATTCATTTCAAGGGAATGTAATTATTGTGTAACCTTTCATTTAAACAACTTAAACTTGCCGGCATATGCAGATGAAAGACGTTTCATGAAAGCAGAGTGTGTGCCTTTGAAAGGCGGTGCCTGTTGCCAGGTGATGTGTAATGTCAGCGAAGGAGACAGAGTAACATTAGCTCAGGTGGATTTGTTAGCTCTTGCGGGTTGGTAGCTCTTTTAAATCTTTTCACTGGATTGCGTTACTGTGTTAATAAAGAGATTGAGTGTGCTTCTATAGCTGTCTCGTCTCCTTTTCGACAAACTAGGCAGAGTAGAAATGGAAGCATTTCACTTTAATCATTGATTTGTTGTTCGTTATGTCCACGTAGTAGTACAAACCCCGTTTCCATAAGAGTTGGGAAATTGTGTTAGATGTAAATATAAACGGAATACAATGATTTGCAAATCATTTTCAACCCATATTCAGTTGAATATGCTACAAAGACAACATATTTGATGTTCAAACTGATAAACATTTTTTTTTTGTTGCAAATAATCTAGGGCTGAAACGACGCGTCGACGTAGTCGACGTCATCGGTTACGTAAATACGTCGAGGACGTTTTTGTTCGTCGACGCGTCGCATATTTACGTCACACTACCGTCATGGCGGAGCGCAAAGCAGGCGATGCGAGCGGTGCGAGCGAGGGGAAAAAAGCACGCCAAAAGTCGTCAAAAGTGTGGGAGTATTTCAATAAACGGCCTAAGAAGAAACGCTACTTTTACTCCGCTACTTTTACTCCGCTACTTTTATCTACATTCAGCTCGCTACTCGCTACTAATTTTTATCGATCTGTTAATGCACGCTTTGTTTGTTTTGGTCTGTCAGACAGACCTTCAATGTGCCTGCCTTACTGGTGACGTTTCACTTCGTTCCACCAATCAGATGCAGTCACTGGTGACGTTGGACCAATCAAACAGAGCCAGGGGTCACATGACCTGACTGGCTCCGAGCTAACTTCGGGTGTTACCATTTAGTGGTCAATTGTACGGAATATGCACTGTACTGTGCAATCTACTAATAAAAGTTTCAATCAATCAATCAAAAGTGTGAAGGAAAAAAGACCCTTTTTTTATTTCAACCGTAAAGACTGACTGCACAGTTCCTGTCTTCACAATAAAAGTCCCGCTCCATCGCGCCTGCGCTTTCAAAATAAGAGTCTCCGAAAGCCAGCGCAAACAAGCTAGCAAGCTACGGAGTTTGCCGCCAATGTATTTCTTGTAAAGTGTATAAAAACGAATATGGAAGGTGGACAAATAAGATGCCAAATAACAACCACTTTCATGTGGTATTAGACAGAAAGGAGGAACTTTTTTTCTCCTCCATTTGAAAACGTGGACGTTACCAGCACTGCTTCCTGATTACAATCAATGCAAGTCATCAGAATCAGGTAATACACCAACTTATATTCTTGTCTTCATGAAAGAAAGGAATCTATATGTTAAACATGCATGTATAATTATTAAAACACCTTTAACATGTAAACAAAAACGGCAAAATAAATAAATATAAATTATATACTGTATATATCAATGTATGTATATATATATATATATATATGTGTGTGTGTGTGTGTGTGTGTGTGTGTGTGTGTGTGTGTGTGTGTGTGTGTGTGTGTGTGTATATATATATATACATATATATATATATATATATATATATATATATATGATATGTGTGTGTATGTTACTCAGTACTTGAGTAGTTTTTTCACAACATACTTTTTACTTTTACTCAAGTAAATATTTGGGTGACTACTCCTTACTTTTACTTGAGTAATACATCTCTAAAGTAACAGTACTCTTACTTGAGTACAATTTCTGGCTACTCTACCCACCTCTGCTAATAATGTTGTTGTATGCACACTGTGTCGAGCGGAAATGGCCTATCATAGCAGCACAACGGCAGCGTTCTTGCCATCACCATCAACTAGTCAATCGTCCGCGTGAGTATACGTTGTCATCATTACACAAAAACATGAATGTGTCATTTGTATCTGCGTTGTAAATTCATAAACTAAAGCTCCGTTTCGCTCTGAGAGGAGCGTTTGGCGTGCCTGTTCAGTGTTTACAAAGACGCGCTCCTCTTTAACGCTAACGTTAATTAGTTGTGCAAATACCTTTTACAACATTAACAATTACGTATACTATGTACAAACGAACAATTAACTTTCACTTCAATCATACTATCATTGTTGTGTTATTAAGCAAAATAAGCAAAAGTTTTACTTTTGTTGAAATGTTTACACTGTTGTTACAGAATATTTCGTTTTGCACTTTTTTGTATTGGATGTTTATCTTTATTTTTGCACATTTTAGCAAATAAGCAATACTTTTACTTTTGTTGAAATGTTTACACTGTTGTTACAGAATATTTCCGTTTTGCACTTTTTTGAATTGGATGTTTATCTTTATTTTTGCACATTTTAAAGCAAAATAAGCAATACTTTTACTTTTGAAATGCTTATACTATTGCAGAATATTAAGATTTGCACTGGATGTTTACTTTTATATTTGCACATTAAAAGCAAATAAGCTACTTTTAATTTTGTTAAATGTTTACATTGTTACAGAATATTTTGTCATGTTGTTGTCAATGTTGACTGAGTGGCCATACTTTTTTTTTTGTAAATAAAAGCCATGCCTTTTGAAAAAACTGGCCTACATTTATTTTTTTCATCTTCATTTTAAATAAATAAAAAAATCGGTAAAAGGAAAAATAATCTATAGATTAATCGAAAAAATAATCTATAGATTAACCGATTAATCGAAAAAATAATCTATAGATTAATCGATAGAAAAATAATCGTTAGCTGCAGCCTTAATATAATCATTAACTTTAGAATTTGATGCCAGCAACACGTGACAAAGAAGTTGGGAAAGGTGGCAATAAATACTAATAAAGTTGAGGAATGCTCATCAAACACTTATTTGGAACATCCCACAGGTGAGCAGGCAAATTGGGAGCAGGTGGGTGCCATGATTGGGTATAAAAGTAGATTCCATGAAATGCTCAGTCATTCACAAACAAGGATGGGGCGAGGGTCACCACTTTGTCAACAAATGCGTGAGCAAATTGTTGAACAGTTTAAGAAAAACCTTTCTCAACCAGCTATTGCAAGGAATTTAGGGATTTCACCATCTACGGTCCGTAATATCATCAAAGGGTTCAGAGAATCTGGATAAATCACTGCACGTAAGCAGCTAAGCCCGTGACCTTCGATCCCTCAGGCTGTACTGCATTAACAAGCGACATCAGTGTGTAAAGGATATCACCACATGGGCTCAGGAACACTTCAGAAACGCACTGTCAGTAACTACAGTTGGTCGCTACATCTGTAAGTGCAAGTTAAAACTCTCCAATGCAAGGCAAAAACCGTTTATCAACAACACCCAGAAACGCCATCGGCTTCGCTGGGCCTTAGCTCATCTAAGATGGACTGATACAAAGTGGAAAAGTGTTCTGTGGTCTGACGAGTCCACATTTCAAATTGTTTTTGGAAACTGTGGACGTCATGTCCTCCGGACCAAAGAGGAA
This sequence comes from Nerophis lumbriciformis, assembly GCF_033978685.3. Taxonomy (NCBI): domain Eukaryota; kingdom Metazoa; phylum Chordata; class Actinopteri; order Syngnathiformes; family Syngnathidae; genus Nerophis; species Nerophis lumbriciformis. Next base: position 39,490,356 of record NC_084554.2, on the reverse strand, counting down.
AAGAACCATCCGGATTGTTATAGGCGCAAAGTTGAAAAGCCAGCATCTGTGATGGTATGGGGGTGTATTAGTGCCCAAGACATGGGTAACTTTCACATCTGTGAAGGCGCCATTAATGCTGAAAGGTACATACAGGTTTTGGAGCAACATATGTAGCCATCCAAGCAACGTTACCATGGACGCCCCTGCTTATTTCAGCAAGACAATGCCAAGCCACGTGTTACATCAACGTGGCTTCATAGTAAAAGAGTGCGGGTACTAGACTGGCCTGCCTGTAGTCCAGACCTGTCTCCCATTGAAAATGTGTGGCACAATATGAAGCCTAAAATACCACAACGGAGACCCCCGGACTGTTGAACAACTTAAGCTGTACATCAAGCAAGAATGGGAAAGAATTCCACCTGAGAAGCTTAAAAAATGTGTCTCCTCAGTTCCCAAATGTTTACTGAGTGTTGTTAAAAGGAAAGGCCATGTAACACAGTGGTGAACATGCCCTTTCCCAACTACTTTGGCACGTGTTGCAGCCATGCAATTCTAAGATCATTATTATTTGCAAAAAAAACCCAAAGTTCAGGAGTTTGAACATCAAATATCTTGTCTTTGTAGTGCATTCAATTGAATTCGGGTTGAAAAGGTTTTGCAAATCATTGTATTCCGTTTATATTTACATCTAACACAATTTCCCAACTCATATGGAAACGGGGTTTGTAGTAGTAGTAGTAGTAGTGTGTTGTTTGCTGTGTGATGTTGCTTATTCCTATTTAATATCTAGTTCATTTTTGTGTGGTGCTGGTTGTTGCTTTCATTAGTAAAAAGTTATTTCCTGCATTGTACTTGCTGTGATTTTGACACTGTCATGTTGGTTAAAAACCGCATCAAAAGTAGCGTGCCTTGTTAACATCAATGATATCGGTATTCCTCAAAACACAACAATTTTAACATGTAACATGCCTTTGAAAAAGAAAAACTAACTTTTAGATAAGCAACATTGTTTGGAAAACAATAGAAACTACTACAAACAACTACGGTACTTTTATGAAATAATGTAATAATAATGTAGAGTATTTACCTCTTCCAGCAGACTGAAGCGGACTTCGAAATTATTTTGGGTCTTTTCTGATTGGCGTCCTTCCATGTCATTAGATCAAACAAGTAGAATGAGCCAAGTCACAGAAGAGGGACAGCTAGTCGATAAGTGTGAGATAGCAGTTGACAAAGCAGATATTCTTAGGTATGCTGTCTCCCACAATCAGAGTAGTGGAGGAGAAGAGTGGACGATGTTACTATCACACTGCCGGTCCAAGGATTAAATAAACTGATCTGAACCGTGTACTTAATTCCCCTACGATACGCATTAAAAATGAAAGATAGGAGGTGTTTTCTGTGTAATCAAATACAAACGGTCCCAAAAGGCAAAATATTTGTCGCGGGAAAGGAGATCCAGGAGGAGGAGACATCCTGCCCCAAGTGGAGATACTCAAGTACCTTGGGGTCTTGTTCACGATTGAGGGAACAGTGGCTCGTGAGATCAACAGACGGAATGGTGCGGCATCAGCATGCGGACTATGCACCGGTCCGCTGTGGTAAAAAGGGAGCTAAGCCAGAAGGCAAAGCTCTCAATTTACTGGTTAATCAGTTGGTCGTGCGATGAGGTGGCGACTTGTCCAGGGTGTACCCCCGCCTTCTGCCCGAATGCAGCTGGGATAGGCTCCAGTCACCCCCAAGAACCCGAGAGGGACAACCGGTAGACAATGAAAATGGATAGATGGATGGGATCTACATTCAAGCTCTGGGTTGTGTCCTAAAGGACAAGATCGCGTATACAAGCGGCCAAAAAGAGCTTCCTCCGTAGGGTGGCAGGACTCTCCATTAGAAATAGGGTGAGAAGTGCTGTCATTTGGGAGGGGCCCAGAGTAAAGCCAATGCTCTTCCATATCGACAGGAGCCAGATGAGGTGTCTCAAACATCTGCCTCCCTGGGGAGGTGTTTAGGGCACGTCTGATCAATAGGATGCCACGGGGAAGACCCAGGACACATTAGACAGACTTTGCCTCTGATCTGGCTTGGGAACGCCTTGGGATCCCCCGGGCGGAGCTGGCCGAAGTAGCTGGGTAAGGGCTTAGGGTGGTGCCCTCACGACCCGACACCAGTTAAGTGGAAGAAGATGGATGGACAGAGGACGGGGAAGGGATCCAGTCATGTAGGGCACCTTTATAAGCACACAGAGTGTGCATAAACATGCCGTGGAAGTGTGCAGAACACCTCCACAAGCATGCAGCCCAGCCTTTGACTAGCGCTTGTGGTAACACTTACCCTTCCCGGTAAAATATATAAACCAGACAGTGGCTCATTTTTTATTATTTATTATTAGCCTTTATTTAACCAGGTAAAATCCCATTGAGATCAAAGATCTCTTTTCCAAGGGAGACCTGGCCAAGAGGGCAGCAGCAAGGTTACATTAAAAACAGTAAATAAATACATAAAACATCACATTTACAACATTAAAACTTGCTCACATGACACATGTGCATACAGACAAGGTAGACTGCAATCCTTTCACAGAAGCTTTAAACTCATTCAACGTAACTAGGGTTTGAAGTTTAATGTTCGATTGTAGGTTATTCCAAGCCTTTGGTGCTGAAAACCTAAATGCTTTCTTGCCCAGTTCAGTTCTTACTTTGGGGACGACAAATTGCAGAACATTCATTGAACGAAGATTGTGACTTCCTTGTTTCTTTGTTAAAAGACAAGACAGATAAGATGGAGTGATACCCAGAATGGTTTTGTAGATGAAAACATACCAATGATTGAGGCGTCGAGCACATAAAGATGTCCAGTTAACCATTGAGTATAACACACAATGGGCCCATTGCACTTAGTAGAAAAAAACAATAACAGCAGATTTGTATTTCCTCCACTTCTTTTGACATTTAGGCATTTATGTGCAAAATATAATTTAATTTATTGCTATTTGGCATGTGATTAAGGGGGAATTACTCCGCTGATGCAAGCATCTCTGGTTACATAAAGTGGACACTTCAGCCTCATGACATTGGAAGGAGTGAACATGCCACAAACGTCTCAGGAGTTTCTATGAATCTGTCTGCATTATTAATGGCATTAATTTAAATAATTCCCGCTGTTTTGTTTAATTAATCATGTGGTCCTCGGTGGAGGTGCAAACGTATGACATCTGATATCAAAGCGATGATAAAAGACGTGAATTATGTACATGGCGTCTGAAAAAGTTAACTTCATTTTAACTTTTGTCGCAAACAATAAGAACAGATTTTCCTTAGATGTGTTGCCACATTGATTTGAAGCAATCAGGAGAGGTATCCATTTTTATTCATTGCTTACTGAGAGCTGCAGCTAATATTGTTACCCTACTGTATGTATATTTGCGGTGTACAGTTGTTGTTTGCCTTGATGCAGCATGTGAGCACAGAGACATAGATCCAGCTGCTTGAACTAACGATTCACTTTAAAAAAAAACAAACAGTATTCCCACTGGGTTTAAACATCTGATGTCAGGCGGTGTATGGATTGTCTGCTCCTGCTGGCAGCAAAATCTGTGACTTTAATTAAAGTGAAGTGTATTCGGGAAGACTATACTTGAAGACCAAGGAAATATTGGTTTTAATGGTTCATGATGCTGGGAGATGCTGTCACTGATCTGAAATATTGAACCAAAATCGTATATTGAGGATTATAGTGTAAGAAAGCCTAATAATTAAAAGCATCATTGTAAATGTTTGTTTCTCAGCATTCTCACATCAAGAACAAGTTACGTGTGTACAGGGGAAGAAGACGGCACAGTCAGCAGGGACGTAGTTTTAGCTATATATATATATATATATATATATCGTAGTGTGTTACCAGTAGCGTTAAGCGAGAGGCGGAAGTCCACGAGGGGCAAGGCTGGCTCGGAGGTCCGTGAGCAGGCAGGAAGTTGAGGGCAATAGAGAGGCGTCAAAGTCCGTGTCCAGGCGGGAGGTCGAGATCCAAAAGGGGCAGCCAGAGAACCAGTGGAGAACACAGGGAGACGAGACACACAGCTCGTAACGCGGGAACGGAGAAATGCTCCTGGAAGACGACAAGGAGGACACGAGACCAATCGACACAGAGGGGAAGAAATACAGAGAGAGAGTATGCATATAGCTTGGAGAATTTCGGCTTACTGTACAGGAACAGGTCGCTACATTCTGGCACAGGATAGCAGGTTGCGCAGGCTTAAGAAGGCAGGAGAGCTCATCAGCGACAGGTGTGTAGATTGCTGATTGCCGATTGACTACAGCCGCTTGCTGCAGCTGGAGTGACACGCGCTGGCACGCCCTTGGAGGTGCGCCCGGCGCAGCGCACAAGTGAATGTGCGCTGGAGTGCGCTCGGGCCGTGACAGAACACAGTTTAAAAAAAAAGATTTTATTCAACAGAACAGCAACAATGCAAAAATATCATCCATTTAAAAAAATATTTTCTTCATGAATACATCTCCTTTGTGACAGGCCCAGCCATGCCTGTGCGAGTGTAACAGAGGCCAGTCAACTTCAAGAACGATGCTGGCGATCCGCGAGCTTGCTTTTAGCTCAGTCGTCAGCACGCTCGCTTTACACCCGCCCCGCTCGGAGTAGTAGGCAAAAACAAAACAGACAAGAGCGAGAGTTCACAATCGAAGCAGAGCTGTGTGTGATTGACAGCCATGACCACCGACCATTGCATTCCGCCGTCAAAAACGGGGGCCCCTGATTGGGTCGTAGCATTCACACAAAAATGATGTCATATTTAATACGGTGGATATGAATGTTTGAGATGAGTGTGAAAGCTTGTCTCTCGGTATTCTGGGGCGGCATGGCGTAGTGGGTAGAGCAACCGTTCCAGAAACCTGAGGGTTGCAGGTTCGCTCCCCGCCTCTTACCATCCAAAAAAAATCGCTGCCGTTGTGTCCTTGGGCGGGACACTTCACCCTTTGCCCCCGGTGCCACTCACACCGGTGAATTGAATGATGAATGATAGGTGGTGGTCGGAGGGGCCGTTGGCGCAAATTGCAGCCACGCTTCCGTCAGTCTACCCCAGGGCAGCTGTGGCTATGAAAGTAGCTTACCACCACCAGGTGTGAATGATTGATGGGTTCTACATGTAAAGTGACTTTGGGTACTTAGAAAAGCGCTATATAAATCCCAGTTATTATTATTATTATTATTATTCACGCATGAGGGAAATTAATGATTTGAAGGACTGCAGATTACAGTTGATATTAATTGCAGCATTTATGTAAGAGAAAATGCATTGTAACTGTTGTCTCGCTCTGCTCTGCTGTCTCCGTGTGTGTGCGTGTGTGTGTGTGTGTGTGTGTGTGTGTGGGCATGACGTTAAAGTGCATCCGGCAGTGGATGCTCCTCTTTGGGGGTCTTAGGGCACTAGGAGGTTAACCCCTTTACTACTGTTACCCCAGGTGGCCCTTGGCAAAGGCCTACCTGACTGCCCCCTAGCCAGGGATACGGTGAAGACCCTCTGCCTTGTGGGTAAGTCTAGAAAGACAAAGGCTAGGAGAGCACACCCTGAGAGAAAATCAACGTGGCTGGCACCTTAGATAGGCGGTCCTCCAAAAAACTGGAGCTACGGCAGCCTCCTGCAACTGTGGAAGAGTGCCGGTCATCCTGGGTTCCCCTTGCCACCAGATCCCACCCTCTCACAGTGAAGAAATGCTGCTGGGACATGCGCACCCCCAGTGGAACTCTAAACAAGCTCCTATGTGCAGGTATTCATCTCTGCCTCGGTGAGACCAGCTACCAAAAATAAACCAAAGTCTGGTGGCGATAGAGTGCCTGATAACCGGAGCAGGTATGAATGCACCGGAAGCTCCTAGTCAGAACTCTGCACACCAGCGGTACAGGGCTATATATGGTCGCTAGTAGCTGAAATTGAGTGACAGCTGCTCTCGGCAGACCCCTGTACGTCTGAGCAGCCCTATTTAGGATTGCACTGCTCACCCCAACTGGGTAAGGGCCTAGAAAAGGTGGCCCAAACATTGCCCACTCAAAAACATCCTGGACAGGCTACCGCACTTGTCGGGAATTCCACTCAGCGGTCGAAATAAAACAAAAAAAAGAATCCCTCTTAAACTGGCATCCTGGAACATAAGGACACTCCAGGACACGAGCATTGCCACTAATAGAACCCCCAGCGGAACTCATTGCAGCGGAACTTAACCGCTACAATGTTGATATTGCTGCACTTAGTGAAACCAGACTCCTGGATGAAGGATCCCTGAAGGAAGAAAGTCAAGGTTACACTTTCTTCTGGAAAGGATACCCTCCAGGAGGGGAGCTTCAGTACGGTGTGGGACTTGCAATAAAAAACAACCTCCTACCAAAACTCCCAGAAACACCGGTTGGCATAAGTGAAAGGCTTATGTCTCTCAGGATCCTTCTGGCTAAGAAAATATAGGCCACCCTTCTTAGTGCCTATGCACCGACACTACCATCAAAGGAAGATGGTAAGGACCGCTTCTACTGAGCATTAGATGAGGCCCTCCGTCGCATACCTAAGGAGGACAAGATCTTCTTGTTGGGCGATTTCAATGCCAGAGTGGGGAAGGACAACAAGGTGTGGAGTGGTGTTATTGGCAGGCACGGCATTGGACAAGCTAATGGCCTACGGCTGCTAAGTCTCTGTGCTGAGCATGACCTGACCATCACAAACACCATCTTCCAACTAAAAAATAAGTGCAAAACATCCTGGATGCACCCACGCTCCAGACATTGGCACCTGATTGATTACGCCATTTTGAGAAGCTTGGACATAAAATACGTATCACTAACTCATGCAATGAGAGGAGCTGAGTGTTGGACCAGGCTACGGGTGCAAGTACGCCCTGCTATCCTTCTTCAAAAGTCAGGGAAGAAGGGGCTTGACTAACACCAAAAGATGGGCAGAACATTTTGAAACCCTACTAAATCAGCCCGCCCCAACAGACCCGTCAGTCCTGGAAGAACTACCTGACTACCTGACCATCCATGACCTTGACCTTCCACCAACCTTTGGAGAGGTTAAGAGTGCAATAAGGTCTCTGAAAAACAACAAGACCCCTGGTCCTGACAGCATCCCTGCAGAGATCTTCAAGCAAGGAGGCTACCTTTCCATCCGTGCCTCTTCCTTGTCATCAGCAACGTGTGGAAGCATGAAACTGTCCCTCAGCAGTGGAGAGATGCCAATATTATCACCATCTACAAAGGCAAGGGGGACAAGACCCTCTGTGGCCACAGTCGTGGCATTTCACCTCTGGCTGTTGCTGGTAAAGTCCTGGCTAAAGTCATGCTACACAGGCTGGTGAACAACATCACGGAAGACCTGCTGCCGGAGTCACAATGTGGTTTCAGGAAGAACAGGAGCACTGTGGATATGGTGTTCACAACATGGCAGCTTCAGGAGAAGTGTAGGGAGCAGCACCAGGACCTCTTCGTTGCTTTCATCGATCTGTCGAAGGCTTTTGACACGGTCAACAGGGAGCTTCTCTGGAATATCCTCCTGAAATTTGGCTGCCCACAGAAGTTTGTCAACATCCTAAGGCAAGCCCAACGCTCCACCTGGCGGCAGGTCCTCCAACAAGGAGTTCATAAGCTTGAGGAGGACCGAGGTGATCGACGAGCCAGGATGCGTCAAAGAAGGCATGAAGACATTGGCACACCCGCACCCCTAGTCAGTGCCTTCACCTGCTCTGTTTGCAGCAGATCATGTGGATCACGGATTGGACTGTTCAGCCATATGAGGACTCACAAAACGTAGAGATGAATTGTCGTCATCGGATACGATGGACAACCTTAAGCAAGTAAGCGTGTGCCTGTGTGTCAACGACACTCTTTAAAAGTATATTTTACAAGCTATTGGTGAAATCTAACGTAGTACATTTTGCAAACTATGGAAATAAACTACGTTTTCAACCCAAGAAATATAATTTTGGTTCTGAATATTTATATAATAAGTCAAAAAATCTCCTTCAAAGTGTATTTTATAAGCTTTTGGTGAACTCTAAGATGCAAGATTTTGCAGAATATCAAAATAGCAACAGATGTCATTTTTTGTCCAGAATTTTTGAGGCGAGCCACGTAAAAAGTCAAAAAAGCTCTTTCAAAGTATATTCTTTAATATTTGTGTAGAATCTAAACTGGTTAATATAACAGAATATAAAAAATAACCTGCATGTTCAAACCACAAGACTGAATTTTGGTTCGGAATGATTGAGTTAAGCCACATAAGTCAAAGAAAGTCCTTTCTAAGGATACTTTAGAACAGTGTTTTTCAACTCGTGTGCCGTGAGATACAGTCTGGTATGCCGTGGGAGATTATGTACTTTCACCTATTTGGGTTGAAAATATTTTTTGCAAACCAGTAATTATAATCCGCAAATAATGTGCGGTTTTTGAGTGTCGGTGCTGTCTAGGGCTCGGCAGAGTAACCATCTTATTCTCTTCCATATCAGTAGGTGGCAGCAGGTAGCTAATTGCTTTGTAGATGTCGGGAACGACGACGATGGTTTGTCGTGATCACAATATGCAGGCGACAGCTGGAGACAGTGTACAGGTAAAAAGGTTAAACCAAAAATAAACAAAAGGTGAGTGCCCCTAAGAAAAGGCATTGAAGGTTAGGGATGGCTATGCAGAACGAAACAAAAACTTAACTGGCTACAAAGTAAACAAAAACAGAATGCTAGACGACAGCAAAGACTTACAGCGTGTGGAGCAGACAGCGTCCACAAAGTACATCCGTACATGACATGACGATCAACAATGTCCACACCAAAAAAGATAGCAACAATTTAAATGTTTTTAATTGCTAAAACAAAGCAGGTGCGGGGAACAGCGCTCAAAAGAAGACACAAAACTGCAACAGGGATATACCAACAAAACAGGAAAAGCCACCAAAATAGGAGCGCAAGACAAGAACTAAAACACTACGCACGGGAAAACAGCAAAAAACACAAAATAAGTCACGGTGTGTTGTGACAGGTCATGACAGTACACTTACTTTGAGACAAGAGCTATAGTGATGCATGGTTGGTTATGGTTTAAATTAGTAGTTCTTAATCTGGGTTCGATCGAACCCTAGGGGTTCGGTGAGTCGGCTTAAGGGGTTCGGCGGAGGTCAAAACACACTCGACTTATCGTGTAAATAAAAACTTCTCCCTATCGGAGTATTACGGATACGGCAACAGCAGAAGTCACACTGATTTGCAGGTGTGTAATTTGTTGTGAGTTTATGCACTGTGTTGGTTTTGTTGTTTGAACAAGGTGATGTTCATGCACGGTTCATTTTGTGCACCAGTAAAAAAACATGGTAACACTTTAGTATGGGGAACATAATTACCATTAATTAGTTGCTTATTAACATGCAAATTAGTAACATATTGGCTCTTAACTAGTCATTATTAAGTACTTATTAATACCTTCAGGCCCGGCCCTAACCAATCTGGCGCCCTAGGCAAGATTTTAGGTGGCGCCCCCCCACATCGGCAGTGAAGTGTATATACTCACAAGAACCCGAATAGCTTTGTCTTTGACCTTTTTTTTTTACTTACAACTATACCTAATATATAAAGGGGTGGAAAAGTGACTATTACCTGCAGGGCAAACATTAGCTAACCAGAAGGCAATAATGTAAACAAAAAACACCTGCTTAAAAGATCTAATACAAATGTCCCTGAGGAATGTAAGGTGGGAGTACTGTAATTACCTAACGTTACATTATTATTTTCCATAACAATTTAGCCCCCTCCACAATATTAACCCGACGTTAAAACAGAACTAGCTATTTATTGATTAGCAATTGCCGAATCATGTAACATTAGCTTAATGCTAAAAAGCCAGGTTACTATCACATTCTGTAACAGACAAATAATTTCATGTAGGCTAACGTTACCTACCTGCTAACTCTGTCTTTTCTCGTTTCTCCTCCTCTTCTTTTCTCTTTTTTCTTCCCTGGGCACCTGACAGTTTTGGCCGTTTTGACATCTTGTGTTGATTTTTTGATGTGGTGACTTCCAAAAAGAGTCATGATACGGGAAGGGAGGGGGCGCACCGTGCGGGGGGAGGAGGAGGGCGTAATGTTGTAACAAATAATATTTCTATTAAATAGGCTTTACTTTGCATTTTAATTAACGTGAGATTATTTTTTGTATTTAGAAATAATAGTAACAACTTTTTTTTCCTTTTTTTTTTCTCCAACATTTGTGGCACTGGCATGGCGCCCCCTGATGGACGGCGCCCTTAGCATTTGCCTATACGGCCTATGCCACGGGCCGGCCCTGAATACCTTATTCGGCATGGCCTTATTATAACCCTAACCCTCTAACCCTGGCCCTAACCAAATAACTCTTTATTAAGTATTTGTTATAGAATATGTTCCCTATACTAAAGTGTTACCAAAAGCATAAAACTTTATCTTGAATTTGAAAAAAACCCCAAAATGTTATTTTTCACTAAAGAAGGGTTCGGTGAATGCGCATATGAAACTGGTGGGGTTCGGTACCTCCAACAAGGTTAAGAACCACTGGTTTAAATTCATATCCAACAATTGCGACATTGACTTTTTATTGTCTACTGAGTTTAATTTTTTAATGATTTCTGCTGGAAAAGAAAAAAATTCGCCGTGGCTCAAAAAAGATTGAAAAACACTGCTTTAGAATGTTTTTATGAAATATTGATGCAATCCAATCCCTCAGCAAAAAGCACATTGTGATTTGTGTCTAATCCTATTGTTTCTCAAAAATAATGTTTTTTGTGCACAAAAATAAAACTTAATGATCGTCTATCACAGGGGTAGGGAACCTACGGCTCTAGAGCCAGATGTGGCTCTTTTGATGACTGCATCTGGCTCTCAGATAAATCTTAGCTGACATTGCTTAACACAATAAGTAATGAATAATTCAGCTGGTAATCACAGTGTTAAAAATAACTTTCAAAATATAAAACATTCTCATGCATTTTAATCCATACATTCGTTTTCTACCACACCTGTTCAAGAAGTCGCATTAATGATAAGAAGTATTTTATTTATTATTGGTTAGCTTCAGAATAACAATGTTATTAAAGGGGAATATTATCACAATTTCAGAAGGGCTAAAACCATTAAAAATCAGTTCCCAGTGGCTTATTTTATTTTTCGAAGTTTTTTTCAAAATTTTACCCATCACGCAATATCCCTAAAAAAAGCTTCAAAGTGCCTGATTTCAACCATCGTTATATACACCCGTCCATTTTCCTGTGACGTCACACAGTGATGCCAATACAAACAAACATGGCGGATTGAACAGCAAGGTATAGCGACATTAGCTCGGATTCAGACTCGGATTTCAGCGGCTTAAGCGATTCAACAGATTACGCATGTATTGAAACGGATGGTTGTAGCGTGGAGGCAGGTAGCGAAAACGAAATTGAAGAAGAAACTGAAGCTATTGAGCCATATCGGTTTGAAACCGACGAAAACGACACGACAGCCAGCGACACGGGAGAAAGCGAGGACGAATTCGGTGATCGCCTTCTAACCAACGATTGGTATGTGTTTGTTTGGCATTAAAGGAAACTAACAACTATGAACTAGGTTTACAGCATATGAAATACATTTGGCAACAACATGCACTTTGAGAGTGCAGACAGCCCAGTTTTCATCAATTAATATATTCTGTAGACATACCCTCATCCGCTCTCTTTTTCTGAAAGCTGATCTGTCCAGTTTTGGAGTTGATGTCAGCAGGCCAGGGAAGCTAGGGTCGATATTCTTCTATGCCATCTCTGTCGTAGCATAGCTTTCGTCGGTAAAGTGTGCGGAACAAACGTCCAATTTCTTGCCACTTTCGCATCTTTGGGCCACTGGTGCAACTTGAATCCGTCCCTGTTCGTGTTGTTTCACCCTCCGACAACACACGAGGCATGATGTCTCCAAGGTACGGAAAACAGTCGGAAAAACAGAAAATAACAGAGCTGATTTGACTCGGTGTTTGTAATGTTTTTGAGAAAATGACTGATTGCTTCCCGATGTGACGTCACAACGTCATTGCTCCGAGAGCGAATAATAGAAAGGCGTTTAATTCGCCAAAATTCACCCATTTAGAGTTCGGAAATCGGTTAAAAAAATATATGGTATTTTTTCTGCAACATCAAGGTATATATTGACGTTTACCATTGGCGTTGTTAGGCCTATTTTAGGGGGGCTCAATCCCCCTTAAAATATTCTTAAGCCCCCCTAAATAGTTTAGTGTTATTTTTTTATTTTTTTTTATTTTTTTTTACAAATACATATTCATTATAAAGTGGCCCGAATATGAGTTTAAATAAATAATCATATAACCTGTTATTATTCACTCAGTTTCCCCTCACTTCGTAGCGTAAGGTAGAGAGCCCCTTTAGTGCGTTGGTATCCAATCCATTCCACTTGTTCATATAGAAAATGCCCACATCACTCAAATTCCAGTCCGCATTTTCTCTGCGACCTTGCTTGCGATCCTGCAGGTGTACGAAGCACATTATCTTCCTTTACAATGAGTGAAGCTGCACGAAAACTTGTGTGTGCAATTGTAAATAATTAAATTTTTAAGTTTTGTGTTTCTTGTAGAATCTATCCATCCATCCATCCATCTTCTTCCGCTTATCCGAGGTCGGGTCGCGGGGGCAACAGCCTAAGCAGGGAAGCCCAGACTTCCCTCTCCCCAGCCACTTCGTCCAGCTCCTCCCGGGGGATCCCGAGGCGTTCCCAGGCCAGCCGGGAGACATAGTCTTCCCAACGTGTCCTGGGTCTTCCCCGTGGCCTCCTACCGGTCGGACGTGCCCTAAACACCTCCCGAGGGAGGCGATCGGGTGGCATCCTGACCAGATGCCCGAACCACCTCATCTGGCTCCTCTCGATGTGGAGGAGCAGCGGCTTTACTTTGAGCTCCCCCCGGATGACAGAGCTTCTCACCCTATCTCTAAGGGAGAGCCCCGCCACGGGTGGCGGAGGAAACTCATTTCGGCCGCTTGTACCCGTGATCTTGTCCTTTCGGTCATAACCCAAAGCTCATGACCATAGGTGAGGATGGGAACGTAGATCGACCGGTAAATTGAGAGCTTTGCCTTCCGGCTCAGCTCCTTCTTCACCACAACGGATCGATACAGCGTCCGCATTACTGAAGATGCCGCACTGATCCGCCTGTCGATCTCACGATCCACTCTTCCCTCACTCGTGAACAAGACTCCGAGGTACTTGAACTCCTCTTGTAGAATCTATATAAAGTAATATACATTAGCCTATTGTTAAAATAATGAAAAAAACATCATTAAATATATTTGTCTTATTGTATAGCTACATTAATAGCTGTTGTATTATTATAGGATGGCTTGTTAAACATTTCATAGGATTTTCAGAGGGAGGAAAAACCAAGACATTTAATATAAAATGTAAAATGAATAAATACATAAAAAGAAAAAGAAAAAAAATTGTTAAAAGCCATCGTCCCGGGGAGCATTTCATTTCGTCCCGTGCATTTAAAAAATAATAATAATAACAACAATGAATAATTTCTAAGTCGTTGTTAGCCGTTTGTGAAGTTTTGTGCTCGTGCGTAACGTTCGCTCGCATCCTGTGCATCTCCTGGGGGCTAAGCCCCCCCTGTCCTTAAAAGCTAGTGACGCCCCTGACGCTTACATAGGTCTGCTGATAATGTTCCCCTTTAAAAAGAATAAGAGACTTATTATACTCTAAAAATGTTGGTCTTACTTAAAAATGCACGCATCTAGTTGAATTCAGTGTTAAAAAATATTATATGGCTCTCACGGAAATACATTTTAAAATATTTGGCTTTCATGGCTCTCTCAGCCAAAAAGGTTCCCGACCTCTGGTCTATCAGTATGGTAAATGACAGTGATTAACTGTGATTGGCGTTGTCGGGCGCATGCGCAGACGCCGACATGCTGCCCAGATGGGCACATTTCTCTCTCCGCGGCGCACCAGCCGGCGCAGTGGGCGATAAAAGGGCAGACATGCGAGAAGGGAGCGCACCTCTCCTGCTGAGGAGCGCTCGGCGCAGGGTGGGCGGAGCCGCCGCGACACCTGCGTGTTCCTCACCCACGCTCAGCTTCCCTCGTCGGCCGCAGACGCAACCCTCCGCCTCGCGCCCGTGCGTAAAAGTCTGACGAGTCTGAATTCCCCCGATGGGTTGAGTGCGCGCTCCGAACAGCTCCGAGAGCCGAATGGTTCGCCTCCAAACTTGTCGGCATGATCGACTCCAACGTCAGCCTGAGCTGCGCACACTGTCCCGAGGGAGGAGCCGCCTCCACGGCCAAGTATGAGGAGGTGTCCGGCTCCCTGCCGCCGCCGTCCCTCAGCCCCACCGGGCACCTGGTGGTGGCCGTGTGCCTGGGCTTCATCGGCACCCTGGGGTTCCTCTGCAACTTTGTGGTGCTGGCCATGTTCCTCCGGTACCGGGCTCTACGCACGCCCATGAACCTCCTCCTGGTGAGCATCTCGGCCAGCGACCTGCTGGTGTGCGTGCTGGGAACACCCTTCAGCTTCGCGGCCAGCATCCAGGGACGCTGGCTGATCGGGCGGGCAGGCTGCGTCTGGTACGGCTTCGTTAACGCCTGTTTGGGTGAGTCCTGATCACTTTTATCACCCTTTTTCAAAACATGCATGCATGAAATAATAACCACGTTACTATATGCCGGCAGGTGCAAGTCTTTTCCATGCACCTCATCCAAATGTTGTCTAGCTGCTTTTCCCTAAATCACGGGTGTCCAAAGTGCGGCCCGGGGGCCATTTGTGGGTTGGTTTTGATGGCCAGCAATGTTGAGTTGAGTTGAGTGTGTGTTTATTTCGAAACATGCATGCATACAACATGATACATATCACGATTTCCAGTTTCTCTATTCCAGTGTTTCTCAACCACTGTGCCGCGGCACACTCGTGCAGTGGTTCTCAACCTTTTTTCAGTACCCCCTGTGAACATTTTTTTAATTCAAGTACCCCCTAATCAGAGAAAAGCATTTTTGGTTGAAAAAAAGAGATAAAGAAGTAAAATACAGCACTATGTCATCAGTTTCTGATTTATTAAATTGTATAACAGTGCAAAATATTGCTCATTTGTAGTGGTCTTTCTTGAACTATTTGGAAAAAAAGAGAACTAAAAACTTGTTGAAAAATAAACAAGTGATTCAATTATAAATAAAGATTTCTACACATAGAAGTAATCATCAACTTAAAGTGCCCTCTTTGGGGATTGTAATAGAGATCCATCTGGATTTATGAACTTAATTCTAAACATTTCTTCACAAAAAAGAAATATTTAACATCAATATTTATGGAACATGTCCACAAAAAAAATCTAGCTGTCAACACTGAATATTGCATTGTTGCATTTCTTTTCACAGTTCTTTTTGACAGACATTTTAGTGAGAAACCTGAGCTTGTGCTTCACTGAGTTTATGAACTTACATTCATATTTTGTTTAAGTATTATTCAATAAATATATTTATAAAGGATTTTTGAATTGTTGCTATTTTTAGAAGATTTAAAAAAAATCTCACGTACGCGTACCCAGGGGTACGCGTACCCCTATTTGAGAACCACTGCACTAGTGTATCATGACATAATGTTTGGTGTGCCGTGGGACTAGTATTGTATAACAATAACAATTATTTGGTACCTATATTAAAATTATTTCGATACTTTTCGGTACTTTTCTAAATAAAGGGGACCACAAAAAATTGCATTATTGGCTTTATTTGACCAAAAAGCTTAGGGTACATTAACATGTTTCTTATTGCAGTTAAGTCCTTAAATAAAATAGTGAACATACTAGACAACTTGTCTTTTAGTAGTAAGTAAACAAACACAGGCTCCTAATTAGTCTGCTGACTGATTAGGTAACATATTGTGTCATTTATCATTCTATTATTTTGTCAACATTATTAAGGACCAGTGGTAGAAAATGTATTATTAATCTACTTGTTCATTTACTGTTACTTTCTATTTTAACATGTTCTATCTACACTTCTGTTAAAATGTAATAGTCACTTATTCTTCTGTTGTCTGATACTTTACATTAGTTTTGGATGATACCACAAATTTTGGTATCAATCCGATACCAAGTCGTTACAGGATCATACATTGGTCATATTCAAAGTCCTCATGTGTCCAGGGACATATTTCCTGAGTTTATAAACATGATATACATTTTTAAAAAACGAAAGAAGATGTTGTGATGCCAAAAAATATCAACATAATCATAGTAGTATCGACTAGATACGTGCCTGTACTTGATATCATTACAGTGGATGTTAGGTGTAAATCCACCCATGGCGTTTGTTTACATTTTGACGCCGGTGAGCTACGGTGTGTAGTGAAGCATGTTTAGCTATTCCTCGTCCTGCAGGGATGATACTTGTAAGAAACGTACTTAATTTTTTGCCATGGAAGCGAGGATTAGTGATTTAGAAGTCGCTAAACCACTGCCGACGGCGGATGGACATTAGCCGCTATAGCTAGCTAGCCATGTCTTAAAGCATCTCTTCCTGAGGGCGTTTTAGTGTTCTAACTTCATTAGTTTTTAAGCCAAAATGCGTCCGTTCTCCCTTTTCTGTCTACACACTGTGTCTGCTTGTAAGTAATCTGTGATTGTGTGCCGCCGAACATGCTTGTCTGCTCGTAAACCAGCAATGACATGACGTGACTTCGACGCGGGGATGGGGGGGATCGGGACCGGTACGTTACAGAGACGGTATAGTACCGAAAATGATTCATTAGTATCGCGGTACTATACTAATACCGGTATACCGTACAACCCTACGTGGGACATTATGTAATTTCACCTAATTGGGTTAAAACTATTTTATGCAAACCAGTAATTATAACCCGCAAATAATGTGCCGTTGTTGAGTGTCTGTACTGTTAAGCGCTCGGCATATCAGCAGGTAGCTAATTGCTTTGTCGATGTCAGGAACACGGTTTGTCGCAATCACATTATGCGGGAGGCAGGGTGCAGGTAAAAAGGTATCTAATGCTTTAACCAAAAATAAACAAAAGGCGAGTGCCGCTAAAAAAAGACATTGAAGCTTAAGGATGGCTATGCAAAACGAAACTAAAACTGAACTGGCTGCAAAGTAAACAAAACCAAATGCTGGACGACAGCAAAGACTTACAGCGTGTGGAGCAGACGGCGTCCACAAAGTACATCCGTACATGACAATCAACACCCAAAATAGGAGCGCAAGACAAGAACTAAAACACTACACACGGCAAAACACCAAAAAACTCAAAATAAGTCACGGTGTGACGGTACACCTACTTTGAGACAAGAGCTATAGTGATGCATGGGTTGGTGATGGTTTGAATTCATATCCAACAATTGCGAAAACAACTTTTTATTGTCAATATCGGCTGCTGAGTTTCATTTTTTATGTTTTTCTGCTCTTTAATGTGTGCCTCGGGATTTTTCAATGAAAAAAAATGTGCCCTGGCTCAGAAAAGGTTGAAAAACACTGAAATAGTCAACATGTTCGAAAAGGAGTAGGAAGAAGCAGCGCTTATTTAATCCTATCCCTTTTCCTTTACATAGCAGTTGCTAAAACTTTTCTTCACTTCCTGTTCTCAATTTATTCACAATATACTCCATAACTAACAACATTAAAAATAATAAATAATCAGTGAAGTAAGTTATATTTCATATAAATAAGATTATCTAGAAATGTTGTCGGAAAAAACACACGTAAGAATTGATATAAATTTGGGGGATCTTTTGATATATTTAAAAAAAAAATGCTAAAAACAGACATCATATACCAAAACTTAGTGCCAGCTTTGTTATGAGAGACAAATTGTATTATTATTAGTTATTATCTGTCACTGAATGTATTAACTCGTGCTCACGTCATCATCTTTATTACTCTTTACTCTATTCACCGCTACACTATCATTTTAAGAGCTTTGCACATATTTGTTATTTAAGTGCTTGTTTATATTTATAGTTAATCGTTATTATTTATTGTTTTCCTTGAACTAAGAGAGCGCAGTCGAAATCCTTGTTTGCTAAACATATTTGGCCAATAAAGCTGATTCTGATTAGTATCAAAATTTAATTTTTTTTTCATTACATTACATCATTTTGTTAATTTTTCTTTACATTTTTACTGTTGGTTTTTTCCAACAATATGTCGTGGGCCAACAAAACCCAAGCACCTGGACACCCCTGAAATAACTACAAATTGTACACTTTGTCACCTATAACACAAAGCTGACACTAAGGTTTGTCTTTAAACTTATTTAATGTCAGTTTTCAGCATTTTTAAAAAAATAAAAAAATATATAAATGGGCCCCGTATCCTATGACTTTTGGTAATGTGGCCCTTGTTGGAAAAATGTTTGGACACCCCTGTCTGAAATGAAAAAGCAGCCGCCCTTATTATTGATGGGTCTTGGGTCACTTGAAATGAAAACAGACCGAAGGCACCGACCGTGTTAAAATGACAGCAAAAAGCATGCAGCATTTATGTAAGAGAAAATGCATTGGAACTGGGTGTGTGTGTGTGTGTGTGTGTGTGTGTGTGTGTGTGTGTGTGTGTGTGTGTGTGTGTGTGTGTGTGTGTGTGTGTGTGTGTGTGTGTGTGTGTGTGCGTGTGTGGTGAAATCAAACGTGGTACATTTTGCAAAATATAAACATAAACTACGTTTTCACATCTAGAGATAGAATTTTGGTTCTGAATATTTAAATCATAAGTCAAAAAAAGCTCCTTCAAAGTGTATTTTATAAGCTTTTGGTGAATTTGTCAGAATATGAAAATAGCGTACCTTTTCTATGCAACAGACCTAATTTTTTGCACAGAATATTTGAGGTAAGCCACGTACAAAGTCAAAAAAGCTCTTTCAAAGTATATTCTATAATATTTTTGTGCAATCTAAACTGGTTAATATAATAGTATATAAATAATAACCTGCATATTCAAACCACAAGACAGAATTTTGGTCCGGAATGATTGAGTTAAGCCACAAAATAAGTAAAAATAAAAGTCCTTTCAAAGGATATTTTAAAGTATTTTTATGAAATCCAAGCTGGTAAACATAATACAATATAAAAAATAACCTTCGTATTCAATCCAAGAGACCAAATTTTGATTCTGATTCTTTGAGGTAAACCATGAAATATGTCAAAAAAGCCCTTTCAAAGTATTTTTTTTTTTTGAAAATTTTTTGTGAAATCTAAACTGGTAAATATAGTTTAAAAATAACCTGCGTACTCAACCCAATAGACTAAAGTATTGGAGTTAAGCCATGTAATATGTCACAAAAACTCTTTCAATGTATATTTTATAAGCTTTTTGGGAACGCTAGATTTTGCAGAATATGAAAATAACCTGCGTGTTTCAACCAAGACACAGAACGGAATATTTGAGTTGGCCCACATAATAAGTCAAAAAAGGTTTCCTTAAACGTATATTTAAAATAACTTTTGGTGTAATCTGAGTTGATAAATTTGGCCCTGTGTATTTAAAGGAAGAGATACAATTTTGATTTGGTATATTTCAGTTAAACCACAAAATAAGTCACAAAAGCTCTTTGAAAGTACATTTTGGTAGCTTTTGGTGAAATCTCAGGTGGTACTCTAAATCATCAATCAACCAATTAAAGTTTACTTATATAGCCCTTCATCACAAATGTCTCAAAAGGCTGCACAATGTAGCGGAATATAAAAAAACTTGCATATTCAACCCAAGAGACTGAATTTTTGCTCAAAATACATGCCACATATTATAAGTATATTTTAGAAGATTTTGGTGAAATCTAAGTGAGTACATTTTGCAGATTATCAAAATAACTACGTTTTCAAGCCAAAAGATAGAATTTTGGTCCGGAATATTTGACTGTCACAAAAGCTTTTTCAAAGTATATTTTTGAAGCTGGGCTTCACGGTGGCAGAGGGGTTAGTGCATCTGCCTCACAATACGAAGGTCCTGAGTAGTCTTGGGTTCAATCCCGGGCTCGGGATCTTTCTGTGTGGAGTTTGCATGTCCTCCCCGTGACTGCGTGGGTTCCCTCCGGGTACTCCGGCTTCCTCCCACTTCCAAAGACATGCACCTGGGGATAAGTTGATTGGCAACACTAAATTGGCCCTAGTGTGTGGATGTGAGTGTGAATGTTGTCTGTCTATCTGTGTTGGCCCTGCGATGAGGTGGCGACTTGTCCAGGGTGTACACTGCCTTCCGCCCGATTGTAGCTGAGATAGGCTCCAGCGCCCCCTGCGACCCCAAAGGGAATAAGCGGTAGAAAATGGATGGATGGATGGATTTTTGAAGCTTTTGGTGAAATCTAAGCCAGTACTGTATATAAAACAGAGGTTAAAAATAACCTGTGAAATCAACCCAAGAGATGGCATTTTGGTTCTGAATATTTCAGATTAAGCCATGTAATTGGTCAAAAAGCTCATTAAAAGTATATTTTAGAAGCATTTTGTGAAATGTACAATGGTAAAACTAGCGCAATATATAAATAATGTATATATTTAACTAAGCAGATGGCATTTTGGTTTGGAATATTTGTTTACGTCAAGTAATATGTTACCAAAGCTGTCCAATTAAGTTGTTGCTTTATGTTCTGAACTGTGCATCTCATATGTGGTTGCAAACTTTGACTATTTTGAGTTGATAATATATGATAAAAGTGGTTAATTGTGGCACGTTTATTGGACTTGTTAACCCTTTGGAAGCTCTTATAAGCCATTTTGGCCAACAACATGGGAGTGGAGTATAAATAATCAGCGTGCACACCCAATGTAAGGCGCTAATGGATCGGCGCAAAGTGTTAGAGTGACGATGATGATGATGATGATGATGAGTGCAATCCCCGCTGTGCTGTCGTCCATCTGCAGGCTGCTTGAAGCTGATAATGGTCTAAAAGGTTGTAACCCGCCATCATTTTACTCCGCTTCATAAACCTTAAGCCTCTCCTGCGCCCTGTTCCACGACGCCCCCGCTCCCTCACCGGAATGGATTACGTCAAATTCTTGCTGCCGATTCTTGACCTTTATGTGACATCTGATTTGACAAGTTTTTGATGCCAAACTGCAGAAAATAATCCCTAACAGGTTCAAATACATCAACCAACAAGCACACAAGAGGCTCATCAACCACCCACATTTCAATTGTTTACCCTTTGTAAATGACTTGACTAAAATAGAAGAAATTGAGTGTTTATTGGAGGTAATTTAGAGGTTGACTGAAGTAAACACACTGCAGTACTGCTTGTAGTAAAACTAGTATTGGAAGGTTTGGATGCAAGTCGATATAATCTGATACTTGTTTTTTCATGCTGATATTGGACCGATATGTGATATTATTATCCAGTCAGGACACCCAAAGTGAGCTTAAAAGGTCAGTATGAATATGAATTATATTTGTAAAGCCAACCTTTGGCGGGCCAAATCAAGCGACTCAACAAGCCAAATTTGGTCCCCGCGCCCCACACTGTATATGGAATGTACAAATGTTAAAAAATATATATTTCAAGTTTTCAGGTGTATACCAAAGCAACAGGTGGCGCTATAACTCATAAGATTATTTTAGCTAATGAGATATATGCTGATGATTATCACGCACAAATGATTGTTGACCAATCAAAAACAACATAAATATTTGCAGTATAAAACATCGAATGGGTGTTAAAGAGGTCATTTTACAGTCAAGCTCTGGAGATTAATAAAATACAAATAAGTGAGTCAGAGCTTTTTTTCCTGTCACTCCCACAAGTTTTAAAAGTCATTTAAATGAATGTGTTTTGTATTTTATTTTTCTTGATTCTGTCTTAAAACATTTTTTTTTTCCCAAAAAGAGTTCTTGAAGGGGCGAGGGGTGTCTTTTAGTCAAGATCAGTATATAGTTACAAAATATATATAATTATAAAAAATATATTTAGTAATATTTTACAAATATATTTAGGAATTTAATGTAAGCAAATATCAAGGAAACACTCCAAAAGAAAACAAATTCTCCATGATAATATCCATCCATCCATTTTCTACCGCTTATTCCCTTTGGGGTCGCGGGGGGCGCTGGAGCCTATCTCAGCTACAATCGGGCGGAAGGCGGGGTACACCCTGGACAAGTCGCCACCTCATCGCAGGGCCAACACAGATAGACAGACAACATTCACACTCACATCCACACACTAGGGCCAATTTAGTGTTGCCAATCAACTTATCCCCAGGTGCATGTCTTTGGAGGTGGGAGGAAGCCGGAGTACCCGGAGGGAACCCACGCAGTCACGGGGAGGACATGCAAACTCCACACAGAAAGATCCCCAGCCCGGGATTGAACCCAAGACTACTCAGGACCTTCGTATTGTGAGGCAGATGCACTAACCCCTCTGCCACCGTGAAGCCCTTCCATGATAATATACATTACGAAATAGTTTATATTATAGATAGGAATGGGAATTGATCATATTTTTCCGGTTCCGATTCTACTTTCGATTCTGCTTAACGATTATTTTTTTTTTGTCGGTTCTCTTATTGTTTATTTGTAAAAAGGAGAACACAAAAGGTGGGTTAGCATCAACTTTGTTTAGGGTAGAGGTGGCGTGACTTTATAAAGCCAACATTGAGGTTTTAAGAGGCACAAAGCGTAGGAAAAAAAACACTTTTTTGAAAATAAATATAAGAAATAAATATTCCTCTGTAGAATTTAACCGGATAAAAAATATGTGAAAATTACACAGGAATGCAAGATTTAGTAACATTTTCGAATATTTTAAGAATCTCCCGAGAAAATACTTTATATAGGTGAAACTGAAACAAATGCAATATTGTGCAAAAGTTTGTGTAGATTTACAAGCTGAAAGTAATATATGGCAAGGGCTCTTAACATGCAACTCGACATATTTCAAGGTTACTTTTGATATAATGTTGATGATTATGGCATACAATGTATGGAAACCTCAGATTGAAAATCTCAGAATATTTAATTTGAAAACTGTAAACCAGGGGTCACCAACCTTTTTGAAACCAAGAGCTACTTCTTGGGTACTGATTAATGCGAAGTGCTACCAGTTTCCATCCATCCATTTTCTACCGCTTATTCCCTTTGGGGTCGCGGGGGGCGCTGGAGCCTATCTCAACTACAATCGGGCGGAAGGCGGTGTACACCCTGGACAAGTCGCCACCTCATCGCAGAGGCTACCAGTTTGATACACACTTAAATAAATTGCCAGAAATAGCCAATTTGCTCAATTTACCTTTAACTCTATGTTATTATTGATAATTAATGATAATTATCTTTGTGGAAACACTGATCATCTTAATGATTTCTCACAATAAATATATATAGAAACAGATAAATATCAATATGCAACACTTTATTTTTATGTTTTCTCTAAGTGCACATTTTTCAAATTGAACATTTTCAAATGATCACTTCTAAGACAGTCTTGTGAAATCACAATATCCCATTTTAACTAGCTAGCCACTAACATGTTTTAACAAATCATGAATTACTTTGCACCATGTTTGTACAAATAATAACTCATGTAAAATACAAAAGTCAACTCTCAAATTTTTAAATAAATCATGTCACACTTTGAACTGGAGACCAAATCTGTTATCTGTTTCTTTGTCAGTTAGTGAAGACCAAGTCTTTAAAATATTTTCTTGAATTTTCTATTTGAGTTTTGTCTCTCTTAGAATTAAAAATGTCGAGCAAAGCGAGACCAGCTTGCTAGTAAATAAATAACATTTAAAAAATAGAGGCAGCTCACTGGTAAGTGCTGCTATTTGAGCTATTTTTAGAACAGGCTACCTGGTGCCCGCGGGCACCGCGTTGGTGACCCCTGCTGTAAACCATGATCATCAAAATTATAAGAAATAATATCTCACTTTGCATGCAATGACTTTATATCACATAAAAGTTTTACATTTGAAGTTACTGCTGACATGAATGGACATTTGCATTTTCTGAGTTTCAACTGTATATAGTGCCTGCCTGGCTCTAAAAATGAGTGAAAACAGATCCATTTTTCCCACATGAATGCACATTCCATCACTGTAAGAAATCAATTTCCTCCAACTAAGCAACATTTTTGGGTCATTCCTGGACAAGGGGGTCCAGGGTTTACATTGACCGCTGCATCGTGACATGATTAAATTGACAGCTGCATCCCAAGACAACAACAGCAGAGTAAACACACCATTCAGTTTGTCATTGGAGACAGTAATGGCTACACAAGTATACCGTACATTATGTAAACAGGCATTTTTCCCACCTCACTGTGTCGACCTTTCTCGCTCACAGACCGCTCAGATTTATCAGGACACCTGTGACGGCTGGTTACACCAGGCCGTGCCCTTTTGTTGGTGTTCTCCTGTGTTTTGTGTTGGTTCATGTCCTGTGCTTTTCTTTTGGTGGCACTTCCTGTTGTAATGTTTTTTTTTTTTTCGTGACCGCTTCACACATCTTGCCCAGAGCATTTCCCCTCACCTATTTTCCGTTTGCAATCAGTTCTATTTAAGTTGAGTGTGAGCCGCCATTCTTTGTTGGGACTTTGTTTGGAATGGATATTGATCATTTGAACGCCCTTTCCTCCTGCCGTGAGTTTTGCTGTATTCCAGCATTCTGTTTTGTTGTTTTGCACCTGTCAGTTTTAGTTTCGTTTTTTTGCATATGCTTCGGTGCCTTCCCTTTTCCTTTGTTTGTTTTGAGCTATATTAAATACTTTTACCTGCACATTGCCTCCTCGATCTTCTGCATCTTGGGAACACGCCACTAATCGCCGTCATGCGACCCGAGTGTAACAACACCGTCTCGTTTTGCTTGAAAATGGCGTTTTTCAGTTTTCCCGCCTGATCTCTTCATTTGTAGTATATGACATATCATAGGTCGTCTTACAGTCAAGGTCTGGAGATAAACACTAACAAGCAGGTGGCGCCCAGGCACTTCTGAGTTACAGCTTTTTTTCCTGTCACTAACACACACACGAGGGTCACTCGTTATTAAAATGCTTTTTTTTTTTTTTTACTTCATGTAGTCTTAAAAAAATATTTTGTCAAAAAAAAGTCTTGAAAAGGAGGGGTTGTCTTTTCGTCAAGGTCTGTATATACTGTAGAAATATATTATTTTTTTAAATGTTTATTTATTCAATATAAGCAAATAACAAGCAAACACTCCAAAAGAAAACAAATTCTCTATAATACGAAATAGTTTACAGCTTTTTTAATTATTATAAATGTAAGAAAATCCCCAAAATATTCATAAAATATCTATTTTAATTTGAAATATAATTTTTTTTTCAAATACACATTCATTTATGATAAGATTTTTTTTATTATTATAATAAACCATACCTATTTAACTAGATTTTTCAAGCACACATTTATATTAGGGCTGTCAAACGATCACAATATTCAATCGCAATAATTGCATATTGTTCATAGTTAACTCGTAAGTAATCACGATTAATCACAACTAGAAAAATATGTTTTTGTCTTTAATAAGTGTACCATAAAAAATATGATATAGTATTTTATACTATTATTACATGTTACAGTTTATTTCGAATATGCATACAATGCAATTACAATGTAATGTATCACATATTTCCAATTGTTTGATTACAGCACGTCTAAAAAGGAGTTGGAAGAAGCAGAGTTTATTTAACTCTACCCCTATCCATATCATAGCAGTTGTATCCCATTTCTTTGTTTTCTGTTTGTAACAGAAAAGTGAATAAAAAAATACATACATATACCATATGTAAGCAAACCAATATGAAATACATTTTAGACATGTAAATATGTACACAATGATTTAAATTCTCATAAATAAATGGTTAAGTAATTTATTGTTCACCGACGGGATGAATGAGATTATCTCTTCTTTTTTTAAAAAAGGTTCAAGATGTTTATCATAATTCTTCTTCTTTGTACTTTGTGAACACTTGTAGCTTGAACAGTTTCTTAAGCCGTATCATATTAGTGCTTTTGTTTGATTTCTTTGTCAAATCCATTCCATAATTTAATTCCACATACTGATATGCTAAAGGTCTTAAGTGTTGTGCGTGCATGAAAATGTTTTAAAGTAGATTTTCCTCTAAGGTTATAGTCCTCCTCTTTTGTGGAGAAGAATTGTTGTACATTCTTGGGTAGCATGTTCATACTTGCCAACCCTCCCGGATTTTCCGGGAGATTCCCGAAATTCAGCGCCTCTCCCGAAAACCTCCCGGGACAAATTTTCTCCCGAAAATCTCCCGAAATTCAGGCGGAGCTGGAAGCCACGCCCCCTCCAGCTCCATGCGGACCTGAGTGACGTGTCGACAGCCTGTATTCACGTCCGCTTTCCCACAATATAAACAGCATGCCTGCCCAAACACATTATAACTGTAGAATGATCGAGGGCGAGTTCTTGGTTTCTTATGTGGGTTTATTGTTAGGCAGTTTCATTAACGTCCTCCCAGCGCGGTAACAACACACAACAACAGCAGTCATGTTTTATTCTACCGTAAAGCAGTTCGTGTGCCGTAAACAGCAATGTTGTTGTAATATATTGAGTTGGAGGCAATAACCAGGCGAGGTGATGAAGTACGTCTCTTTACTGTAGACTTCAGAACAGACTCAACGCACTTGACGTCAGGTGCGCAACACCACGTAAATCGTTGGCCAACCAAAAAGTAACCCCACGGGGGCGTGGTTGGGGGCGTGGTTAAGAGGGGAGGAGTATATTTACAGCTAGAATTCACCAAGTCAAGTATTTCATATATATATATATATATATATATATATATATATATATATATATATATATATATATATATATATGTATATATATATATATATATATAGGCATCACGGTGGCAGAGGGGTTAGTGCATCTGCCTCACAATACGAAGGTCCTGAGTAGTCATGGGTTCAATCCCGGGCTCGGGATCTTTCTGTGTGGAGTTTGCATGTTCTCCCCGTGACTGCGTAGGTTCCCTCCGGGTACTCCGGCTTCTTCCCACTTCCAAAGATATGCACCTGGGGATAAGTTGATTGGCAACACTAAATTGGCCCTAGTGTGTGGATGTGAGTGTGAATGTTGTCTGTCTATCTGTGTTGGCCATGCGATGAGGTGGCGACTTGTCCAGGGTGTACCCCGCCTTCCGCCCGATTGTAGCTGAGATAGGCTCCAGCGCCCCCCGCGACCCCAAAGGGAATAAGCGGTAGAAAATGGATGGATGTATATATATATATGTATATGTGTATATATATATGTATATATATATATATATGTATATGTATGTATGTATATATATATATATATATATATATATATATATATATATATATATGTATGTGTGGGGAAAAAAATCACAAGACTATTTCATCTCTACAGGCCTGTTTCATGAGGGGGGGTACCCTCAATCATCAGGAGATTTTAATGGGAGCATTCGCATACCATGGTTTATATAGGGCACAGAGTGGGTGGGTACAGGCTGGCGTAGGGGCGTGGTGATTGGCTCATGTGTTACCTAGGAGGTGTTTCCGTCTATGGCGGCATGCTGTTACAATTTCGCTGCGCTTGTTGAGGGATGACAGGTCTGGACGGTAAATAATAAACAGTTTCTCTTTCAAGCATAGGTTGCATCTTTTATTACCACTATTGTAAGGTGTGCTGGATGCAAGAATTTGCCATGTTATTGAATATTCAACATTATTGTCTTTGAGGTCCCAAATGTGTTTGCTGAGTTCTGTGGTATTTCGCAGGTTTTTGTTCCTGAAAGAAGCCTTGTGATTGTTCCATCTGGTTTTGAATTCTCCCTCGGTTAATCCTACATATGTGTCGGATGTGTTAATGTCCTTGCGTATTACCTTAGATTGGTAGACAACTGATGTTTGTAAGCACCCCCCGTTGAGAGGGCAATCAGGTTTCTTTCGACAGTTACAGCCTTTGTTGGTTTTGGAGTCGCTCTGTCTGGGGGCTGACGGCTCATTTGCAATTGTTTTGTTGTGGTTTGAGATGATTTGTCGTATATTGTTCATGCAGCTGTAGCTCAATTTAATGTTGTTCTTGTTGAATACTTTTCTTAGGGTGTTGTCTTTGGGAAAGTGTTTGTCAATCAGATTGAGGAATTTGTGTCCAATGTTAGTTGAGACGTTTTTGCTGTATGGGGGGTTGTACCAGATGATGTCGTTTCGTTTTCTGTTCTTTTTTGGCTGGTTTCCTGGCGTGGGTTCATAGGTGAGGGTGAAATTGTATCCGCTTTCATCAAGGGCTTTTTGGTACGGGGGGGTTGCTTGGTCAAATTCAGCTTTGCTAGATGACAGCATCGATAGCCTTTTATTGATTCCGGTAGGTATTCTTTTCGTGGTGGTGGGTGGGTGGTTGCTGTCATGGTGCACGTATTGGAGTGTTGTGTTGGGTTTCGTGAATGGTTGGTAGCTGTTATTTCTCAGGTTGAAAGTGACGTCAAGGAAGTTGACGGTTTGTTTGTTGGCTTCAATCGTGATCCGTAGGCCGTTCTCTTTGAAAATTTGGCATATGCGCTTCTTGGTATTCTCGCTGCTCCTTGGCGAGGCGCGACACACTGCCAGTCCGTCATCACGGTAAATACCAAGGTTCAGATTGAGGCTAGCGAGCTGGGAGAGGAGGAAACTCCCAACGAGTTCACACGTTTCTGCTCCGTCAAAACTTCCCATAGTGACGTCAAATGTTGCATTGTTCTTTTTTTGCCATGGTGTACTGTTGTGGATGAGAATGGAGTTTTTTGCGTGGATGATGATGTTTCTTTCGTTGCCTGTGATTGAGTCGTAGTCTGAGGCGAAGTCTAGTGCTTGAGTCAGTAGGTCTTGCGTGATGGAAGGGTAAAATTCCTCGATATCAAAGGAGATAAAGTTGTGCTGTTGTATATATATATATATATATATATATTATAGCAGTTGTGCACTGCACTCTCTAAAAGCAGTAGATGTTATTGTCACATATGCATGTACAGTAGATGGCAGTATTGTCCTGTTTAAGAGTGTCACAACATTGCTGTTTACGGCAGACGAACTGCTTTACGGTAGACGAAAACGTGACTGCTGTTGTTGTGTGTTGTTACCGCACTGGGAGGACGTTAATGAAACTGCCTAACAATAAACCCACATAAGAAACCAAGAACTCGCCCTCAAACATTCTACAGTTATAACGTGATTGGGCAGGTACGCTGTTTATATTGTGGGAAAGCAGACGTGAGAACAGGCTGGCCGCTGTCGACACGTCACTCAGGTCCGCATGGAGCTGGAGGGGGCGTGGCCTCCAGCTCCGCCTGAATTTCGGGAGATTTTCGGGAGAAAATTTGTCCCGGGAGGTTTTCGGGAGAGGCGCTGAATTTCGGGAGTGTCCCGGAAAATCCGGGAGGGTTGGCAAGTATGTCTATATCCAACATTTTGTATTGTTCTAATTGGTCTTTTTTGTAACACCGTTACAATTGTAGTTGTTTCCCCATATTTCTACACAATAACTCAGATATGGTTACACTAGTGAGCAGTAGGAGTGGACAATGTGTTTGCCTTGTACAAATGTTTAATTCTGTTTTTTAAACAGCTCAACACAAAATGTACTTCTATGTATCAAAAAGAGACAACATGTGCAAGGTGTAAGAACAATAAATCTTAATATTGGCAACACTAAATTGGCCCTAGTGTGTGAATATGAGTGTGAATGTTGTCTGTCTATCTGTGTTGGCCCTGCGATGAGGTGGCGACTTGTCCAGGGTGTACCCCGCCTTCCGCCCGAATGCAGCTGAGTTAGGCTCCAGCAGCCCCCGCGACCCCAAAAGGGACAAGCGGTAAAAAATGGATGGATGGAACTTATAAAAAAGCTCAAGAACTGTTCTTATTCAAAGGTTAGGCAAACATTTGTTCTGACTTACTAAAACTGCAAAATAAAATCAAGATCAACAACCTGCGATAAACGGTGCATAGATTGTCCCAATTAGTTGTGTTTCTTTGCACTGTGGCATTTTCTCAGAAAGACAAGGGTGCTCACATTTTCTTCGGCACCACATGTCCAGACAGGGAAAAATGACCTTTCGCATGGCACTGATGTGGCAGGTGTTGCCAATACTTTTGTGCAACTCACGCCATCTCACTGCGTGCCCCTTCATGTTCAGACCACCTCTGCTGGGAACAATCTTCGAAGCCAGTAGTGGGCTCTGTCCCATTACGCCTGAAACATGAGAACTGATTTTTTTTGTTGAAGGCTCAGACTTGGCTGGCTGTTCAGGCTGTCATTCCCTTCCTCTCCATAAGCAAGGCAGTATTAAAGGGGAACATTATCACAATTTCAGAATGGTTAAAACCATTAAAAATCAGTTCCCAGTGGCTTATTATATTTTTCGAAGTTTTTTTCAAAATTTTACCCATCACGCAATATCCCTAAAAAAAGCTTCAAAGTGCCGGATTTTAACCATCGTTATAAACACCCGTCCATTTTCCTGTGACGTCACATAGTGAAGCCAACACAAACAAACATGGCGGAAAGAACAGCAAGCTATAGCGACATTAGCTCGGATTCAGACTCGGATTTCAGCGGCTTAAGCTATTCAACAGATTACGAATGTATTGAAACGGATGGTTGTAGTGTGGAGGCAGGTAGCGAAAACGAAATTGAAGAAGAAACTGAAGCTATTGAGACATATCGGTTTGAACCATATGCAAGCGAAACCGACGAAAACGACACGACAGCCAGCGACACGGGAGAAAGCGAGGACAAATTTGGCGATTGCCTTCCAACCAACGATTGGTATGTGTTTGTTTGGCATTAAAGGAAACTAACAACTATGAACTAGGTTTACAGCATGTGAAATACATTTGGCAACAACATGCACTTTGAGAGTGCAGACAGCCCAATTTTCATCAATTAATATATTCTGTAGACATACCCTCATCCGCGCTCTTTTCCTGAAAGCTGATCTGTCCAGTTTTGGAGTTGATGTCAGCAGGCCAGGGAAGCTAGGGTCGATAGCTCGCTCGTCTGCGGGAACAAACTGCCGCCATTGCTTGCCGTGCTACCGAGGTTCTTTGTCCCTGAATTGCTCACACACTCCGGCAGATTCAATGGGGGTCTGGCGGCAGATTTCTTTGACTTTATCGTTGGAAATGCATCTGCTTTGAGTGTCGCAGGATATCCACACATTCTTGCCATCTCTGTCGTAGCATAGCTTTCGTCGGTAAAGTGTGCGGAACAAACGTCCAATTTCTTGCCACTTTCGCATCTTTGAGCCACTGGTGCAACTTGAATCCGTCCCTGTTCGTGTTGTTACACCCTCCGACAACACACCGACGAGGCATGATGTCTCCAAGGTACGGAAAACAGTCGAAAAAACGGAAAACAACAGAGCTGATTTGACTCGGTGTTTGAGAAAATGGCGGATTGCTTCCCGATGTGACGTCACGTCATCGCTCCGAGAGCGAATATTAGAAAGGCGTTTAATTCGCCAAAATTCACCCATTTAGAGTTCGGAAATCGGTTAAAAAAAAAAAAAGGTCTTTTTAGCTCGGTTGGTTGAGCAGCCATGCCAGCAACTTGAGGGTTGCAGGTTCGATCCCCGCTTCTGCCATCCTAGTCACTGCTGTTGTGTCCTTGGGCAAGACACTTTACCCACCTGCTCCCAGTGCCACCCACACTGGTTAAATGTAACTTGGATATTGGGTTTCACTATGTAAAGCGCTTTGAGTCACTAGAGAAAAGCGCTATATAAATATAATTCACTTCACTTTCTGCAACATCAAGGTATATATTGACGCTTACATAGGTCTGGTGATAATGTTCCCCTTTAAACGTCACACTTCAACCTTTTATTAGGAAAGCTTTTTTTGGACACTGAATTTATCTCACTGATTTTTTTGCATCAAATTATGCTGGCAATTTCATTGATTAAAATGTGTGTGTTTAAAAATTAAGTTTTAAAATTCAGTGTCAAAATATTGTGACTGCAAACTTGACACCTCATTGGCTGGATCGATGGCTTCAGTCTGAATTTGTGTCTTTATTATGAAAGCTTTTTTTGGACACTGAATTTACAGATTTTTTTGTGTTAGAATTTTGTGGATTGTATTAAGTTTACATTAAATGATGCTGGCAATTTCATTGAATAAAACAATTGTGTGCAAAATGGGTGTGTTTAAAAAATCAGTGTGTTTAAAAAATCAGTTTGTTATAATTCAGTGTTTAAAAATTCAGTGTAAAAAAATAACAATGTAAAAAAGGCAGTGTTTTAAAATTCCGTGTAAAAAAGTCAGTGTATAGAAATTCAGTGCAAAATATGAAGTGCAGAAAAATTCAATGTAAAAAAAAAAATCAGTGTATAAAAATTTAGTGTAAAATACCAAGTGCAGAAAAATTGAGTGCAAAAAAATTGAGTGTAAAAAAAAATTCAGTGTATAAATAATAATTGTAAAAACATTCAGTGCAGAAATATTTGAACTCAAGAGCCACTTTCAGTAAATTAAGACTGAAGCGATCCAGAACCAGCCTAAAAGGTGTCAAGTTTGCAAACTTCTTGAGTTTTAAAGAACATTTTAAAG
Source organism: Nerophis lumbriciformis (assembly GCF_033978685.3). Lineage (NCBI taxonomy): Eukaryota > Metazoa > Chordata > Actinopteri > Syngnathiformes > Syngnathidae > Nerophis > Nerophis lumbriciformis. Next base: position 39,457,807 of record NC_084554.2, on the reverse strand, counting down.
TATTTCTGCACTAAATTATAAACACTGAATTTACGTAACTGATTTTTTTGTGTTTAAATTTTGTGGACCGTATTAATTTTACATTAAATGATGCTGGCAATTTCATTGAATAAAAAACATTGTGGGCAAAATGGGTGTGTTAAAAAAAAAAAATGTTTGCTATAATTTAGTGTTTAAAAATTCAGTGTGTAAAAAAATAACAGTGTAAAAAAAGGCAGTGTTTTAAAATTCTGTGTAAAAAAAGTCAGTGTATAGAAATTGAGTGTAAAACATGAAGTGCAGAAAAATGTTGTGAAGAAGAATTCAATGTAAAACAAATCAGTTTATAAAAATTGAGTGTAAAATACCAAGTACAGAAAAATTGAGTGCAAAAAAATTGAGTGTAAAAAAAAATTCAGTGTATAAATATTAATTGTAAAAACATTCAGTGCAGAAATATTTGAACTCAAGAGCCACTTTCAGTAAATTAAGACTGAAGCGATCCAGAACCAGCCTAAAAGGTGTCTAGTTTGCAAACTTATTGAGTTTTAAAGAACATTTTTAAGTATTTCTGCACTGAATTATAAACACTGAGTTTACGTAACTGATTTTTTTGTGTTTAAATTTTGTGGACGTATTCATTTTACAATAAACGATGCTGGCAATTTCATTGAATAAAAAAACATGTGGGCAAAATGGGTGTGTTTAAAAAAAATCAGTTTGTTATAATTCAGTGTTTAAAAATTCAGTGTGTCAAAAGAAAAATCAGTGTTTAAAATTTTAGTGTGTAAAAAAAATCAGTGTTAAAAAAAGGCAGTGTTTTAAAATTCAGTATAAAAAAGTCAGTGTATAGAAATTCAATGTAAAAATCAGTGTATAACAATTCAGTGTAAAATACCAAGTGCAGAAAAATTGAGTGCAGAAAAATTGAGTGTAAAAAAAAATCAGTGTATAAATATTAATTGTAAAAACATTCAGTGCAGAAATATTTGAACTCAAGAGCCACTTTCATTAATTAAGACTGAAGCGATCCAGAACCAGCCTAAAAGGTGTCAAGTTTGTAAACTTCTTGAGTTTTAAAGCAAAGTATTTCTGCACTGATTTATTAACACTGTATTTTGACAAACTTAATTTTTAAATATACACATTTTGCTCACACATTTTTATTCAGTGAAATGTTCAGCATATTTTGAAAAAAATCTGTTTTTTCCAAATTAATACGCAAACATTTCAGCTACATAAATTCAGTGTAAAAAAAAAAAAAGAAGACACACATTTACCTCCATTATTAGAAGCTTGTTATATCTATTCTCATAAAAGTGAGTAAATTAACTCAAAGTCTCAGACACTCTCTCTCTCGCTCACACACACCCACGCACAAACTTTAAGGACAAACCTGCTCTAAATGACAATCAAAAATGAGCTGCAGTGCTCCCAACACTGTCTCCAGCTTCTTTAGTTTCTCTAGCTCAGCTGCAGTGTTCTTGGTGATGCTGAGCCAGGATGTCGTGATTCCTCTGAACACTCTTGATCATCTTCAGGGTGATGTTCCATCCCATTGGCATGTCCTGCGTGAGAGACTTTCTTGTGCAGGCGATGTTCAATTTGCTTTCAGCTGCCTTTGGTGGGCTATGCGTGAAATGGCCAACGACTTTTATGCCATTAGCCAGTGTGCTGTGAAACGGGCTGCTTTGTAGTGAAACTACGACGGCTCGATGGAGGCTACGTGCGAGGCTAAGGGTGCCTCTACACTGAGGACCCTTCTACACTAAGGGTAAATCCCACCTAACCTTATCCTTGTCCACACACACACAACGGTCGTTTAAGACCCCCTAATCCCCCTCCGTCCGCCGGCACAACGCGATCTAACACGCATGCGCAGAAAATGCGCACGTCATAGTCACCTCCAGTGTTGCTTTGTGTGCAAGTTCTTAAAATTAACTTATCTGAACAATATCCAGTGTTGTGGTATTTCAATGAACTGGAATCCAGTGTGCTGTGGGGCTCTATTGTAGTGAATCACATCTGAGCCATCATAAATTAATCAAATCTTTAATGGACACGTGAAAGTAAACAATGTGATAAAGAAAATTTTACATCAATCAGTCTAGGGATCTAGATATCTGGTCAGGACACTCCTCACTCTTTTGTCTTCACCTTCATTGTCCATTCGTTTTTGGTGACTTTATATACTCTGGACCTAGACGTTGAGTCTGCGGCATACATGGCGGACAATGACTGATACAGTCTGCTTTGCCAGTACAAAAGCATTCGCTGTTTTCCGTAGTCTTCCCTTGACGGTCAGGTAATACAAAGCACACGCTACCTTTTTAATCACATCCACGGGAGCTCGCATTCTTTTTGTCTCTCCTTCGACAAATGGACAAAGTTTTTCGGTAAATAGAAGCACAGGTGACCTGGACATTGGAAAGTTCTCTTGCCGTCTGAGATGTGTTGTATCTGAAATAGCTGCAATCGCTTTCTCTTAAAGGGGAACATTATCACCAGACCTATGTAAGGGTCAATATATACCTTGATGTTGCAGAAAAAAGACCATACATTTTTTTAACCAATTTCCGAACTCTAAATGGGTGAATTTTGGCGAATTAAACGCCTTTCTATTATTCGCTCTTGGAGCGATGACGTCACAACGTGACGTCACATCGGGAAGCAATTCGCCATTTTCTCAAACACCGAGTCAAATCAGCTCTGTTATTTTCCGTTTTTTCGACTGTTTTCCGTACCTTGGAGACATCATGCCTCGTCGGTGTGTTGTCGCAGGGTGCAACAACACGAACAGGGACGGATTCAAGTTGCACCAGTGGCCCAAAGATGCGAAAGTGGCAAGAAATTGGACGGAATTTGTTCAAAATACGAGGGTGTGGGGAAAGCCGACGAAATGGTCAGTCGTTTGTTCCGCACACTTTACAGACGAAAGCTATGCTACGACAGAGATGGCAAGAATGTGTGGATATCCTGCGACACTTAAAGCAGATGCATTTCCAACGATAAAGTCAAAGAAATCTGGCGCCAGACCCCCATTGAATCTGCCGGAGTGTGTGAGCTATTCAGGGACAACGGACCTCGGTAGAACGGCAAGCAATGGCGGCAGTTTGTTCCCGCAGACGAGCGAGCTAAACCCCCTGGATGTCTTGGCTCACACCGCTTCAACCGTCCCTTATGCCACCGAAGATGATCAAGAGAAGAATATCGACCCTAGCTTTCCTGGCCTGCTGACATCAACTCCAAAACTGGACAGATCAGCTTTCAGGAAAAGAGAGCGGATGAGGGTATGTCTACAGAATATTTTAATTGAAGAAAACTTTATTCATTACTCGCGGTTTTACGTAAATTATTATACATAAACTGTGTTTACCAATAACTTAGCTTAAAAACATTTATTTTTTTCAATCAAAAACAGCACATTTAAAATGCTGAAATCGTGGAAAAATATATGTTCTTAGCGCGCCTGAAATGGGCTGTCTGCACTCTCAAAGTGCATGTTGTTGCCAAATGTATTTCATATGCTGTAAACCTAGTTCATAGTTGTTAGTTTCCTTTAATGCCAAACAAACACATACCAATCGTTGGTTAGAAGGCGATCGCCGAATTCGTCCTCGCTTTCTCCCGTGTCGCTGGCTGTCGTGTCGTTTTCGTCGGTTTCGCTTGCATACGGTTCAAACCGATATGGCTCAATAGCTTCAGTTTCTTCTTCAATTTCGTTTTCGCTACCTGCCTCCACACGACAACCATCCGTTTCAATACATGCGTAATCTGTTGAATCGCTTAAGCTGCTGAAATCCGAGTCTGAATCCGAGCTAATGTCGCTATAAACTTGCTGTTCTATCCGCCATGTTTGTTTGTATCGGCATCACTATGTGACGTCACAGGAAAATGGACGGGTGTATATAACGATGGTTAAAATCCGGCACTTTGAAGCTTTTTTTAGGGATATTGCGTGATGGGTAAAATTTTGAAAAAAACTTCGAAAAATAAAATAAGCCACTGGGAACTGATTTTTAATGGTTTTAACCCTTCTGAAATTGTGATAATGTTCCCCTTTAAGATATTCATGTATGATTTCTACAAGCGCCTGTACATGTAGAAGTAGGAGAAACACGGGCATGTCTGGATGATTCACCGCCATCTTTCTAGTGGTTACCTCCGAGTGGAAACCGGCTGTTATGAAACGTTATGACGTTACTTCCTCTCCAGACTCCGTTTATAAACGATCAATGAGTCCTTACCGAGCAAAGAGCCGGAGACTCAAGAAATAGACGCCGCACTTACCCGTGTTAAGAAATATCCAAGGACGGGAACCTTAAACGATGGGTTAGTGTGGCTGACACGGGGTTAAGACTAAATAGTTATTCGTTTAAGGTGTTATCCAGCTTAACATAGACAGGGCCTAAGGCATACGTTCAAACGCCAGATGCCTTGCCTCTGCATTCATCAGTAGTCGGCGTGCTAACTTTTTGTCCAATGCTCCATTCTCTGGCTACGAGCATGAAGTGTTCGGTTACCGTGTCAGCAAAGTCTCAAAGCATGCGACTGAAGAAGAGTTAATTTTGTTGACTAAAAATGTCCGTCTTAGGTATCGTCAGCAACCTATTTTCCCCTGACACAATAGAACCCCAATCAAAACAAATGCACGTTGACTAAAAACATGACAAAATTAATTGGCAATTCAGTCAATGAATAAAAACAAGACAAAAACCAATCCTATTTCATTTCGTCTTTAGGTGGGTGGTACAAGTTAGGAATCTGTCCAATCACAGTTGCATGTAGGCGAGGGGAGGGGACTGAATCACTTAGGGCAGGGGTAGGGAACCTATGGCTCCAGAGCCAGATTTTGGCTCTTTTGATTACTGCATCTGGCTCTCAGATAAATCCTAGCTGACATTGCTTAACACTATAAGTGATGAATAATTCCACTGGTAATCACAGTGTTAACAATAACCATGTATCAATCAGACTACAAAGCCATCAGCAAAACCATACAGCACCAGAAGTCGCATTAATGGTAAGAAGTGTTTTATTTATTATTGGTTACCTTCAGAATAACTGTTATTAAAAAGAAAAAGACACTTATTATACCGTATTTTTCGGAGTATAAGTCGCTCTGGAGTATAAGTTGCATTTTTTGGGGAAATTTATTTGATAAAACCCAACACCAAGAATGGACATTTGAAAGGCAATTTAAAATAAATAAAGAATAGTGAACACCAGGCTGAAAAAGTGTACGTTATATGAGGCATAAATAACCAACTGAGAAGGTGCCTGGTATGTTAACGTAACATATTATGGTAAGAGTCATTCAAATAACTATAACATATAGAACATGCTATACGTTTACCAAACAATCTGTCACTCCTAATCGCTAAATCCCATGAAATCTTATACGTCTAGTCTCTTACGTGAATGAGCTAAATAATATTATTTGATATTTTACGGTAATGTGTTAGTAATTTCACACATAAGTCGCTCCTGAGTATAAGTCGCACCCCCGGCCAAACTATGAAAGAAACTGTGACTTATAGTCCGAAAAATACGGTACTCTAAAAATTTTGGTCTTACTTAAAAATGCACACATTTAGTTGTATTCAGAGTTAAAGAATATTATATGTCTCACGCGGAAATACATTTTAAAATATTTGGCTTTCATGGCTCTCTCAGCCAAAAAGGTTCCCGACCCCTGACTTAGGGGATCCAATCAGAGCTACTGTCTTTGTAAGTTAAAGTACCAATGATTGTCACACACACACTAGATGTGGCGAAATTATTCTCTGCATTTGACCCATCACCCTTGATCACCCCATGGGAGGTGAGGGGAGCAGTGGGCAGCATCGATGGCCGCGCCCGGGAATCATTTTTTCGTGACTTAGCCCCCAATTCCAACCCTTGATGCTGAGTGCCAAGCAGGGAGGTAATGTGTCCCATTTTTATAGTCTTTGGTATGAATCGGCCGGGGTTTGAACTCACAACCTACCGATCTCAGGGCGGACACTCTAACCACTAGGCCACTAAGTAGGTTAGGCATTTCAGTATGTCTTCTACACCTGGAAGAGAGACAAGGGAAGACATATGGACGGGCTTCACCTTTGCCACGGTAGACAACAAGACACCTTGTAATCCCTGTCCTTTGATTTTCTCTGGTAAAGATACAACTAACGTGAAGCGCCGTCTGCAGGCCAACCATCCAGACAGCTACGCAACAGTAAGTAGGCCAAAGCTAATATTTCGAACTGAATTACTGGTACTATTAAAGAGAGTAGAGCAGGAGCAAGACAGCTTACTCTACCGCTACTTTTGTTGTACACCATGGGCGATCTTTTCCGCTAATATGACAACCAAGATACCCGTACAGTGAAGGGAATTATATATATATAGTGCTTTTCTCTAGAGACTCAAAGCGTTTTGCATAGTGAAACCCATTATCTACATCTTTAAGCTACATTTATACCAGTGTGGGTGACACTGGGAGCAGGTGGGTAAAGTGTCTTGCCCAAGGAAACAACGGCAGTGACTAGCAGAGGTGGGTAGAGTAGCCCGAAATTGTACTCAAGTAAGAGTACTGTTACTTTAGAGATTTATTACTCAAGTAAAAGTAGGGAGTAGTCACCCAAATATTTACTTGAGTAAAAGCAAAAAGTATGTTGTGAAAAAACTACTCAAGTACTGAGTAACTGATGAGTAACCTGTTCGTTTAATGATGACAGCAACAAATAATGCACAAAAACATAAAAATAGCAATGAGCAAATTCAGAGCCAGGAATATCTCTTAAGCAACTAAAACAATAATATATGTTAAATAATAATACCATCCATCCATCCATCTTCTTCCGCTTATCCGAGGTCGGGTCGCGGGGGCAGCAGCTTAAGCAGGGAAGCCCAGACTTCCCTCTCCCCAGCCACTTCGTCCAGATCCTCCCGGGGGATCCCGAGGCGTTCCCAGGCCAGCCGGGAGAGATAGTCTTCCCAGCGTGTCCTGGGTCTTCCCCGCGGCCTCCTACCGGTCGGACGTGCCCGAAACCCCTTCCTAGGGAGGCGTTCGGGTGGCATCCTGACCAGATGCCCGAACCACCTCATCTGGCTCCTCTCGATGTGGAGGAGCAGCGGCTTTACTTTGAGCTCCCCCCGAATGACAGAGCTTCTCACCCTATCTCTAAGGGAGAGCCCCGCCACTCGGCGGAGGAAACTCATTTCGGCCGCTTGTACCCGTGATCTTGTCCTTTCGGTCATGACCAAAGCTCATGACCATAGGTGAGGATGGGAACGTAGATCGACCGGTAAATCGAGAGCTTTGCCTTCCGGCTCAGCTCCTTCTTCACCACAACGGATCGATACAGCGTCCGCATTACTGAAGACGCCGCACCGATCCGCCTGTCGATCTCACGATCCACTCTTCCCCCACTCGTGAACAAGACTCCGAGGTACTTGAACTCCTCCACTTGGGGCAAGATCTCCTCCCCAACCCGGAGATGGCACTCCACCCTTTTCCGGGAGAGAACCATGGACTCGGACTTGGAGGTGCTGATTCCCATCCCAGTCGCTTCACACTCGGCTGCGAACCTATCCAGTGAGAGCTGAAGATCTTGGCCGGAGGAAGCCATCAGGACCACATCATCCGCAAATAGCAGTGACCTAATCCTGCAGCCACCAAACCAGATCCCCTCAACGCCCTGACTGCGCCTAGAAATTCTGTCCATAAAGGTTATGAACAGAATCGGTGACAAAGGGCAGCCTTGGCAGAGTCCAACCCTCACTGGAAACGTGTCCGACTTACTGCCGGCAACGCGGACCAAACTCTGACACTGATTATACAGGGAGCGAACTGCCACAATAAGACAGTCCGTTACCCCATACTCTCTGAGCACTCCCCACAAGACTTCCCGGGGTACACGGTCGAATGCCTTCTCCAAGTCCACAAAACACATGTAGACTGGTTGGGCAAACTCCCATGCACCCTCAAGGACCCTGCCGAGAGTATAGAGCTGGTCCACAGTTCCACGGCCAGGACGAAAACCACACTGTTCCTCCTGAATCCGAGGTTCGACTATCCGGCGTAGCCTCCTCTCCAGTACACCTGAATAGACCTTACCGGGAAGGCTGAGGAGTGTGATCCCACGATAGTTGGAACACACCCTCCGGTTCCCCTTCTTAAAGAGAGGAACCACCACCCCGGTCTGCCAATCCAGAGGTACCGCCCCCGATGTCCACGCGATGTTGTTGCAGAGTCTTGTCAACCAAGACAGCCCCACAACATCCAGAGCCTTAAGGAACTCCGGGCGGATCTCATCCACCCCCGGGGCCTTGCCACCGAGGAGCTTTTTAACTACCTCTGCAACCTCAGCCCCAGAAATAGGAGAGCCCATCACAGATTCCCCAGGCCCTGCTTCCTCATAGGAAGACGTGTTGGTAGGATTGAGGAGGTCTTCGAAGTATTCCCTCCACCGATCCACAACATCTGCAGTCGAGGTCAGCAGAGCACCATCCCCACCATACACGGTGTTGACACTGCACTGCTTCCCCTTCCTGAGGCGGCGGATGGTGGTCCAGAATTGCTTCGAAGCCGTCCGGAAGTCTTTTTCCATGGCCTCCCCGAACTCCTCCCATGTCCGAGTTTTTGCCTCCGCGACCGCTGAAGCCGCACACCGCTTGGCCTGTCGGTACCTGTCTGCTGCCTCAAGAGTCCCATGAGCCAAAAGAACCCGATAGGACTCCTTCTTCAGCCTGACGGCATCCCTCACCGCCGGCGTCCACCAACGGGTTCTAGGATTACCGCCACGACAGGCACCAACTACCTTGCGGCCACAGCTCCAATCGGCCGCCTCGACAATAGAGGTACGGAACATTGTCCACTCGGACTCAATGTCCAGCACCTCCCTCGTGACATGTTCAAAGTTCTTCCGGAGGTGGGAATTGAAACTCTCTCTGACAGGAGACTCTGCCAGGCGTTCCCAGCAAACCCTCACAATGCGTTTGGGCCTGCCAGGTCTGTCCGGCATCCTCCCCCACCATCGCAGCCAACTCACCACCAGGTGGTGATCGGTAGAAAGCTCCGCCCCTCTCTTCACCCGAGTGTCCAAAACATGAGGCCGCAAATCCGATGACACAACTACAAAGTCGATCATGGAACTGCGGCCTAGGGTGTCCTGGTGCCAAGTGCACATATGGACACCCTTATGTTTGAACATGGTGTTTGTTATCGACAATCTGTGACGAGCACAAAAGTCCAATAACAAAACACCACTCGGGTTCAGATCCGGGCGGCCATTCTTCCCAATCACACCTCTCCAGGTTTCACTTTCGCTGCCAACATGAGGTTGAAGTCCCCCAGTAGAACGAGGGAATCACCCGGGGGAGCACTCTCCAGTACTCCCTCGAGTGAATCCAAAAAGGGTGGGTACTCTGAGCTGCCGCTTGGCGCGTAAACGCAAACAACAGTCAGGACCCGTCCCCCCACCCGAAGGCGGAGGGAAGCTACCCTCTCGTCCACCGGGTTGAACTCCAACGTGCAGGCTTTGAGCCGAGGGGCAACAAGAATTTCCACCCCAGCCCGTCGCCTCTCACTGCCGGCAACGCCAGAGTGGAAGAGAGTCCAGCCCCTCTCAAGAGAAGTGGTTCCAGAGCCCTTGCTGTGCGTCGAAGTGAGTCCGACTATATCTAGCCGGAACTTCTCCACCTCACGCACTAGCTCAGGCTCCTTCCCCCCCAGCGAAGTGACGTTCCACGTCCCAAGAGCCAGCTTATGTAGCCGAGGATCGGACCGCCAAGTGCCCTGCCCTCGGCTGCCGCCCAGCTCACACTGCACCCGACCTCTATGGCCCCTGCTATGGGTGGTGAGCCCATTGGAGGGGGGACCCACGTTGCCTCTTCGGGCTGTGCCCGGCCGGGCCCCATGGGGACAGGCCCGGCCACCAGGCGCTCGCCATCGTGCCCCACCTCCGGGCCCGGCTCCAGAGGGGGGCCCCGGTGACCCGCGTCCGGGCGAGGGAAATCTGGGTCCTTGGTTTGTGTTCTTCATCGAGGTCTTCGAGCTGCTCTTTGTCTGATCCCTCACCTAGGACCAGTTTGCCTTGGGAGACCCTACCAGGGGGCATAGAAACCCCCGGACAACATAGCTCCTAGGATCATTGGGACACGCAAACTCCTCTACCACGGTAAGGTGGCAGCTCAGAGAGGAGTAACTGATGAGTAACCTGTTCGTTTAATGATGACAGCAACAAATAATGCACAAAAACATAAAAATAGCAATGAGCAAATTCAGAGCCAGGAATATCTCTTAAGCAACTAAAACAATAATATATGTTAAATAATAATACATTAAAATAAAAAAAAATAAGGCAAATTGAGCCACAATAACTTAACAGCACCATAGGCTCAGTAGGCATTGATTGATTGATTGATTGAAACTTGTATTAGTAGACTGCACAGTACAGTACATATTCCGTACAATTGACCACTAAATGGTAACACCCCAATAAGTTTTTCAACGTTAATCAATTACTTAATAAATGACCAAGTCGAGGTGATCTACCTCATATATACATATACATACACACACATATCATATATATATGTATATACATACATTTATATGTACAGTATATAATTTATGTTTATTTATTTTGCCGTTTTTGTTCACATGTTAAAGGTGTTTTAATGAATACACATGCATGTTTAACATATAGATTCCTTTTTTCATGAAGACAAGAATATAAGTTGGTGTGACCGCCTGGCTCTGTTTGATTGGTCAAACGTCACCAGTGACTGCATCTGATTGGTGAAACGCAGCCATGCATAGATACTACTTTGAAGGTCTGTCTGACAAACCAAAACAAACAAAGCGTGCATTAACAGATCGATAAAAATCAGTAGCGAGTAGCGAGCTGAATGTAGATAAATGGAGCGGAGTAAAAGTAGCGTTTCTTCTCTATAAATATACTCAAGTAAAAGTAAAAGTATGTTGCATTAAAACTACTCCAACTATCCCAAAAGTTACTCAAGTAGATGTAACGTAGTAAATGTAGCGCCTCTGGTGACTAGGATGGCGGAAGTGGGGTTTGAACCTGGATCTGGAATAGATTTTTTAACCTAAACTTTAGTTTTATTTGAATAAGTGTTGATGTCAGCAGGATGTAAGTCGTAACGGTTGTCAAAGTACACATGAGACTTGTTTGTCGTTGCCTCTTTAATGCTGTTTATAAAAAAAAGTAGATTAAAACAGAAAAAGTCTGGACCTTTTTGAAAGTCCTGATTACAAGAAGCATGGTTCTTGTTTGTGTGAAGTCTAAAATCAGAATCAAGTGACCCACTAATTGAGTCGAGCCAACAAAGTTGTGATTGTCATTGTTGCTGCATGTGGTGCAGGAAATGGTTCTTGGAGGAGAATTAGCGCCGTAAAGGACATGAAAAGCAACGGACAATTTTGCCATGATTAGACCTTCTGCTGACTCAGCTGAGGGGCCGCTTCATTTCTCCATGTGAATAATCGGGCTCTAGGTAGGGGAGCCCATTAAAAATGGACGATCGGAACGAGCCACTGTTGAATCCGTGCCAGCACCGAGGACACGAGTCCTTCCTTAGAGGCTGAACTGAAAAATGGAGGTTAATAATACAAATTAGTACAAACTATTTCTTTAAAGAACGAAAAACTTTGGGCAAGCACGGCAAAACTCTACTTTTAATGCCCTCAAAAAAAGAGAGACGGATTACTCAAAATAGGTTCTTGGTTCCAGAAGCGGCAAAACCGTTTCAGTTGGCTCAGTGCCAGCTTCCTCTCTCAAAGTGTTCAATTAGAGCGTGACCGCACAACAACAACATGGTGTTGGAGGAAGAAAAGACAACAAATTGCACACTGACTGGCTAAAGATAATACAGATGGCATAATTATTGAACAGGAACGCACACTGAGGGTGTTTATTTTAAAACACGGTATTTCCAATATCTTCTGCTTGCTTGTGAATCTGGATCTTCTTCCAGTATCGATCGATTCCATTAAGTGCCTTTAAACAAACTCTCTGACACTTCGTTGCAAAGAGAAACTTTGAGCTGCAGTCAATCATAATCACCTCTACCACCTCACTTTTTGTTCAAAACATCATAAAAACACATCAATCCCTGTATGTTTAATAGCATCATTCAAGGTTCAGAAGGTTTTTACTATAACACGGGTCTTCTACCAGGCCAAGGACTCTAAAACTGATGGAGAGAAGGTTAGCCATGACCCCTTACTTATATAGCTGGCTATATATGTATAGCCAGCTGGCAACTAGCGCCTCAACCGCTTGTTGCCAACTGGCGTGCTAATTGCTAGTGAAAACTAGTGTGCTAACTGCTAGCTGAAAACTAAAATAGTTTATTTTTACCTGCCATCTAGAGCACTAATCGCAAGCTGACAACTAACGCGCTAATTGCTAGCTGGCAAATAGAGCGTTAATCACCAGCTGACAACTAGCGCGCTGATTGCTAGATAGCAAATAGTCCTCTCATGGCCAGCTGGCTACTGAAGATTCAAGATTCAAGATGCTTTATTGTTGCCCATTCTTTAACATGTACAAGACACATAAGAAATGAAATTTCATTTTTGACACAGTCCCACTAAGAGCAGACATACGTTACAAGGGGACAAGACGGGACCGCCAACGGATCAGCCACTTAGGGCGCTCCTTAAAAAAGGTGGGAAAAAGGTGGGAAAAAGGTGACATTGGGAAAGGGGGAAGAGTAAAAAAAAATATCAGTCTAAGGCTGGACCCTCAGGAGGGGACCAGACTGAGTCCGAGGAAAAAACCTTACATTGCATAGCACACATAAACATGATACATGTAATCACAACAACTTGCAACAGAGGGGGGGGATTTGGGGCCCTGGAGGCCGTCTGCCGCTATAAAGCGCTACTCAGCCATCCACAACCCCGGAGGAATTAAGCAGTGGTGAAGGCGTTGATTGGGGGAGGGGCGGTTGCGTGCATGTATGCCCAATTAACTTGGGTGAGATGTTGAAATGTTTTTGTGGTCTGGGGCCGATCTCAAAGTTCGACACCAGGTGTTGTTGAAAAAAAGGAAGGTCAAAAGCGTCCGTCGTTGAGGAGTCCTCGGGGGAGTTCTTCAGAACAGCCTGTTCCTGATAGCATCAAGGCCATTCGAGGGAGTCAAATCGTAGATTAAGATGTTGTTTTCTTCGAGCAGTCAAAACAATGACCTGCCTGCTCTGTGTCCGTGCTGGATCTCTCAAATTCAATTTAATTCTTCCTTCTCATCAAGCTTCTCCAAGATGAGATCCATTTTGCGATTCAAATCAGAAATTGCCCCAGTCTGTATTCCCACAGCTCGACCCAATCCTTCCATTGCTATGAACAGCCGTTGGGCTCCTTGAGTGGCTGCTATCGTCTTCCGAATTTGACGATACACCAGAGCAATTCCCAGACCAATCAGCAGGTGCCCCGCAATCACGGTTCCAAATAGGTAGATGTCTTCCACGTCCTCGATGGAAAGGCCTGAGAGGCACATGAGGAATCTCTCAGGTACCCCGCAGCAATGGTTCCATCAGGGCAGCCGGGCTCCCCCGAACCTCTTTTCCTTGTCGAAAAGACTTTGTCAATTGTGTCGAGAGTCCAGCTGATCAGATCCATGTTTGATATTTAGATTTGAGGACAGCGCAAAGAAAGAGGCTTCAAAAAAGTTCAGACAAGACGAGGACACACAGAAAGTAAGCAGGGAAGGAGGGAGCGGAGAAAAATGCGACCGCCCTCACCAAGAGGCAAGACAGAAAAGTCGGTGTTAATCGCTAGCTGGCAATTAACACCCTAACTGCTGGCTGGCAACTAGCGCACCCATTGCTTGCTGACAATTCAGGCATCAATCTCTAGCTGACAAGTAGAGCGTTTATCATTAGCTGGCAGTTAGAGTACTAAAATGGCTACCAAGTAAACAGAAACAGAATTCTGGACGACAGCAAAAACTTACGGCGTCCACAAAGTACATCCGTACATGACATGACAATCAACAATGTCCACACAAAGAAGGATAGCAACAACTTAAATAGCCTTGCTTGCTAACACAAAGCAGGTGTGGGGAATAGCGCTCAAAGGAAGACATGAAACTGCTACAGGAAAACACCAACAAAACAGGAAGGGCCACCAAAATAACAGCGCAAGACAAAAACTAAAGCACTACACAGGAAGACACCAACAAACTCAAAATAAGGCACGACGACCTGGTGGAGTGCCTCCGGAATTTTTTATGAAAAAAATGTGCCTTGCCTCAAAAAAGGTTGAAAAACACTGCCCTAGCTGATCGCTAACTGGTAACTAGGGCTCTAATTGCCAGCTGGTAACTAGTGTGCTAATTGCCAGCTGGCAACTAGTGCGCTAATCACTAGATGGCAACTGGTGTGATCATTGGTAGCTGACAACTAGTGCGCCAATCGCTGGTTGGCAACTAAAGCGCCAATCGCTAGCTGACAACTAGGGCATTAATCGCTAGCTGACAACTAACGTGTTAATCGCTAGCTGGCAACTAGTGCGGCAATCACTAGCTGGCAACTAGAGCTCTAATCGGGCAACTGGCACGCATATCGGTAGTTCCCAACTAGCGCGTTAATTGTTAACTGGCAACTACAACGCTAATCGCTAGCAGATGACTATTGGTGTTACTCGCTGGCTGACAACTAGAGCGCTATTCGCTAGCTATCTTTAATGCTAACATGAATATAATACCATCATTATTTATATGTAATTATTTATTCACATTCAACTGCATGACAGTGTGTTGGCTCAATGTTCATGTGTGTTTACAACATTTACATTTGTGGAGAAATTGCAGTATCTCTGCAGACCCCCTGGGGATCGCAGACCCTGTTGAAGACCTGTGCAAGATAGTATGATGTTTCAGGGCCTGAATGAGATGTAGCAAAAGGGTTAAAAAAAGAAACATGTCATCTGTAGGTTTTCACATGCATGCCTAAACAGCAGGTGGCGCTATAAGCCTGAAGAAAATCACATGTGGAAAATCCACCACAATAACAATAGTAGGTACTGGTAGGTGTTTTAATTTGTTTAATCTAAACAAAACAAAAAGAGACTTTTTCACAAAGTGATTCAGAGCTTTTCTTCATGTCACTCACACATACACACGAGTGATACGGGGATGACTTTCATTAAGTGTTGTTAGACAAATCATTTGTGCTTGTCAATCATGACGCCTAACAAGAAGTTAAGAGGCCCTCTCACGTAAGTTTCAGGCGCCTGTTTGTACAAAACCCAAAACCAGTGAAGTTGGCACGTTGTGTAGATTGTAAATAAAAACAGAATACAATTATTTGCAAATCCTCTTCAACCTATATTCAGTTGAATAGACCGCAAAGACAAGATTCTTAATGTTCGAACTAGTAAACTGTGTTATTTTTATGCAAATATTAGCTCATTTGGAATTTGATGCCTGCAACATGTTTCAAAATAGCTGACACAAGTGGCAAAAAAGACTGACAAAGTTGAGGAATGCTCATCAAACACTTATTTGGAACATCCAACAGGTGAACAGGCTAATCGGGAACAGGTGGGTGCCATGATTGGGTATAAAAGCAGCTTCCATGAAATGCTCAGTCATTCACAAACACGGATGGGGCGAGGTTCACCACTTTGAGAACAAATGCCAGAGCAAATTGTTTAAGAACAACATTTCTCAAACAGCTATTGCAAGGAATTTAGGGATTTCGCCATCTAAGGTCTGTAATATCATCAGAAGGTTCAGAGAATCTGGAGAAATCACTGCACGTAAGCAGCAAGGCTGAAAACCAACATCCCTCAGGTAGTACTGCATCAAGAACCGACATCAGTGTGTAAAGAATGTCACCACATGGGCTCAGGAACACTTCAGAAAACCACTGTCAGTAACTACAGTTCGTTGCTACATCCGTAAGTGCAAGTTAAAGCTCAACTGTGCAAAGCGAAAGGCGTTTATCAACAACACCCAGAAACGCTGCCGGCTTCACTGGGCCCGAGCTCATTTAAGATGGACCAATGCAAAGTGTAAAAGTGTTCTGTGGTCTGACGAATCCACATTTCAAATTGTTTTTGGAAACTGTGGACGTCGTGTCCTCTGGACCAAAGACAAAAAGAACCATCCGGATTGTTATAGGCGCAAAGTTCAACAGCCAGCATGTGTGATGGTATGGGGGTGTATTAGTGCCCAAAACATGGGTAACTTACACATCTGTGAAGGCACCATTAGTGCTGAAAGGTACATACAGGTTTTGGAGCAACATATGTTGCCATCCAAGCAACGTCTTTTTCATGGACGCCCCTGCTTATTTCAGCAAGACAATGAAAAGCCACGTGTTACAACAGCGTGGCTTCGTAGTAAAAGAGTGCGGGTATTAAACTGGCCTGCCTGTAGTCCAGACCTGTCTCCCATTGAAAATGTGTGGCGCATTATGAAGCCTAAAATACGACAATGGAGACCCTGGACTGTTGAACAACTTAAGCTGTACATCAAGCAAGAATGGGAAAGAATTCCACCTGAAAAATGTGTCTCCTCAGTTCCCAAACGTTTACTGAGTGTTGTTAAAAGGAAAGGCCATGTAACACAGTGGTATAAATGCCCGTGCCAACTTTTTTGCAATGTGTTGCTGCCATTAAATTCTAAGTTAATGATTATTTGCAAAAAAAAAATTAAACTTCTCAGTTCAAACATCAAATATCTTGTCTTTGCAGTCTATTCAACTGAATATAAGTTGAAAAGGATTTGCAAATCATTGTATTCTGTTTGTATTTACAAGTTACACAACGTGCCAACTTCACTGGGTTAGGGTTTTGTAGAACTGAGTGTGAATGAAAGAAGTGTTGAAGATGTGTCTAATAAATGCTTAATACAGCGGGTCTGGGTTAGTGTTTTGCAGCTTGTTGATTCCAATCAAAAAGCGACTCCCAGGTGATCTACTTCACTAAATTAACGCTGATTGGGCCTGATTTTGTCACTTCAGAACAACAATTGAGCCTCACAGGAGATCAATCAGCAGTGGCAGAAACAATGGCAGGATGGCTTTGGTGTCCCAATACTTTTGTCCCTCTCTCGCCCCCAGGCATCGTGTCGCTCATATCCCTCGCCGTCCTGTCCTACGAGCGCTACTGCACCATGATGGTGCCCAACATGGCCGACGGCAGAGACTTCCGCCCGGCGCTGGGCGGTATCTGCTTCTCGTGGCTCTACTCGGCGGCGTGGACCGTGCCCCCGCTGCTGGGCTGGAGCCGTTACGGCCCCGAGGGTCCGGGCACCACGTGCTCGGTGGACTGGCGCTCGCAGACGGCCAACAACGTCTCCTACGTGGTGTGCCTGTTCGCCTTCTGCCTGCTGCTGCCGTTCGGGGTCATCGTGTTCTCGTACGGCCGGCTGCTGTACGCCATCAGACAGGTAAGAGCACCAAGTGGCGTTCTGAGTCCTTGCGGTTCAATAGCGTGCGTAGGAAAGTGACGAGGTCATCTTTTCACATTCAAGTTAAGCATTATTAGCATTAAACTATTTATCTGCACTGCAAAAAGTCAGTGTTCAAAAACAAGAAAAAAAAATACAAAAATTAGGGGTATTTTATTTGAACTAAGGAAAATTATCTGCCAGTAGAACAAGAAAATTTTACTTTCCCAAACAAGTAAAATGAGCTAACCTCAATGAACCCCAAAATACCTTAAAATAAGTATATTCTCACTAATAACAACTGTACTAATATATGAGTGCATATTTTCTATTGTTTCATTGAAAATAAAACAGCAAAGTCCATTTAGCTGTCATCTGTTTTATTATGAGACACAATTGTGTCAAAGTCATGATTTTTTTTTTTCATGCTTGAAATAATAAATTATTACTTTAAAAAAGTAGTTTTACACTTGTGAGTGTTGATGACACAGCTTTGCATCAGTTGATATTCTAGTTTCAAGCATGTTTTACCCAATATAGGTCATTAAATCTCAGCAACAAGCTGTAATATCTTACTGAGATCACACTTAAAACAAGTAAAACACTAACATAAAATCTGCTTAGTGAGAAGAATGATCTTATCAGACAGAAAATAAGCAAATATCACCCTTATTTGAGATATTTAATCTTACTTAGATTTCAGTTTTTGCAGTGTGCAAATCGTTTTTCCACTACAGTTCTCCTTTTGGAATAAATAAGAATAAAAGCAACAATACATTTTTTGCCGCTAAATAGCTATCTGCTTTTTTTGCGTCCTTTGCCATGAAATGCCTTAAAGACTATATTTCATTATTTTTGCCAACTTTTTTTTTATTTTACACATTTCAGTTAATGCTTAAAAAAAGGAGATAAGTAGGGCGATTTTTCAGATTTCTGGTTCACACATTTTGTTTGCTTAGCGAGATATGCTAATCCTCGCCGGCTAATCTTCTGTTTCCTTGACAAATACGTCCTACAAGTAAGGACTGTGTGGAAGCAGATTAGAAAGGCTTTTGCAGTCTCGCCAACAAACTTCATTGCAAATATTTTTATATTTTGCGCCACTTTTAGCTCTGATGATGCTAGCTTGCGCCTCTTAACGTAAAATTATTGGGCGGAAAACGTTGTTCTACTCTAATTGACTGTAAGACTGTTTTGTACTTAAGTAAGTAAAAATAACATTTTAATAATGTTGTAACAAGATCAGTTTGTCCGATTAATCGAGTAATCGGGTAAAACACACTTTATCGTCTCAATGCGTATTTTAGGGAAAATAGGTGAAATAAACCAACATTTTTCTGGTTGCCATAAATGTCTACAGAATTTACCTTCTATTTACTTTCTTTACCTTTTTTTACCTTCTATTTTACATTTCTTAAATTTTACCTTCCATTAACATTTTTTTTAACCATTTTTTAACTTTCTTTTACCTTTTTTGTTTACCTTCTATTTACCTTCTATTTTACCTTCTTTACATTTCATTCACTTTTTGACCTTTTTTAACCTTTTGGTGACCTTCTTTTACTTTTTATGTAAATTCCTTTACCTTTATGTACCTTATTTGACCTTTTATTTACCTTATATTACCTGTTATTTACCTTCTTCTACCTTGTTGTAATTAACATTTACTTTATTTTACCTTGTATTTTACTTTAATTTACCTTCTTTACCTTCTGTTTACCATCCTTTACTTTTTATCTAACTTATATTCACCTTCTTCTACCTATTTACCTTCTTTTACCTTCTATTTACGTTCTTTTACCTTTTATTTGTCTTTTTTACCTTCTGTTTACCATATTTTGCCTTCAATTTGCCATCTTTTCTTGTTATTTACCTTATTTCACCCTCTATTTGCCTTCTTTTACCTGTTATTTTTTACTTTATTTTACCTTCCATTTACCTTTTCTTAACCTTTTTTTTTTTTTACCTTCTTTTACCTTTTTTACCTTCTATTTTACCTGCCATTTACCTTTTTATTTATTTTATTTTACCTTTTTAACTTTCTATTAACTTTCTATTTACCTTCTTTTAACTTTTATTTATCTTATATTACCGTACCTGTTATCTACCTTCTATTTACCTTATTTTACCTTCTATTTGCCTTATTTTACCTGTTGTTTACCTCAATTTACCTGCCATTTACTTTATTTTAACTTCAATGTATCTTGTACTTTATTTTACCTTCTATTTTACTGACCTTTACCTTCTTTATCTTCTATTTGCCACTTTTTTCACCTTCTATTGACCTTTTTGACCTACCATTTACTTTCTTTTACCTTTTCTTTACCTCCTGTTACCTTTGTTTACCTTCTATTTTCTTCTTTTATCTGTTTTTTTTAATTTTTTTTATCTTATTTTCATTCATTTCATTTATTTATTTAAAAAAAACAAGTTTTACCTGTCATTTACCTTATTCTACCTTGTATTTCACTTTTACTTTATTTTACCCTCTATTCTGTTTTATCTGGTCTGGACTTTATCAAGTTTTATAGTTCTAACTGTAATATTTTTCCCTGTTTATGAGCATTTAATGTGAGGAAAATCAATCTCCATCGCTTGCTTGATCCACTTTTGAGACAAGAATGAAGAAGTGTGAAGTTGTGGCTTTTCGTAACGTCACTAAGAGAAAAAGTTCTCTCCGTATGGACATGAAACCGCCCTGTGTATATTTGTACTTAATGGGGGGGTCAGGCTTCGCTGCACATCCCAAAATAAATGTCAATATGTAAACCACACAAACAATGATATATGTCAGCTTTGAAAACCTGACAAGCCTGTGGACAAAATACAAGCTGACATTCGTCGTCTTATCAGTATCTAAACAGATTTTTACGCCGGATTCCACCGACTACACATGAACATCTGTGTTCTCTTCTCATTTAAAGGTTATAGGCCCATTTGTCTTCCGTGTGCGTGTTCTGCTGTCTGCACAAGCGTTTCATTTGCCACACCATTTGCTGGCTCATGTGCCTTCTCTGAGAGGTTTTCTCCCATGACCGCAAGACTCCGCTGACATATTTAGCCCAAGTATTTCCTTAACAAACGTCTCTCATGGAAACATAGGTTGACATTTATATGGACGGATGTTTATGTAGCTGTAGCAATGTGATATACATAAACAAAAAACATGGCAAGGTAAACAATAGGCCCAGAGCAGCCATAGGTTCCGTTTTGTTAACCGAGTTAGCTTTTTGGTGATTAACCAGTCCTTTGGAAATTTGGATATTTTCACAATATTTAATGTGTTTCTTTTTCTCAAATAATTACCGTATTTTCCGGACCATAGGGCGCACCGGATTATAAGGCGCACTGCCGATGAATGGTCTATTTTCGATCTTTTTTCATATATAAGGCGCACCGGATTATAAGGCGCATTAAAGGAGTCATATTATTTGTATTTTTTTTCTAAATGGAAAACACTTTTTTTTGGTCTACATCAGTAGTCCCCAACCACCGGGCCGCGGCCCGGTACCGGTCCGTGGATCGATTGGTACCAGGCCACACAAGAAATAAAAAAAAAAAAAAATATATATATATATTTTTTTTTTTTTTTTTTTTTTTAAATTAAATCAACATAAAAAACACAA
The DNA here is from genome assembly GCF_033978685.3 of Nerophis lumbriciformis. Classification (NCBI taxonomy): domain Eukaryota; kingdom Metazoa; phylum Chordata; class Actinopteri; order Syngnathiformes; family Syngnathidae; genus Nerophis; species Nerophis lumbriciformis. The sequence continues at coordinate 39,436,791 of NC_084554.2, read as the reverse complement.
GATACACTTACAATTAGTGCACCAACCCAAAAAACCTCCCTCCCCCATTTACACTCATTCACACTCATTCGCACAAAAGGGTTGTTTCTTTCTATTTTTAATATTTCTGGTTCCTACATTATATATCAATATATATCAATACAGTCTGCAGGGATAAGCACACCTGATTATATTTTTTTATGACAAAAAAAAAGTTAAAAATAAAAATACCTAGAAATACCTTAATAAGCTGACTCTTTCCATTTGATTTTTAGACCGTTTCTTGATGCTGCTATTAACGCATTGTAAGGCTGGTCTCCTAAAGCTTTAGTAAAACTTGGTAATATTGCTATTTTGTCTTGATGGTCCTTCTTACTCAACATGTATGTCATCCGAAAGAATTTGGGATTGACCAGTGACTTTTATTCCTTGAGAGGAAGACTGATCCGACGCAACAATTTATGTAAACGAGTCATCAAAATAGCCGCAGGGAATTTCACAACTACGCACCAGAAAGGGAAAGTCAAATAAGAAATTAACAGAATAAAGAACAATATTTTTGGACTATCAAGTGAAATAATATGAGGTAACCACACAATTCTATACTTTGGAGGAGATACAATCCAAGAAGAGATGGTGACGTTTGAAAAGCTGCTGGGGATTTAAAGACTGAGAACTTGTTGTTAAACTTTGACTTTGGTTTCATACGAGGTGAGGCACCAGCAGCAGCATTATCAATCACAAGATTATAACAGAAGACTTTAATGCAAATGTTGGACAGAACGCATCCAAAATATTGTTGGCCCATTTGGAATTGGAGCGTTATCGTGCCAGCAACTTGACGGTTCCAGGTTTGATTACCGTTTCCGCCAAACCTAGTAACTGCCGTTGTGTCCTTGATGAGGATGCTTTATCCACCTGCTCCCAGTGCCACACACACTGGTTTGAATGTAGCTTAAAGATGTAGATCAGTGGTGTCAAATGTACGGGGCGCATCAGGCCCACGTAATGAATTTGCTAGGTATAAAAATGAGCTGAAATTTTTGAATGAAAGATACTGCTGTTCTAATTGTGTCCACTGGATGTCGCAATAGCAATTCTTTGTATCACCTGTCGTCAGGGCAACATGACTTCAGAGGAGGCGGAGCTATGTGCCGTGTTTGGACACTAGGTACTGACGCTGCTTTTTAGTGGTAGTATACAAAATGTGGAATGTTTTGCTCATGCCTTGATCGTCAAAGATGTTGGTAATGAAACCTGTGACATTTCTACCCAAATGAATGTTTTTGATAATCTGTACATTTCCTGTTGTGCTTATGACTGGGGACACATTTTCTTGGGCGCACATAATTCCCTTTCTGACTTCATGTCTGATTAATGAAACAAGTCCAAATTCACAAGTTTTGTTGTACAAAGTAGATGATGCTAGATATGTACAGAATAAACCACATGATGTTCGTACATCAGTTGAGTGAAATCAGTAAATTACATTAATAACAGTCTGTAATTACATTTTGATATTATTATTTATTTCATCTTCTGATGGATTAAATATTAACACCAATGGGAGCATTTTATAACTCTGCCAGACTCAATTCCACCTACTTGACTGATTACATTATCACATCATTTATTCAGAAAGTATAAATAACGACAAATGAAGATAGAATAATATTAACCGCAACATGTAAGTTTAGTTCTATTTTTTAACAAAGAAAACAATCTAAAGTTTACTTCACTTTTAAGTTATCTTGTCATAATTTTACCAGTCCGGCCCACTTGGGAAAAGATTTCCTCCTAACAGAGCCTGATGTATATCATGGGTTCCACTATGTAAAGCACTTTGAGTCTCTAGAGAGAAAGCGCTATATAAATGCAATTACTTCACTTCACAATTCTTTACTTTGGTTACTAATTGGTTATTGGTTGCAAATGTTTTTTTGGTTAAAAAAAAAAAGAATTTTGAGGTTACGAAACCTTTTTTTTTTGGTTGCAAATCTTTATTTTGGTTACAAATCGGGTTATTTTGGCTAAAAATCTTTTCTTAGTTACAAATATTTTTTATGTTTACAAAAAGTTTTTGGGGTGACAAATAGTTTTTTTTTGGTTGCAAATCTTTCTTTTTTGGTTCCAAATCTTTAGTTCCGAATCGGTCCTTTGGTTACAAAGCTTTTTTTTTGTCTACAAAAAATATTTGGTGATAGAGCCTTTTTTTGTTTGCAAATCGTTTTTTTTAGTTAAAACATTTTAAGAGTGGTGAGGGGTTACAAATCCTTTTTTTCGGTGTCAAATCTTTACTTTGGTTCCGAATCGGTTTTGTGGTTGCAAATCTTTTTTTGGTTACGAATAATATTTTTTTGTGTCGAAACCTTTTTTGGTTGCAAATAATTTTTGTGGTTAAACTAACACATTGTTCAGAGGAGGAACAAAAAAAATAATTTGCAACCACAAAGAAAGTAACCGAAAAAAAAGATTTGCAAACAAAACATGTCTTGAAAAACTAAAACATGGATGACGGGTTGGAGAGGCAGTCGAAGCGGGTCGACAAGACCGCCCACAAAACAGCGCCTCCTGAAGTGATTGTCAAAAAAATCTTCGCAACATTTTGACCAAAGAACCACCATTACATGTCATGTAGACCAGTGGTCCCCAACCTTTTACTAACTGCGGACGCTTGAAAATTTGTCCCACGGACCGGGGGGGTATGGTATTTTTATTTATTTATTTGTCATAAAAAAATACAATCATGTGTGCTTACGGACTGTATCCCTGCAGACTGTATTGACCTATATCGATATATAATGTAGGAACCAGAAATATTAATAACAGAAAGAAACAACCCTTTTGTGTGAATGAGTGTAAATGGGGGAGGGAGGTTTTTTGGTTGGTGCACTAATTGTAAGTATGTCTTGTGTTTTTTATGTTGATTTAATTAAAAAAAAAAAAAATTATACTAAAATATTACTTTTTTTTTTAAATTTCTTGTGCGGCCCGGTACCGATCGATCCACGGACCGGTAGTTGGTGGTTGGGACCACTGATGTAGACCACAAGGAAGTGTTTTAAATGTAAAAAATATATGTAATATAAACACTTTAACATATATATATATTTTTTTTTTTTTCATTTGAAAGGAAAATATTTTACTGATTCCTCTGGCAACCCATTTAGGCAGCTAGACAGGTCTGAATTAAGACAATCTCCAGTGTTTACAATAACGTAAAACACAATCTGACTAAGACTATTAATGAGATATTTACGCTGGTTTCAGTACAGAGTATGAAGCTTTTTGTCTTTAAATATAAAGCGACCATAAACGTTGTGTGTGTGTCTGCATTAGCATAGTTCTATGATTGCCTTTGGGGAAGAGATAATCTCAAGTGTACACAACATGGCATTTTCTCCCTAAATACATCCTGTCTACGTGTGTGTGTATGTGTGCGCGTTTGTGTGTGTGTGTGTGATTTCTTATGTAATTCATACTTTCCAATATTTGAATAATGAACTCTCATTTGCAAGCTGCTCAAATCAACCACTACCACTACTAATAATCGTAATAGTAGCTCTAAAAATGAATGGTAATATTAATAATATAGTGGTGATGGTGATACTTTGGGGAAACGGTAAAAATGAACATCCAGATAAATAAAAAATAAAAAATAAATAAATACAATACATTTCACCCCCTTTACCTATTTTAATGGCGCATTTTATTTTCCTGCAGTTTGTAATGTGAGTAATATGATAATGTTATAAAATGACAAAAAATGGTTCAAAGGAATTCACACAAATAAAGTCAACTCCATTAAAGAATAAATAAATCAAGATAGGTTGATTGGCAAAACTAAATTGGCCCTTGTGTGTGAATGTGAGTGTGAATGTTGTCTGTCTATCTGTGTTGGCCCTGTGATGAGGTGGCGACTTGTCCAGGGTGTACCCCGACTTCCGCCCGAATGCAGCTGAGATAGGCTCCAGCACCCCCCGCGACCCCAAAAGGGACACGCGGTAGAAAAGGGATGGATGGATGGAAATAATTAAGTTTTTTGTGTACTATTATGTATTTTGAGGATTTTTTTTTAAATTAAAAAAATAATAAAACAAAAAAAAAGTATACACCATTTTTTTATAAAAAGGTTTTGTGTAGTTAATGTTTTGTCATAAAGTTTGAGCGTGAGTTAAAATGAAGTTCCCAGTTGAACAATTTCTTTTGAGGATATAAATGATAGTATAATTTTGATCCTTTGTTATTTTTGTCCTTCCCTTGATGGCCCAGACAAAAACCTCCAAAACCCATTCAGCACCTTTTGTTGGTTCCCCGCAACTACTTTTTGTTTCCCTCCTTTCAGTTTTTATTCAACTCTAAAGAGGTGACTTGGCAGTAATCCGCCGGTAATTTGTAATCGGCCGCGCTTACAGTAATTATTATTTCAAATGGAATTGTGTGTGTCGGTGAATAAACAGACATGTGCTGATGAGCATGTAATTAGCCACACTAAGCTGTTTACTTTGCTCGGGTACCTGCTTATTTCAACCGCTGACGTCGCCTGTTACTGCCGTCGCCATGGCGACCGAGCCCCATGCGTCACCTTAAGAGGACAGGCCTATTCTTATGTTAATGATTGTAGTCAATTTTCGACATTTTGGCCGCTCCATCAGAGCATACCCTGACATATTCCGCTGACGACCTCCAGCTGGTGCCTTGCCTGTTGCTTTTTGTGCTTTTTTTTTTTTTTTAAGTCGATTGTTCTCCGAGTGGGGAACATTTTTGGAGCAGTGAAGTGATGCATGCATAAATCCAGACTCCATAAGTCCACATAGACACCGCCCCAGACCTCCAAAATGGAATATTTATGATGGCAGGCTTGATTGTTTACACTGCAGCCTCTTCTTCTTCTTTTTATGGGTCCATCTGATGATCCCCTGCCCTGACTTGGAATGATGGCCGTGACCGTTTCATCGGATTTATTGTGGCCCTGCCCCCATTTTAGTGGATTTCCGCGGAACGTTACTACACAAATTAACCGGAGCGGCAACTGACTGCAAATGGGATCATCCAAATGGAAAACATGGAGGCTGAGGTGCATGAACTGTAAGGTTCTGCTAGCTTAGTCGTGCTGCTTGATTGTTAAACTAATGTTCCACACACGACACAATACATATTCACCATATCAGCTGTATTTATATGAATGCGTGTTATTTTTAAAAATATCTGACGTCGTTTTGCTCTATTTATTCATATAAACAATATCCAAATGAAGCATGTAACTGAACCAAAATGTATATATGTGCGACTATGTGTAGTGATTATATGTTGAGTGTTACCGGGAGTTGTTGAAGGTGTGTGTTGAGTGAGAGGCGGAAGTCCAAGAAGGGCAAGACAAGCTCGGAGGTTCGTGAGCAAGCGTGAGGTCGAAGGCAGGAGCGGGGGCGTCAGAGTCCGTGTCCAGGTGAGATGTCGAGATCCAGGCAGGCAGCAAGGGGACCAGAGGGAATCCAGGGAAACAAGACACACGGCTTGAATCCGGGAAGCGAAGAGGGACTGCGGGAACACGACACAGGACAACACACAATGAGCCGATTTTCCCAGGAGACTCCCGAATTTCAGTGCCCCTCCCGAAAATCTCCCGGGGCAACCTTTCTCCCCATATTCTCCCGATTTCCACCCGGACAACAATATTGGGGGCGTGCCTTAAAGGCACTGCCTTTAGCGTTCCCTCTCACCAGAAAAGGAGACTATTATATATGTCTCCGCTATCCATAGGTTTATCTATAACCCATAAAGTAGGCAGGCACGGAGCTATTTCTCAGCGTGTGTTTATTCCAGCCGGCACGTTAATACACTGACACACAACATCCGGATTCCCATCATGCATTGCTTCAAAACGACGGCAAGTAGTAATGTCCAAAAACATAACAGAGACGAAGCAGGAGAACGAAGAAGAGACGTGGCGACGACGAGTAAGAAGACGAAGTACGCTTGCAAGTTCCAAAATGATTGGAAAAAATAATTTCAGTTCAGCCAGGACAGCTCGAAGGGGAAGGAGTATGCTGCCTGCAAATTTTGTAGATCAGAAGTGAAGTGAAATGAAGTGAATTACATTTATATAGCGCTTTTTCTCAAGTGACTCAAAGCGCTTTACATAGTGAAACCCAATATCTAAGTTACATTTAAACCAGTGTGGGTGGCACTGGGAGCAGGTGGGTAAAGTGTCTTGCCCAAGGACACAACGGCAGTGACTAGGATGGCGGAAGCGGGGATCGAACCTGCAACCCTCAAGTTGCTGGCACGGCCGCTCTACCAACCGAGCTATACCGCCCCAATCAGACTACTCCATTGAACACGGTGGACCCCCCCCCCATCTCCCGAATTCGAAGGTCTCAAGGTTGGCAAGTATGCAATGAGCACAGAGGTGGGGAAACACGGAGAGAGAGAGTGCGCAGAGAGATTGACGTTTCGGTTTACTGTACGGGACAGGAAACTACGTTCTGGCCCGGAACGCAGGTATGCTCTGGCTTAAGAAGCCCAGGGAGCTCATCAGCGGCAGGTGTGTTGAGTGCTGACTGTTTGGTGATTGGATGCAGCCGCCTGCTGCAGCCGGAGTGGCGCACGCAGGCGCGCGCTTGGAGATGCGCTCAGCGGAGCAGGCGTGAGGTCGAGGGCAGGAGCATGGGGCGTCAGAGTCCGTGTCTAGGTGAGAGGTCGAGATCCAGGAAGGCAGCAAGGGGACCAGAGGGAATCCAGGGAGACAAGACACAGCTTGAATCCGGAAAGCGAAGAGGGACTGCGGGAACACGACACAGGAGCCATACTTGCCAACCCTCCCAATTTTCTCGGGAGACTCCCGAATTTCAGTGCCCCCTCCCGAAATCTCTGGTAAATAAAATAAAAATAAGATGTGGATCAAAATAGTTAAAAAAAATAACTCCAATTGTATTATTATTATTATTATTATGAAATAATGACTCAAATTATATTTTCATTGGGTTTTTATTATATTATATTTTTATTATTTTATTTTATTATAAACATCACTCTTTAGAATATTTCATCACTTAAAAAAACCGAGTAGCGCGAGAGCCCTTTTCAATAATGTGAATAAAAACTATGAATAAAACTAGACACCAAATCTTGACGTAATAAAAACGTGAATCCAAAATGGCACCACCCTACATGGTTTGTGTACGCTTGAATTAATTTACATATCCTCATCAGAACAATGTCACCAGAAAAGTGAATCCAAATTAAAAATGAATAAGTAAATCAAATATGTATCTTCAAATTAAAAAAAGTGAATCCAATTTTAAAAATGACATGCATTAAAAACAACGGAAATGTGATTTAAAAAAATGTAAAAAGTCTTCTCGTCCAGTTGGAAGTCGGATGGCATTTGGAAGCAATTTCTGCTTTCAAATGAACGGCTCTCAACTGCGAATCGAATCTCATCATTTTCCTACAAGAGTCGTTCAAATTAGTTGATTCGTTCGCCAACATCACGTCTCTCCCAAGTGCTGCGTTACAGTGTCTATGTAAAAAGAGGAGTCAAATGCAGGCATTAAATCTAGAGACTAATCTAAGATGATTGATAAACTTCACGATGTTGCTGACGCTGCTTTTCTTTTAGGTGCGCAGCGCCAGTTCGGTTGTGGCGCGGCGGCGGGAGCAGCGGGTGCTGGTGATGGTGGTCACCATGGTGCTCTGCTACCTGGTCTGCTGGTTGCCCTACGGCGTGGTGGCGCTGCTGGCGACCTTCGGCCCGCAAGACCTTCTCACCCCGGAGGCGACCATCATGCCGTCGCTGCTCGCCAAGTCGTCCACGGTTGTCAACCCCTTCCTCTACATCTTCATGAACAAACAGGTGGGCTTTGATGATGACCTCTTTGGTTAGCTTATTTTTACACTTGTAAAAAATAATACAAAAATTTACACATATAATACATTTGATTCTCAATTTAAAACCTAGTTTTAATAACATTGGGTGCCAGTTTTATGATTTACTACATTCCTCCATAAAATAGATAAACAGCTCTGATAAATTTCTGCCTTATTTAAAAGAAAACTAGTCTTGTTTAATAAAATTCTACCCAAACATTTAATAAAGTCAAATACAAATAAGGCAACAAGAGAAGTAACACTTCGCTTTTCTAAAGGAAATCTGTAGAGCAGATATGATCATCTACATCAGGGGTCCCCAAACTACGGCCCGTGGGCTGGATCTGGCCCGCCAGCGACCAAAATCCGGCCCGCAGGAAGTCCAAAGTTAAAAAAATAAAATAAAATAAATATTAATATTTATTTATTTTTTTTTATTTTTATTTTTATTTTTTTAATCTTTCCTTTCTAATCCATTTTCTACCGCTTGTTTTTCTTGGTGTCTCCTCGCCGCTCAGGCAAATCATATTGTCTAAAAATGCATTTTCCCAACGATAACGTGACATCATCACGCTCGGAATATCACGCTCGGAATATATATATATATATATATATATATATATATATATATATATATATATATATATATATATATATATATATATATATAAATCCCCTGAAGAGCAGGGAAAGCTGCAAAACGTATAACCCGCTCTACCCCGATATTGAGCACTGTATAACGGATAAACCACAGTAAACTCGACTATAAATATATATATATATATATATATATATATATATATATATATATATATATATATATAGCTTTCCCTGCTCTTCAGGGGATTTTAAAAAGGGGGACAATAGATGGATGAGTGGATATCCATTATATTAATATAATATGTACATATATATTATACATTACGTCAGGAAAAAACACAGAGGCTATTTCATCCCTCCAAGCCTGTTTCACAGGTTTCCCTGCTCTTCAACGTGTATATATCTATATATATATATATATATACATATGTATATGTATATATATATATATATATATATATATATATATATATATACAGCGGCCCCCAACCAAATTTTTCTAACCCAATACGGCCCCCGAGTCAAAAAGTTCAGGGACCCTTGACCTTGATCAGATTTAAAAAATGTGAAAACATTTTTTTTTGACACCCTTAAATTATAAATGTCTCCATTACACTTTCTCATGCACTCTGAGTCATTATTAAAATAATAAAAAAAAAAAAAAATGTTCCGCTGAATCGCTCACATTATCGCCTTCTAAATAAAAGCCCTGGCCAGATAGAGTATTTACGGTATTTACATCAACTCCAAAAGGGTAATTTTGTTTCCAAATCCAATCTTGCCAGCAAGTCGCTAGGCCACATTAAACTGTCACCAGCAAGCCATTTGGCGACGGAGGCAAGGAAAAACCCCATGAAACAAGCGCTAGTTATTGTCATAAGACGCTGCGCTTCACATCCATCAAATATGATTTCAAAGGAACGCGATAAGATGTTGGCATCATCCATCATCATTTAAGCGTTCAAATCTTGCAGATAATTTCCCTTAATCCCCAAGACAATGTTTTTGTTGTTGCTTTTTATCTCGAGACGACAGGCACACTTGACACCAGAAGAACACTTACGGCAATTTTATCCACATTTTTCACACTGCGGTAACATTTGCCCGAATTCCATGAGCTGAGGAATCTGTCTGAGCGCTACGCTGGAATAAAAAAAAAGTCCCGTCTTATCCACATTTGAACAAATCACCTTTCCTGGCAGCTCCAGGTGAGTGTCACCTGACCCTCTACAACAATTTGTGTCCAATTATCGCTCCTGCCTTCCTTCAAAGGCTCACCAGGGCTCATAATTAACTCAACGAGGGCGCTTTAATGCACAAAAAGAACAGGCAGACATTTGCTGTTTCCTTTTTCCAGAGACGGTTGCCAGATGTACGCGACCCCCATTCCCCACATGGAGCCTGGCACTTGAATGCAACATTAATAGACGTGTAATTAACAGGCACCCGTTAATTAGCAGCCTACCCTCAGTCGTTCTGTTTTGGTGCAGTCAAGCTGAATAAATTATTTTTCGGATTAAGAACTCTGACATTCTTTTTTTTGTCTTTATTTTTTTTTCATCACTCTGCCAGCAGCTGTGATCAATGGATGCTTTCACTTTTGTCTGACGGGGCGGAATTCATTTACTGTTCAGTTTTGTTTTGGCTCCTGTTTGTCTCCATTATGCAACATTGGCTTCTTTGTCTGTTAGCATATTTTGTTTTTCTTTTATTTATGTACGCCGGGTGCATGGTCTCTAATCAGTCCCCAAACACTGGCTTTCTATGACGCCACAAGGTGGCAGTAGCTGCGTTTGAAGAGAGTTCGACATCTTGCGAATTGATTTACCTTTGCATGCGCTTTAAAATGTTGCTACTTCTTCACTCTTGGTGGTGATCATGTGTCACGATTCAATGAACTCAGTGCCACTAACCCTTGTGCAAGCTTAAAGTACCAGTAGAGTTCAAAACAAGTTGCCTCTATATAAGGGGTGTCCAAACTACGGCCTGCGGACCATCGACATATTCAATTTGGCCCGCGAGATGTCATGAGAATCTTATCCACATACTTGCCAACCCTCCCGAATTTTCCGGGAGACTCCCGAAATTCAGTGCCTCACCCGAAAATCTCCCGATTTTCAGTCGGAGCTGGAGGGGGCGTGACAAAAAGGCTGTCCTCACTCAGGTCCGCATGGAGCTGGAGGGGGCGTGGCTTCCAGCTCCATGCAGACCTGACTGAGGACAGCCTTTTTTCACGACGGGAGGACAACAGGGTGACAAGAACTAAATCATCCAGACTAGAGATAAATTGTATTATTATGTTTATCTTACGTAAAAATAAACATATTTATTAATTTAAAAAAAACTTTTTTTTTTTACTATATTTTGCTAAAAACATCAAAATTAATTGTATTTTTATTTGTATTTTTTCTGACTCCTTATTACATCCAGCCATATAATTATACCGGTACATTAAAATAAACATATATGAAATAATTAATTTTAAATTATCATAATAATTCATTTAAAATGACCATATTTAATTATTAAAATAATTGCTTGTTTATCAACAACGTTAGCATTTTATTCATTACATTTTGAAGCTCTCAGAAGCCAAGTAATGTTATATTCATGTTATATTTATGCAAGTTTGAAGTATCAATTATCTAAACACAGTTTTGTGTGCATATTTTCAGGATGTAGATATCTAGCTGTCAATATACTCCCCCCTCTTAACCACGCCCCCAACCACGCCCCGCCCCACCCCACCCCCGACCACGCCCCCACCCCCACCTCCTGAAATCAGAGGTCTCAAGGTTGGCAAGTATGCTTATCCACCAAGAGATTGCATTCATTTTGATAGTCTGAAAAATGTGATGCCATCATTATGTTGCCATAGAGTTTACAACGTGGGTAATACAGTTCAATTACCTTTAATTATACATTGAACAACAATTTGCGCAGCATTTACTTCTATGACCCAATGCAAACAACCTTCCTTAGTCATGGTGCAAAAAAATATATATAAAATGTCAACAGACATGGTCACATTATAAAAAAATGTCCATGCACCATAAAAAATTCTAAATTACACCCATTTATATCCATTACAAAGCATGATGGGAAAAATGCAAAACACTCAACACAATTATCCATGTTTGGTGCATTTTAGCTGCTTGGTTATTCTGATTGATTACAAAACTTTAAGGAGGTCGTCACGGAAGTAAACAAAGTAGAAGTCGAACTTTCACATACTCTTAATATATTTAATTATTTAATATAATTAATAATATACCAATTATTAAGCCCAAGAGGGACACGCGGTAGAAAATAGATGGATGGTTGGATTATATATCCATTATATGTAAATATATATATATATATATATATATATATATATATATATATATATATATATTTACAGGCCAAAAATGTGGACACGCCTCATTCAATGTTTTTTTTTTTATTTCCATGACTATTTACATTGTAGATTGTCACTGAAGGCATCAAAACTATGAATGAACACTTGTGGAGTTATGTACTTAACAAAAAAAGGGGAAATCACTGAAAACATGTTTTATATTGTAGTTTCTTCAAAATAGCCACCCTTTGCTCTGATTACTATTTTGCACACTCTTGGCATTCTCTCAATGAGCTTCAAGAGGTAGTCACCTGAAATGGTTTTCACTTCACAGGTGTCATAGTTTTGATGCCTTCAGTGACAATCTACAATGTAAATAGTCATGAAAATAAAGAAAACGCATTGAAATGAGAAGGTGTGTCCAAACTTTTGGTCTGTACTGTATATATATATATATATATATATATATACATATATATATATATATATATATATATATATATATATATATATATATATATATATATATATATATATATATATATATAAAACTTTACATGCTGTCCGCTTTCGGCTCTCGACCAAACTTTTTTAGCCCTATGTTTCCCCCAATTCAAAAAGTTTGGACACCCCTGCTCTATATTCAAGCTGTTATCATATATATCTGATTTATGACACCAAAAGACCTCCAAATTTTGCGAGGAAATAAATATGACCAAAATAGTATCATTCTCACGGAGATTCCCCAGCCATTTTTGAGAGGTAATGAGCAAGCCAGTCACGTAGCATTAGGAGCCACAGATGCTAATCATGCAGACTTTGTGAAAGCCATTAATTATCACTTCGGGAAAAATTAAGATCCAGAACCTTATATTTTTGAGCCCGGACACAAAGAGGATGAGGAATTTAGTTTTTGAAGCCGAGTGCTACGCGAGCACAGCTTTATTGACACACTATAGCATTAGCAGCATGGCTAGGTGCTAAACATACACACTAACCATAATAAACCATAATAAAAAACACTTACTGTAATATTTCCACTCTCGCTGGGATGCTGACTGACAGTTTAGATAAAGACTCAATCCCAAGGGGTTGTCTTTTTTGCCATCTTGGGGGATGTGAAGGTCGACCAGCCCGTCGGTCCATGGCCACATGTGTCTACTACCAGGTGAGCGATGCATCGATTATAGTTTAGAAATTACTTTCAGCAGATTTGAAACTAGGTAGACGCAGCCGCCGGCTCAGTGTGTCAACAATAGCAGCGTAAGCTAGCGTTAGCTCACTGCTATCAATGCGCCGCTAAAATAGTCAGTCTGCGTTGACGCTTATAATAACAATATCACTCATATTTGGTTAATTTTCAGGTCACGACATGTAAATGGAGGATTGTTGGCGCTTTCTGGATGTTTTTTTAGAGAGAGTATAATGACCGCAACAGAAGACCCTCTATCTGTTGACTCAATGGTTATTTATTTATGATTTCCCAATGCATAAAAAAGCCAAGCATGTGTTCTTGTGAATGATAAACATCACATCTCGCAGCCCTTTGAGACACTTGTGATTTAGGGCTATATAAATAAACATTGATTGATTGATTGATCTTCTTCCAATTTTTGCACATTTCCAGTATGACTGATCTCATAATACGGTCAGAGTGCATAAGTGTTACTTTGTTCTGTGGTCTGACAAGTCCACATTTCAAATTGTTTTTGGAAATATTCGACATCGTGTCATCCGGACCAAAGGGGAAGCGAACCATCCAGACTGTTATCGACGCAAAGTTCAAAAGCCAGCATCTGTGATGGTATGGGGGTGCATTAGTGCCCAAGGCATGGGTAACTTACACATCTGTGAAGGCACCATTAATGCTGAAAGGTACATACAGGTTTTGGAACAACATATGCTGCCATCTAAGCGCCGTCTTTTTCATGGACGCCCTTGCTTATTTCAGCAAGACAATGCCAAGCCACATTCAGCATGTGTTACAATAGCGTGGCTTCGTAAAAAAAGAGTGCGGGTATTTTCCTGGCCCGCCTGCAGTCCAGACCTGTCTCCCATCGAAAATGTGTGGCACATTATGAAGCGTAAAATACGACAGCGGAGACCCCGGACTGTTGAATGACTGAACCTCTACATAAAACAAGAATGGGAAAGAATTCCACTTTCAAAGCTTCAACAATTAGTTTCCTCAGTTCCCAATCGTTTATTTAGTGTTGTTAAAAGAAAAGGTGATGTAACACAGTGGTGAACATGACCTTTCCCGACTACTTTGGCACGTGTTGCAGCCATGAAATTCTAAGTTAATTATTATTTGCAAAAAAAAAAAAGTTTATGAGTTTGAACATCAAATATCTTGTCTTTGTAGCATATTCAATTGAATATGGGTTGAAAAGGATTTGCAAATCATTGTATTCCGTTTATATTTACATCTAACACAATTTCCCAACTCATATGGAAACGGGGTTTGTGGAACCTACGGAAATTGCGGAAGATATTCATAGTGGAATATTTAAAAAAGCTGACTGAATTTGTGGCATTTTGTGATGTTTAGACGGTATTTTCACATACCTTTTGGATTGTAAATACAATTGGATATGGTTTAATGGATACAATGGAACACAATTAAGCTTATAGTCTTAATACTATAGCCTTGAATAGGTCACTTATTCATGACAACATTCAGACAATATTTGTAGAGCCTACTGAAGTAGAATGAGAGAAAAATCAGGCAGTACTTGGCTGAGTTTATTGAGTCCACAGGTGTCTTTTATGTAAATATGCAATGTTGCACATGACGGCCTAAGATCATATTTATTGCATTTCAGGAGCTTAATGGCAGTTTAACTCATTTACGCTTATCAAAGCTTTGAGAATAATGCTCATGTTTTCTGGCACCAATTACACTGAAACAGTATTTTCTTGTTTGTCAATCAGCAAAAATTAGATTTATTTGTTTCTTTATGTAAAAAGGTGTAGTATTATACCAGGAGTACAGTCTGTTTGAAAATAGCTGTTATAATGGGAGTCAATGGGGAAGAAAAGGTGTGTATACTTTATGTTTATAGTCTAATCCAACATTGCAATCAACAACACAATGCTAATCATGCCGACTTTGTGACAGCCATTAATTATTACTTTGGGAAAACTTAAGATCCAGAACTTTATATTTTTGAGCCCGAATACAAAGAGGATGAGGAAGTTAGTTTTAGAAGCCGAGTGCTAAGCGGACACAGCTTTATTGAAACACTATAGCATTAGCAGCACGGCTAGGTGCTAAACTAACCATAATAAACCATAATAAAAAACACTTACTCATCATCATTTTCATTGCATTTCAGTAGCTTAATGGCAGTTTAACTTTACGCTTATCAAAGCTCTGAGAATAGTGCTCATGGTTTCTGGCACCAATTACACTGAAACAGTATTTTCTTGTTTGTCAATCAGCAAGAATGAGATTTATTCGGGGTTTTTTAATGTAAAAAGGCATAGTAATATACCAAGAGTACAGTCTGTTTGAAAATAGCTGTTATAATGGGAGTCAATGGGGAAGAAAAGATGTGTATTAGAGATGCGCGGTTTGCGGACACAACCGCGGAGTCCGCGGATTATCCGCGGGTCGGGCGGTTGAAATAAAAAAAAAATTTGATTTTATCCGCGGGTCAGGTCGGGCGGTTGAAATGTAAAAAAAATTGATTTTAAATAGAATCAGGCGGGTGGCAGTTAAGCCAATTCGGAAATATATATACATAGTTAAATGTTGTTACCCACATACGAAAAACGAGCAGGCACCTGCAGCATATGCCAAAACAGAAGAAAAAAAAAAAAAAGAGATGGCAACGCCGGCAGCAAACGTGGTACGCGACAAACTAAAAAAGGGAATACTAAAGACCAGGGGGAAAAAAGGCCAGAAAAGTTCAGCGTGGACTCGTTTTTATGAGGTTGTAAATCAGGATGATAGTAATGCTGGCTACGTGATTTGCAAGAGCTGCGACGCTGTTTATGTCTACGACAGTCACAAAACCGGGACATCTAACATGGTGCATCACATTTGTGCAAAACCCCGAATCTCCACAAACACCCTGAGCATGAGCAGTTTCGTCCGCCGTGATCCCAGAAGAGTGCCACAGGATGTTAAAACAAGATAGAACGCAGCTGCCTGCAGCAGTGGCGCGAGCGCGCTTGGAGGTGCGCTCAGCGCGGCTCCCAGATGATTGCGCACTAGTGTGCGTCTGGGCCGTGACAGCGTGGCACGTATTGAATGTCTCTGCTACATTGGATCAGTCTCCTTTCTTTACCAGGCAAAAGCTTTATAACCTCACTAATGCCTTGCATCGTCTATATTAGATATATAACAACGGGCGGGTGCGGGCGGGTGCGGTTTTGATTAAATGTTAGTTCGGGTGGATGCGGATGGTTGACGACTTTTGTGATGCGGTTGCGGATGAAATAATTGCCTATCCGCGCATCTCTAGTGTGTATACTTTATGTTTATAGTCTATTCTAACAACATTGCAATCAACAACACAATGCTAATCATGCAGACAATGTTACAGCCATTAATTATAAATTTGGCCAAAATTAAGATTCAGAACCTTATATTTTTGAGCCCGAACACTAAGAGGATGAGGAATTGTGTTTTAGTAGTTGAAACACTGTAGCATTAGCAGGATGGCTAGGTGCTAAACTAATCATAATAAATCATAATAAAAAAACACTTACTGTAAGATCATTTTCATTGCATTTCAGTAGCTTAATGGCAGTTTAACTCATTTACGCTTATCAAAGCTCTGAGAATAATGCTCATGGTTTCTGGCACCAATTACACTGAAACAGTATTTTCTTGAGATTTATTTCTATGAGATGTATTTGTTTTTTTAATGTAGAAAGGCATTGTAATATACCAAGAGTACAGTCTGTTTGAAAATAGCTGTTATAATGGGAGTCAATGGGGAAGAAAGGGTGTGTATACTTTGTTTATATTCTATTCTAACAACACAATGCTATTTTTTTTTTTAACTCCCTAGCAAAATCTCCCTAACCTTCAAACTGAACAATCATATCACATAAAAAACACATTTATCCATTTTTAACGTATTTTTTTTATATACATGATACAGGTTATATGTATTTTATTATTAAATGTATCAAATGTGATGAATATTTAATGGACCACAATGAAAACAAGCCTTTTGGCTTTTTGTGCATCCATTTGCCTT
This sequence comes from Nerophis lumbriciformis, assembly GCF_033978685.3. Lineage (NCBI taxonomy): Eukaryota > Metazoa > Chordata > Actinopteri > Syngnathiformes > Syngnathidae > Nerophis > Nerophis lumbriciformis. The sequence goes on along the minus strand of NC_084554.2, from coordinate 39,419,787 downwards.
TTTAAAGCATTACATGGATTCAATTCTTTAAGATGTCAATAAACTTCTCAACCAATCAATCAATGTAATGCCCGATTTGGGCCTTCGGTTTGCACAAGGGTTAATTCTCATTAAGCAAGTTTGCTCGTTACCGCTATTACAACATTGGTTCTGTCGCTGCTGCATCGTGCGATGTACTATGTGACCATGCCGTCCACAAGATTTGAAGTACTATGAGCGGCCTAGCGTCCCGCAGCTTTATTTCAGCTCGTTCTGCGCTTTAAAATGTGGCTAGTCTGCTATGTCATGTGTGTAACACTTATCGTACAGCATTTTACGATTTACTCATCAGCAGCAGGGGTGTTCCAGTACAACCGACATTGGAGCCTTGAGCATCTGCTGACAATGAGATTGATCCGATACGATATTTATTTGTGTATGTAAAGAGACAATGCACATTGATGAACACAGTAACACATAGGATGTTGCCTGAATATGCATTATGATTCAGCAGGAGTTATACATACTTTTGTTATTTGCTAGTGTGGAATGTTAGAAAAAGTGACCTATTTATTTTTAGCCGTCTGGAATGGACCTATGCTGTCTTTAAGTTGAAGTGGACTGGTAATTGTTGTGTTTTTTTCCCGCGAAATCTAGCATTAAGATGATGCGGACACATTTGTTACTTGATATTTTCCAATACACTTCTGCATTGGAGACTTTGTACGTGGAAGTAATATGCAACTATAATAATTCGATACTTGTTTATATTGACACATGTCATGTTTTAGACTGCCGTATTTTGTTTAATGAGGGACATAGCTCTTGTGCTATATGTGCTTAGCTGTTGTGTAGCTACTAGCTACTAGTAGCCTATAATCTACCATGTTTACCTTTGGTAAATGACTTGACTAAAATACAAAAAAATACCAATTTATATGCTGGTTTTGCAGGACTGCTTGTTATATTGTATTTTACATGATATAATCCATTACTTGTGGGTTTTTTTTCAGATATCAAACCGATATCTGATATCAATTTTGAATTGGGACCCCCCACTTCCCCCCACGCCCACCCCACTCTATTCATTAGTGCTATTAATGCTGGCTGAGCAAGTACACACTAAAACATGCTGGGTTATTTTGATAACCCAATTTATGAGTTGCAAGTGTTGGGTTAAATTTTTGAGTTATTTTTATGAATAGAAATCATTTTTTTGGGTTATAAGGGTATTATTTTAACTCAATTTCTGGGTTTTCAAAACTATGATCCATTTTTGGGTTGTTTTTCAATGTCGAATGCGTTTTTGGGTAAAAGGCTTTTTTTAATTAAAAAGGTACTTTTTTCTTGAAGGGAATTTTATTAAGGATTAATCTCATTAACATTATTTACAATCACACATCTTATGTACATGGAAATATTTGAGCATGCTGTATAGAACTACTAATGTCATGATTCATCATGTTTGTTTAGTTTTTGACTCCCTCAGTTCCTGTTTTGCGCACCGCTGTGTTTGTGTTTTAGTTGCCATGACTGCAGATTATTTTCAACTGCCTCTGATTAGTGTTCGGGACGCTCACCTGCTCCTGGGCACTAATCAGAGAGCTACTTATTCCCTGCTTATCGCCACACTCAGTCTGGCTTTATTATTTGCTTCCAAGCAACAGTTACGACGGCAACTAATTTGATTCCTGAGCTAAGCTTTGCCTTTTTGTTTGCCTGTTTACATGCTAAGCTTTTCTTGTTCGCTATTCCGTTAGCTTCCCGTGCTATTGGCACGCTGGTTTGTGGGACAATAAATAATTTCCTTACCTGCACTTTGCCTCTGGAGTCCCGTCGGCATACTGGGAGAACGATCCACGCAGTAGAATGCGACCCCGCCGTGACTACTATGACCATACACGCCAATTCTTGTAAAAAAATATGTCACTCATATCTTGCTTTTGAGTATATTTTAATGGAATAAAAATAATTTTGATCAGCAGTTGGGAAGGAGTAGGACAAACCAGCAGTAAAATGTATAATTTTTCACCAACTATTGGATCAAGGAGCGCTAAATTGCGCAACCCAATAGTTGGGTTTGGAATAACCCAACATTGTAGTCAGCATAACTCAGCTTTTGTGTTAAATAAAGTCAACCCAATAGTTGGGTTATGAATCAACCAACATTGAGTTAGCATAACTCAACTTTTGGGTTAAATAATTTAACCCAATAGCTTGGTTGGGAATAACCCAACATTAAGTAATCAGAACTCAACTTTTTGGTTAAATAATTCAATGCAAAAATTGGGTTAAAATTGGGTTATTTTTTAACCCAAAATTTTTGTGCGTGTATTCTCCTTACTGCTATTACAACTAGAGATGTCCGATAATGTCGGACTGCCGATATTATCGGCCGATAAATGCTTTAAAATGCAATATCGGAAATTATCGCTATCGGTTTCAAAAAGTAAAATGTATGACTTTTTAAAACGCTGCTGTGTACACGGACGTAGGGAGAAGTACAGAGCGCCAATAAACTTTAAAGGCACTTCTTTTGCGTGCCGGCCCAGTCGCATAATATGCACGGCTTTTCACACACACAAGTGAACGCAAAGCATACTTGGTCAACAGCCATACAGGTCACACTGAGGGTGGCCGTATAAACAACTTTAACACTGTTACAAATATGCGCCACACTGTGAACCCACACCAAACAAGAATGACAAACACATTTCGGGAGAACATCCGCACCGTAACACAACATAAACACAACAGAACAAATACCCAGAAACCCTTGCAGCACTAACTCTTCCAGGATGCTACAATATACAACTTCTGCTCTTCCCTGCGAGGCGCCAATAAAAAGCCCCGCACAGAGAGAGGCGCAAACGGAGACGCACACTCGACCGCGTGGCGCTTTCAGTCTTCAGTTCCTCCCAGCCCATCAATATAACCGCCGTGTGTTGAGGCGAGTTGAAGGCTTAAATCGCCGCGCGGGCCGCCCACACTTGCTACCAGCTGACAGCCACCAGGGGAGTTATGGGAACGGTGTTTCTAATACATTGTCACGGTGCGTCTCATACTGGGCGGGAAACAAGTCACCAGACGGGACACGTGGCTCCGTGGAAGACTGCGGGCCATTTGTGGTCCAAAAAGGAAAGTTTGAGAAGATCATTGCATTATAGATTATGCTTTGTATTCACTTTTGCATTACTTTTTTATATTTACTTTTGGGGCTCTTGCTTTTTTTAGTTGAAATGCGTCTAATGTAATAATGATAATAATGTTGATCCTATTTATGATAAGATTAGTAGAATGATACATTAAAAACTATTTTACATAAGATTTTGAAAAAGTAGCCCAACAAACCCAATTGATAATTCAATTAATAATAATAAAAAATAACAATATAGAAAATAATAAAATAACCTTACACTGTAATGTTGTATTTACCTGCATTTAATACTTACTTTTTTTTTTTTTATTGTTTTTATAAAACATTTACAATGTTATAAAATATATTGAACATTAAAAATGCATTAAAAATATTTGTATCAACCTCATTTAAATTTGAGAGGGACAAGCGGTAGAAAATGGATGGATGGATTATTGTTTGGATATTACTAATAATGATATGTTTTATTCCATTGTATTATCATATTTTATTTCACTACATATCTTTTGGACCCATTACATTAATCCAAACATTTAATTATTCAACCTAAATACTTTCATAAACTTAATTGACATTTCAAAGGCATTTTACATTATTATTATTAATATTGTTTAAATATTACTAATATGTATATATTTTATTCCATTGTATAATCAGATTTTACTTCATTATATATCTTTTGAACCCATTATATATTGGACCCATTAAATTAATCCAAAAATGTAATCATTAAAACTAAATACTTTCGAAAACTTAATTGAAATTTCAAAGGCATTTTACATTATTATTAATATTGTTTAAATATTACTAATATGTATATATTTTATTCCATTGTATTATGATATTTGATTTCATTATATATATTTGGACCCATTAAATTAATCTAAAAATGTGATTCATTCAAACTAAATACTTTCATAAACCTAATTGAAATTTCAAAAGCATTTTACATGATTATTAATATTGTTAAAATATTTCTTATATGTACCTGTATATATTTTATTCCATTGTATTATCATATTTTATTTCATTATATATCTTGTGGACCCATTAAACTAATCTAAAAATGTGATTCATTCCAACTAAATACTTTCATAAACCTAATTGAAATTTCAAAGGCATTTTACATGGTAATTAATATTGTTTAAATATTACTAATATATATATATATATATATACATTCCATTGTATTTTCATATTTTATTTCATTATACATCTTTTGGACCCATTAGATTAATCTAAAAATTAGATTCATTCAAAGTAAATACTTTTATAAACGTAATTGAAATTTCAAAGGCATTTTACATGATTATTGATATTGTTTAAATATTACTAATATGTATATTTTGTATTCTATTGTATTATCATATTTTATTCAATTATATATCTTTTGGACCCATTAAAGTTAGCTAAAAATGTGATTCATTCAAACTAAATACTTTCATAAACTTAATTGAAATTTCAAAGGCATTTTACATGACTGTTAATATTGTTTCAATACAACTAATATTTATATATTTTATTCCATTGTATTATCATATTCTATTTCATTATATATAAATTAATATAAAAATGTGATTCATTCAAACTAAATACTTTTATAAACATAATTGAAATTTCAAAGGCATTTTACATTATTAATATTATTGTTTAAAAATGTTTAATATGTATATATTTTATTCCATTGTATTATCATATTTTATTTCATTATATATCTTTTGGACCCATTAAATTAATCTAAAAATGTGATTCATTCTAACTAAATACTGTCATAAACCTAATTGACATTTCAAAGGCATTTTACATTATTAATAATATTGTTTAAAGATTTCTAATATGTATATATTTTTTATTCCATTGTATTATCATATTTTATTTCATTATACATCTTTTGGACCCATTAAATTAATATAAAAATTACATTCATTCAAACTAAATACCTTTATAAACTTAATTGAAATTTCAATGGCATGTTACATTATTATTATTATTGTTTCAATATTACTAATAATTGTATATTTTGTTCCATTGTATTATCATATTTTGCTTTGTTTTGGTTTTAGAATGTGGTTTTAAAAAGAATAAAAATGTGGTTGGACAAAAACAAAATAATAAAATATCAAAGTCCAACAAAATATTTTAATACAATGTAAAATAACTAATAATGTATGAATATTAATAATGTGAAGACGTGTGTGGTATTTAAAACTAAATTAAGTGCAAATTGGCACTATATAGTCTTAATTGATGGCTGCATTAACTTGCTTAACACAGAACAATAAATGCAACAAAAATAATAAATTAAGTGGACATTTCTGGTGTACTTACATTTGAATATCTTAACTTTAATGTTTTATGAAGCACTTGAGCAATACAGTAACATTTAGATTTTTTTGTCACAATTATAATTTCCGTATTTTTCGGACTATAAGTCACAGTTTTTTTCATAGTTTGGCCGGGGGTGCGACTTATACTCAGGAGCGACTTATGTGTGAACACATTACCGTAAAATATCAAATAATATTATTTAGCTCATTCACGTAAGAGACTAGACGTATAAGATTTCATGGGATTTAGCGATTAGGAGTGACAGATTGTTTGGTAAACGTATAGCATGTTCTATATGTTATAGTTATTTGAATGACTCTTACCATAATATGTTACGTTAACATACCAGGCACGTTCTCAGTTGGTTATTTTTGCCTCATATAACGTACACTTATTCAGCCTGTTGTTCACTATTCTTTATTTATTTTAAATTGCCTTTCAAATGTCTATTCTCGGTGTTGGGTTTTATCAAATTAATTTCCCCAAAAAGTGCGACTTATATATGTATTTTTTCCTTCTTTGTTATGCATTTTCGGCCGGTGCTACTTATACTCCGAAAAATACGGTTGTATTTATACACGCTGCAGCGTGCCAGTTTCCCATGCGGCCCCTTGGGGAAATGTAGTAGACTTAAAGTATACGTGTGGAATGGGAGAGTATACTAAGTACACTACGTTTATCCAAGGCAGCTGTCCTGCCAACATGGAGACCACTTAAGTGAACTTTTATGGTACAACACAGGTCTAAAACGATGTTAGTTACTCCTAATGTGTGTGTGTGTGTGTGTGTGTGGGTGTGTGTGTGTGTGCGTGTGTGTGTGTGTGTGTGTGTGTGTGCGTGTAGTTCTACCGCTGTTTCAGGGCCTTCCTGAGATGCTCCACCCCCGAGCGAGGCTCTACCCTCAAGACCTTTTCCAGAATGACCAAAACCCATCGCACCGTCCGCCCAGAGAGGGACCCCCACGTGTCGGCCGCCGGCCCCTCCTCGGCCCAGCCCTCTCCGGACTCCACCCACAGATCCGGCAAGGGAGCCCAGAGGGCGTCCGCTCCGCCGTCGGCAGCGTCCTCGGTAAACTGTCCCCTGCGCAAAGTGACTCTGGTGGCCCACTACACGGAATGAAACTGGTCTGACTCTTGTTTCTACTCGGTGTAAGCACGTCCATCGTCATCAAGAGCACAAGTGTTTCCCGTTAAGCTCTCCTATGAACTTCCTGTTAGCTCAAATGAAGGATGAAATGTAATAAACTTAGTTGGTTTAGTGTCGTTTTTCTGGACAAGTCATTGAAATCCACTCCATCCGGTACACTTGAGTCTGTCAATCAAATCCTTTCCCTTGAGTCCGCTGACTCGATTTAGTGAATCAATCAAAATGAATCGTCCTCTCAGCTGTCATTCTAGCCAGTCCGCTGATTTGAGTCAGTGAGTCATTTTGAATGAATCGTCTGAGTGCGTTGCGTTGAAAGTGAATCGGCTGACTCGAATTGGTGAATCAATTCAAATGACTCAGAGTCCGTTTTGCTTCCAGTAAGTTCTCTGACTCGAGTCAGTTAATTAACTGAAATCGATCTTCTGAGTGAGCGATAGGTCCACTAATTGAATCAGTTTAAATTAATCATCTGAGTGTGTGGTGATTCTTGTGAATCTTATGACTTGAATTAGAGAATCAATTAACATGAATCATTGGAGTTAACAGTGTTTCCGGTTAATGCGCTGACTCGAGTCATTGAATCAATTTAAATGAATCTATCAGTCAGTGATCGGTTTGAATGAGTCCTCTTGAGTGTGTTGTGTTGACAATGAGTCAAAATGGTGAATCGATTCAAATGAATCAATGGATTCTGCACGGATTCTGGTAAGTCCAATGACTGCAGTCATTGGACTTGGAAATGAACTTGACAATGGAAATTAATCTTTTGAGTTCGTAAATCGGTTTAAAGGAATCATATCTAAGTGTGTGATGATTCTAGTAAATCAGCTGACTCCAATTAGTGAATTAATTTGAATGAATCTTCTGAGTCAATGACTCATTTTAAATGAACCATCTTAGGGTGTTGTGTTTTAAGTAAATCTTCTGACTCAAATTGGTGAGTCAGTTCAAATGACTCATTGGAGTCGGTTGTGTTTCCGGAAAGTAAGCTGACACAAGTCGTTGAATCAATTGAAAGGAATTTTCAGAGTGAGCGAAGAGTCCACTAATGTGAAATAAATCATCGGAGTGTGTGGTGTTTCTAGCAAATCAGCTGACTCGAATTAGTGAATCAATTAGTCAATTAGTTTAAATGAATCCTCTGAGTGTTGGTTCGCTGGTGAATCAATTCAATTAATCAATGTTGCTGGTAAGTCCACTGACTTGAGTCACTGAATCATTTAAAATTAATCTTTTGAGTCTGTCAATCAGTTTAAATGAATCATCTAAGTATGCGATGGTTCTCGTGAATCAGCGAACTCCAACTAGTGAATTAATTAGAATGAATCATCTGAGTCAGTGACTCAGTTTAAATGAGTCATCTTAATGTGTTGTGTTCCTTGTGAATCAGCTGACTACAATTAGTGAATCATTCAATTGAATCTTTGTGAATCTACGTTGCTTCCAGTGGTAACGGCGTCGGTAAGTGAACAGACTAAAATTAATAAATGTTCCTTCTTTTGATTTTAGGTGTTTGAAAAAGCATAATGATAAAAACACATTTCATTCTAGCAAATTATTTGTCCAGTCATGCTGTTAAAACTTGAAAGTTACCTGTCATGTCAGGGATACACTTATTAATAGGGATGTCCGATAATGGCTTTTTGCCGATATCCGATATTCCGATATTGTCCAACTCTTTAATTACCGATACCGATATCAACCGATATATACAGTCGTGGAATTAACACATTATTATGCCTAATTTGAACAACCAGGTATGGTGAAGATAAGGTACTTTTAAAAAAATGTTTATAAAATAAAATAAGATAAATAAATTGAATAAAAAAGAAAGTAAAACAATATAAAAACAGTTACATAGAAACTAGTAATTAATGAAAATGTGTAAAATTAACTGTTAAAGGTTAGTACTATTAGTGGACCAACAGCACGCACAATCATGTGTGCTTACGGACTGTATCCCTTGCAGACTGTATTGATATATATTGACATATAATGTAGGAACCAGAATATTAATAACAGAAAGAAACAACCCTTTTGTGTGAATGAGTGTGAATGGGGGAGGGAGGTTTTTTGGGTTGGTGCACTAATTGTAAGTGTATCTTGTGTTTTTTATCCATCCATCCATCCATTTTCTACCGCTTATTCCCTTCGGGGTCGCGGGGGGCGCTGGAGCCTATCTCAGCTACAATCGGGCGGAAGGCGGGGTACACCCTGGACAAGTCGCCACCTCATCACAGGGCCAACATAGATAGACAGACAACATTCACACTCACATTCACACACTAGGGCCGATTTAGTGTTGCCAATCAACCTATCCCCAGGTGCATGTCTTTGGAGGTGGGAGGAAGCCGGAGTACCCGGAGGGAACCCACGCAGTCACGGGGAGAACATGCAAACTCCACACAGAAAGATCCCGAGCCCGGGATTGAACCCAAGACTACTCAGGACCTTCGTATTGTGAGGCAGACGCACTAACCCCTCTGCCACCGTGCTGCCCTGTGTTTTTTTATGTTGATTTTTTTATTTTTTTTAATGTTGATTTAAAAAAATAAAAAAAAGATATATATATATATATATATATATGCATATATATATATATATATATATATATATATATATATATATATATATATATTTATATATTTTTTATTTTTTATTTCTTGTGCGGCCCGGTACCAATCGATCCATGGACCGGTACCGGGCCGCGGCCCGGTGGTTGGGGACCACTGGACCACTGATGTAGACCACAAAGAAGTGTTTTCCATTTAGAAAAAAAAATACAAATAATATGACTCCTCTAATGCGCCTTATAATCCGGTGCGCCTTATATATGAAAAAAGATCGAAAATAGACCATTCATCGGCAGTGCGCCTTATAATCCGGTGCGCCCTATGGTCCGGAAAATACGGTAATTATGTGAGAAAAAGAAACACATTAAATATTGTGAAAATATCCAAATTTCCAAAGGACTGGTTAATCACCAAAAAGCTAACTCGGCTAACAAAACGGCACCTATGGCTGCTCTGGGCCTATTGTTTCCCTTGCCATGTTTTTTGTTTATGTATACCACATTGCTACAGCTACATAAACAACCGTCCATATAAATGTCAACCTATGTTTCCATGAGAGACGTTTGTTAAGGAAATACTTGTATTTGTATATTACTAATTGTAAGTGTATCTTGTGGTTTTTATGTTGATTTAATTAAAAAAAACAACAAAAAACGATACTGATAATTAAAAAAATGATACCGATAATTTCCGATATTACATTTTAACGCATTTATCGGCCGATAATATCGGCAGGCCGATAATATCGGCCTGCCGACATCTCTACTTATTAATGATGAAAAATTATATTTATCTGTGATTAATCGCGATTAATTTTGAGTAAACAGTGATCAACATCTGATTAATACATACTTGCCAACCTTGAGACCTCCGATTTCAGGAGGTGGGGGGGTTCGGGTGGGGGCGTGGTCGGGGGTGGGACTGGGGCGTGGTTGTGGGCGGGGGCGTGGTTAAGAAGGGAGGTGTATATTGACAGCTAGAATTCACCAAGTCAAGTATTTCATATATATATATATATATATATATATATATGTATACACATACATACATACATACAGTACATACATTTATATATATACATATATATATATATATATATATATATGAAATATATATACATATATATATATATATACATACATATACATATATATACATATACATACATATACATATATATACATACATATACCTAAATACATACATACATATACATACATACATATACTGTGTATATATATATATATATATATATATATATATATATATATATATATATATATATATATATATATATAAATCTCCTGATGATTGAGGGAACCCCCCCTCATGAAACAGGCCTGTAGAGATGAAATAGTCTTGTGATTTTTTTCCCACACATACATATATTGCGCTCTACTACGGTATCGAGCACTATTTTTTGAATAACCTTATTAAGACATATATATATATATATATATATATATATATATATATATATATATATATATATATATATATATATATATATATATCCTGAAAATATGCAAACAAAACTGTGTTTAGATAATTGATACTTCAAACTTGCATAAATAAATCTTAAAGATATAACATAACTTGGCTTCTGAGAGCTTCAAAATGTAATGAATAAAATGCTAAAGTTGTTGATAAACAAGCAATTGTTTTAATAATTAAATATGGTCATTTTAAATGAATTATTATGATCATTTAAAATTAATTATTTCATATGTTTATTTTAATGTATAATTCTATGGCTGGATGTAATAAGGAGTCAGAAAAAATACAAATAAAAACACAATTAATTTTGATGTTTTTAGCAAAATATAGTACAAATGTATTTAGTTTTTTTGTAATTAATAAATATATTTATTTTTAGGTAAGATAAACATAATAATAGAATTTATCTCTAGTCTGGATGATTTAGGTCTTGTCACCCGGTTGTCCTCCTGTCATAAAAAAAAAAGGCTGTCCTCACTCAGGTCCGCATGGAGCTGGAGGGGGCGTGGCCTCCAGCTCTGGCTGAAAATCGGGAGATTTTCGGAAGAATATTTGTCCCGGGAGGTTTTCGGGAGAGGCGCTGAATTTCGGGAGTCTCCCAGAAAATTCGTGAGGGTTGGCAAGTATGGATTAATAGCGATTAAATATTTTAATCGTTTGAAAAGTTCCAGTAAAAATATGATAAATCTATCTGTGGCAGCATATGAGAAAGTTATGTATACGTTTCACTTTTGCATTGCATAACCGTAGTGCATTCAAGGACCCTTGATGAAAGTTACAAACACAGTCGTCACTCGGTCACTCGGAATAACGATGTTACTACCACTTTATATTGAATTTGTACGGGGGGTGTGGGGGGGCTAGTCTCACTACAACCGAAGGGGAAAAAAAAAACGTTCTGGCTGACAATATCGTTGTGTTAAAAAGATGACCACGTAAATCCACAGCTTCCTAATAATGCCGCCTGAAAGTCTTCATGCGGTACAAAAACACACATTTCTCATTTTCATCCATTTGAAAGTCATTTGCAGTTTCACTGTTCTACTTTCCCCTTTGGGGGAATTCCCCAAGGATTACATTTGTGACGGAAAATTACTTTCCGATTAAAAGTTGGTCTTTGATCGTCTGCCAAGACGTTACAGATGTCTTCTTTTTGCCCTCGGCTCATTATTCATTCAGGGTATTAATATTCCCTTCCAAGTCTCCAAAACGCCGCTTGTTTGCCGCCGCCATTTAGAAGGCTAATCTGCTTCGCCTCCCGTGAATAACGTCTGCGTTAATGGGTGATGGATTCATCATCGGAGAGTGAAAGGTGGCCCACTTTCTGACAGGAGGATGAGTTAGTCCAACAATTCAAAGATTGTTTACTTGCAATATCTTTGCCCCAACATGGCTTCCAATATAGCGTATGATGCTAACAGGCTAGCCCACATGCTAATCATTTAGCTCATGCCTGCATCTGTTCTGTCAAATGATTCATTTGATAGGATTTACTGATTCGAGTGGACTACCCAGAAACATTACGTACTCAGATTCAGGTTACTTGAATTATTACTTTGAACTTAATCACTGGAGGCAGCATGAGCGATTCAAATTGTTTGAACCGATTCACTCATTGGAGTCAGCTGTTTCACTAGAAATACAACATTGTTTTCCATTGATTCAATGACTCGAGTCAGTGGACTTACCGGAAACACTGTATGACTCTATTGATTCATTTGAATTGATTCACTAATCCAAATCAGCTGATTCACTCAGATGATGCATTCAAACTGATTCACTGACTCCGAAGATTCATTTCAATTGATTCAATGACTCTCGTCAGCGGAGTAACCGGAAACACTGTTAACTCCAATGATTCATGTGAATTGATTCACTAATTTGAGTTATATGATTCACAAGAAAGACCACACACTCAGATGATTAATTTTAACTGATTCACTGACTCAAATTAGCGAATTTATCGCTTACTCAGAAGATTGATTTCAATTGGTTCAATGACTCGAGTCAGAGGACTTACCGGAAACACTGTATGACTCTATTGATTCATTTTAATTAATTCACTAATTCGAATCAGCTGATTCACTGACTCCGAAGATTCATTTCAATTGATTCAATGACTCTAGTCAGCGGAGCAACCGGAAACACCGTTAACTCCAATGATTCGTGTGAACTGATTCACTAATTCGAGTCATATGATTCACAAGAAACACCACACACTCAGATGATTAATTTTGACTGATTCACTGACTCAAATTAGCCAATTTATCGCTCACTCAGAAGATTGATTTCAATTGGTTCAATGACTCGAGTCAGAGGACTTATCGGAAACACTGTATGACTCTATTGATTCATTTGAGTTGATTCACTAATTCGAATCAGCTGATTCACTCAGATGATGCATTCAAACTGATTCACTGACTCCGAAGATTCATTTCAATTGATTCAATGACTCTTGTCAGCGGTGTAACCGGAAACACTGTTAACTCCAATGATTCGTGTGAATTGATTCACTAATTCGAGTCATATGATTCACAAGAAACACCACACACTCAGATGATTAATTTTGACTGATTCACTGACTCAAATTAGTGAATTTATCGCTCACTCAGAAGATTGATTTCAATTGATTCAATGACTCGAGTCAGAGGACTTACCGGAAACACTGTATGACTCTATTGATTCATTTGAATTGATTCACTAATTCGAATCACTCTCAACACAATACACTCAGATGATGCATTCAAACTGATTCACTGACTCCGAAGATTAATTTAACTTGAAGCAATACCTCAAATCAGTTGACTTAATTTGTTAAATTTAGTCTGTTTACCGACCGTTATCACTAGATAGAAGCAGCGTGGACTCAAATGAGTCATTTGAATGATTCACTAATTGTAGTCAGCTGATTCACAAGGAACACAACACATTATGATCAATCATTTAAACTGAGTCACTGACTTAGATGATTCATTTGAATCAATTCACTAGAATCCGTTGTAGATTAACTACGATCAAAGTATTGGACAGGACGTCGGAAATGTGTAAATAAAGTTGTACTTTATATAAGAAAAAAATGGGCATACAAAACGGTACAAAACGATCCTTTTATCTTGTTATCATCTGTCGTTCATTCATTCACCCGTAGGCTAGTAATGCTCAATCTCAACAACCACAAAGCACCTGATCCCGGTCTTTTCTTTAACATCCGATTTGCCACAATGAATTGTGGAACATGCAGTATCTTAGTTAACCCTTTGTTAGGCTATGAAGTAGAAAACAACTCAATTCAGTGTCAGTGTTTCTCAAATAATCAATATCAAACACATGTATAAATCAAATCTCTTTTTAACTGTAAATAATAATAGATCAGCAATTAAATCAAGTATGCAAATTATGAATGATCATCACACATGAACTATATGACCCATAAGTTACAACATCCGTAGCACCATCACATACTTAGATGATTCATTTAAACTGATTTACAGACTCAAAAGATTCATTTGAATTGATTCAATGACTCCAGTCAGTGAACACTGCAGACTCCATTGATTCATTTGAATTGATTCACCAATTCGAGTCACCAGCAACACATCACACTCAGAGGATTCATTCAAACTGATTCGCGGACTCCAAAGATTCATTTCAATTGATTCAATGACTCGAGTCAGCGGACTAACCGGAAACACCGTTAACTCCAATCGATTCACTAATTTGAGTCATATGATTCACAAGAATCACCACACACTCAGATGATTCATTTCAACTGATTCACTGACTCCAATTAGCGGACTCATTTAATTTTTTTTTTCACTTTTTTATTTATTTCAGGCAATGACATACAAAAATAATAATAATAATACAAAAAAAAGTACAAAGTTGACAACACATAATAATTTAAATTAATATAGTGCAAAAGGTAATGTATAATATGTACTGTATACATACTATACATTACCATCATTGCTCACTAAGAAGACTCATTTGAATTGATTTAATGACTCGAGTCAGCGAAATTAACGGGAACACAACTGACTCCAATGAGTCATTTGAATTGATTCACCAATTCGAGTCAGCTGATTAACTTTCAACACAACACACTAAGACGGTTCATTTAAACTGAGTTACCGATTCAGAAGATTCATTTTAAGTCATTCACCAATTCGAGTCAGCTAACTGACTAGAACCATCACACACTTTGATGACTCATTTAAACTGATTTACAGACGCTTTTAAAGAGAATTGTTTTAAATACCCTGCAGTTTGTTGGTTTCTTGCCGGATTTTGTATTTTGTAGGAATACAGAATTTGTATTCCTGCTTTAGGAGCACTTGCATTCAGAGAAGGAGCTACGCCATCTTTAGATACCAGTTTCACGCATTAATAACACAAATTATAAATTGGTACGATCATGCTCTTATTGTCAAAGATGTTTGTTAATGTAATCTGTGATATTTCTACCTGAGTAAAAGCTTCTGATATTCTTTACATTACATGATGTACAAGGTAATGGTCTTCATACTGCTGCATGGCAATGTTATAACCTTCTCTAGTTATTATTTGAAATGTAATATTCCACTTGCTAAACATTCTGTAATTGAGGACTGGACCAGAACATGTTATAAAAATATTTACACAATAATTCAGCCGGACAGAAAAATAAATTTTTCATTTCATTCAAGCAACCTTATTATTGAACTTTCACAACTATATTCATTTTATCATAACATTTATGACTATAGCTAGCCACGGAGGATTCTGAAATTTGTATTGATTCACGGAAGTGCTTATCTTGCATTTTCTCATAGCCTTCTACTGTGGGATTTTAAAAAGTTTTTTTTTAACCGGACCGAGGCAAAAAAAGATGCCTTCTACTCTTCTACTCCTGAACCGCTGCGAAGACAAGGTTGTTTTATAAATATCTCTCCAATGCCACCACTGTTTGAGTTGACATTTTTGGGATTTGTGCAGATCCCAAATACACAAAAACAGGTAAGAAAAGTTGGTTTTGTATAATCGGGCCCCTTTAAAGATGTTTAGCCGAATTACCACCAAATTTGGCACGCACGTGTCAAGTTTTAGCAAGATTGGGCGAAAAACATTTATAATATCTTTACAGGGGCACGTAGCAAAATTAAGCATTTGTCTAATGTTTCTAAAAATTGAGGGTCTCTGTATTACTAACATGTCTTCTGAAGCAGTGTTTCTTAACCATAGGGCCCATTGTGGGGCCGCGAGCGCCTCCTACAGGGCCGCCAAAAGATATCTGTTCCCTCAGCTGTGGTCCGTATGGTTGTAATACACTTTCCCACCACTTGTGGCAGTAATGATAATATCAAACAAACAGAAAAAGTCCGGAGCTAAAGTCATAAAGAAGTTTCTCAAGTGCAAAAATTATGACTAAAGTGGTAAAGTTGTCTTTTCATTTGCACTTTAATTTTCTTGAGTTTAGTTAAAGAATATATTCATCATTAATTTAGTTTATTTATTTTAGCACAACATACATTTATTTTTTTGTAAATGACTTATGAATCCCTTCTTATGCAGTATATTTGGTTAGTACTTAATATTCCAGTGAGCCTAAACCTAAGATTGATGTGTTAAATAAATCATAATCTTTTGAGTTTGTTAGTGTTTTCCTGTGGTTAGTGCTTCAGTTCCTGTCATGTGCTTTTATTTTGGTGGCGCTTCCGTTTTTGTGTTTCCCCGCAGCTACTTGACCTCTGAGCACTATTTCCCGCACCTGTTTTCTGTTATCAATCAAGTTGTGCGGGTGCTGTCTTTTGTTGTCGGGACATGGTCACTTTTTGGAAGACGTCTCTGCTCCGCAAGTATCGTAAGTCTTTGCTGTTGTCCAGCATTCTGTGTTCGTTTATTTTCTGACCTGTTGAGTTTACTTTTTGTCGTGCATAATATACAACCCTATTATGCTTTCAGAGTGGGGTGGTCACGATACCAATAATTTGGAACCGGTACCGGCACTAAAAGGTAGATCGATACTTTTCTAAAATTTTCTAAATAAAGGGAACTCCGAAAAATGTCAAAATTGGCTTAATTTTAACAGCAAATCTAACAACACGATAAACATATGTTTCCTATTGCACTCAAAGAACAATTTTCCCAGGTTAAAATATAACTTAAAGGGCAGTAAACACATTAGGCTTTTCTTGTTGCACTCAAAGAACAATTTACAATTTTCCATATTACATATAGTCTGTCATAATTAAGGATTAGATTAGAATCTTTTTTTTAAAAAGCTTTATTGACATTATATTAAATGCTTCATGATTTATGGTTGCCAATCCTAGTATGTGCTTTAAGAAAAATTAACAATTATTAGTAAGTACTGAAAACAAAACTATGGATAAATGTACCCAGATAAGTCATGTAGCAGGTAAAACACACATTTGTTAAAGATAAAGCACAAATTGTAGCAATTTGTTACAAAATTCTGTCATTTTACTTGTATTAGTTGACGCTAAATGGGCAGTTTTAACTCTGCTAATATTTGGCATTCATCCATGTATGCGCGTCTACTTATCTACATGTTATGTATCTACATGTTACAGTATGTAACAACATGTTATGCACCTACATAATATGCACCTACATGTTATGTATCTACATGTTATGTATCTACATGTGCACAACAGAGGACCTGGTTAACTTATGAGAGTAGCATATGTTTTTTTGGGAGAATGGCAACGTGTTGGCTGAGTGACGTCAGTGAATGAGTAAAGAGAGAGAGAGGGAGCGCGTGCTCTGCACAGTAGAAGGATGAACGGGTCTGGTTGTGTCCTGCAAAACTAATAATAAAGCAATCAAATTGTCACAAATCGGCGGCCTCGTCGTTCCGACCCGAAAGCGGAGCTTAGCAGACCCATTGGCGGGTAAAGTGAATGATGTTACCCCTGATGAAAACACCCAGAAGGAACGTCTGCCCTGTGCTTCTTCACTACAGTCTGCACCGGAGCTGAACAGCAGGACAGGTGTAACAACTACCGTATTACCTGTCACTATTTATAACTCCTTGTGCAGATATGAATGCTTATTATTTAGATGTGCAAGGTGTAAGAAAAGGTGGGAATACTAATAACCACATTTGGCGAGGCGTGTTTTAAAGTAACACTTCTCCTCCCTGTTTAAAGCGTCACTTTAATTGTTAGTTTTGAAGCCCAAATATCTCCATATTGCGCTTCACCACCCTCTTTATTAACCAGTAGAATTGTTGTTTTTTTCCATTCTTCTTCTCCAAGATGTTTGACACACTCAACATCATGCGCCTTGGCTCTGTAGTCACCGCCGCAATACCGGTACTTTTTAAAGGTATTATAGTACCGATTTCAATCAGTTAGTATCGCGGTACTTTATTAGTACCGGTATACCATACAACCCTATTTCAGAGCACTTCCAAGTTGCTCCCGCTGTTTTGTTTGTTTAGTTATTAAATCCCTTTTTACCTGCACGCTGCCTTCTCGATTTTCTGCATTTTTAAATCCCGACAAGCCATCGTCGTCTCAAACGACGCGTTCCCGACACTTTGTGATTAACACATGGTTTCATATCATTTGACAAGGTTGTAAACTGTAGGGAGGTTAGAAATAATTATTGAATATGATTAAAATCAAGAGTAAAATTAGTAATTCAGCTGGGTTATTTTTTATTTTATTTTTTTTTAAATGAATTTTTTTGGTGTTTTTTTCCAAATATGGCGCCGCTGTAGTGGCTGCTGGTGGCAGGAGCTCTGTGCTCTTGTATCATGTGTTTCTGATGTTTCCCTCTTGTTTTCATGTGGGTTTTTTAATTAATATTTTAAATTTTTGCCTTTTGGTTCGGGACCCTTCTGGACTGTGCGACAAAGGGTGGCACTTTCGTGACTGGAGGATGAAAAGCTGATATCATAGAAGATCTCAATCAAGCACTGAACGCTGCTTGATTGTAAAGTACAGAAGTAAAGTGTGTGAAGATTCCTATCGCAGAAGAGAAGAACCAATCAGCGTTTCCAGGAACAAAAAGTTCTTCACAGAAGAACAATTTATTTTTTGTGAACTTATGAATCTGCCTCCCGGGAGCCTTTTGGCCATGCAGACCAGCTGCTGGGTCTCTGCCACACCAGAGTCTGTTTGGAGAGACTGGATGAGATGTGGATGAACAGGCAGGGCTGTGGAGCTAGCGCTGAGCGCCGGGACGGACAAGCTTCACAGTGTCTTGGCTGAATGAGCGTATATCGGACACCTCGGTCTCTTTGGACTTATCCGCTCATCTATGCGGACTGGATACTGGCCGAGAGTTGGTGGGCGGCCGAGGGTGGAGTCGGCTATCTTGGTTGCTTTGTTGGGTCTGCTCCTGTCTCTGGCCATGCTCCCCCAACCCCAGCAGATGATGGCGTGGAACACCGCAGAGGCCACCACAGTGTATATGTTTTGTTATTGTTGTTGTTGTTGTTGTCGTTGTACTTTTGTAGCTGTATGTAGAAATGACTGGTTGCGTCAGCTTTGCTCTTTTAATGTCCTTTGTGTTCTTTGCTGTTTCCCTCTTACACACATGCTTATGTGTGCTATGGCTATGAGTTTCCCCCCCTTGACTTCAGTCTGGACCCCCCAGCATTTACCTGTTCCTCACCTTTTTTGTAAGGGGCGCCGGAAGTTGGCTGGCCCGTCAGCGATCCGGTTCTGTCTCCCTGTAATGTTTGTCTGCTCTTGAATGGGATTGTGCTGAAAATCTTAATTTATTTCCCCTCGGGGATTAATAAAGTATTTCTGATTCTGATTCTGATTTAATATTTAAGCGGGGCCCCGGCGCTCTCTGTAGTGGAAAAATGGTTAAAGGGGAACATTATCACCAGACCTATGTAAGCGTCAATATATACCTTGATGTTGCAGAAAAAAGACCATATATTTTTTTTAACCGATTTCCGAACTCTAAATGGGTGAATTTTGGCGAATTAAATGCCTTTCTATTATTCGCTCTCGGAGCGATGACGTCACAGCGTGACGTCACATCGGGAAGCAATCCGCCATTTTCTCAAACACATTACAAACACCGAGTCAAATCAGCTCTGTTATTTTCCAGTTTTTTTTCGACTGTTTTCCGTACCTTGGAGACATCATGCCTTGTCGGTGTGTTGTCGGAGGGTGTAACAACACGAACAGGGACGGATTCAAGTTGCACCAGTGGCCCAAAGATGCGAAAGTGGCAAGAAATTGGACGTTTGTTCCGCACATTTTACCGACAAAAGCTATGCTATGACAGAGATGGCCAGAATGTGTGGATATCCTGCTGCGACACTCAAAGCAGATGCATTTCCAACGATAAAGTCAAAGAAATCTGCCGCCAGACCCCCATTGAATCTGCCGGAGTGTGTGAGAAATTCAGGGACAAAGGCCCTCGGTAGCACGGCAAGCAATGGCGGCAGTTTGTTCCCGCAGACGAGCGAGCTATACCCCCTGGATGTCTTGGCTCACACCGCTTCTACCGTCCCTTATGCCACCGAAGATGATCAAGAGAAGAATATCGACCCTAGCTTCCCTGCCCTGCTGACATCAACTCCAAAACTGGACAGATCAGCTTTCAGGAAAAGAGAGTGGATGAGGGTATGTCTACAGAATATATTAATTGATGAAAACTGGGCTGTCTGCACTCTCAAGGTGCATGTTGTTGCCAAATGTATTTCATATGCTGTAAACCTAGTTCATAGTTGTTAGTTTCCTTTAATGCCAAACAAACACATACCAGAATACTAGAAGGCGATCGCTGAATTCGTCCTCGCTTTCTCCCGTGTCGCTGGCTGTCGTGTCGTTTTCGTCGTTTTCGCTTGCATACGGTTCAAACCGATGTGGCTCAATAGCTTCAGTTTCTTCTTCAATTTCGTTTTTGCTACCTGCCTCCACACTACAACCATCCGTTTCAATACATGCGTAATCTGTTGAATCGCTTAAGCCGCTGAAAATCCGAGTCTCAATCCGAGCTAATGTCGCTATACCTTGCTGTTCTATCCGCCATGTTTGTTTGTATTGGCATTACTGTGTGACGTCACAGGAAAATGGACGGGTGTATATAAGGATGGTTAAAATCAGGCACTTTGAAGCTTTTTTTAAGGATATTGCGTGATGGGTAAAATTTTGAAAAAAACTTCGAAAAATAAAATAAGCCACTGGGAACTGATTTTTAATGGTTTTAACCCTTCTGAAATTGTGATAATGTTCCCCTTTAAGAATCCCTGTTTAGACCACAACCCATAGGTAGCGCCACAAAATCTTTCATGACTTAAAATGAGCCATTTTTTTTATTGGACTTCTGAATGTAGATTTCCTCATTGCACACATTTTCATCCCTTTCCTCGCTCCCTTGCGTTTTACTCTCATGTTTCATGTCATCCGATCATCATCAAGTCATGCACATGTTAGATTTCGCCCCCGTCAGCCTGAGTGATTTACGTGAGGCGTTTCAGCGACGATTACAAAAAACAGACCCCATGCTGGCTTCCAGAGCGCTGTCATGGAGGCTGATGTTTCCATGATTATGGAGGCACAAAGTGGCGCAACGGTTTAATAAATGGCGCAAAAAAAAAAAAGAAGCAGCTATTCCAAAGTGCTTTTAGTTCTCCTTGGCTACATGATTAAATCTGGCCTCGTTGTCATCATTGAAGGCATCATTTAACACACACACACACTCACACACGGACCTGAGGCCATGCTTCAATGTCAAAAAGACACTGCAGCTGTTTTCACACACACACACACACACACACACACACACACACACACACACACACACACACACACACACACACACACACACACACACACACACACACACACACTGTACAATAACTCAAAGTGTAGGTTCTGTTCTTCCACATTATTAGGGCGGACTTAGTCACGCTCCAATTCTGAGGGCCATTTCTGATTGAATTTCCCAAGTGTCATAATTCAATTTGGAACAGAGGAGCGCGCAAATGGAGCAAGTTTGGCCACGACAGCGAACACGCGTCCGCGATGGAAAAGGGGAAATGAATGTTTAATCGGACGCGGGGTAAGTGAGGGGCGTGGCGCGATGGATGAGCGCTCGCGGCCAAGGATGGCAAGATAAACAGTTCTAAGTCGAGACGACACGACAGCGAGGTGGGCGGGGGATGGATGGGGTTCCTCCCACATCAAGGTTGCCATGCGGCCCGTCTCCATGGCGACCGCTTCCTCCGCCTCGCCTCTTTTGACACCCTGGCAGCGTGGACCACATACTAGCCCCTCATATCTCTTCTTCGTTAAGCAGACATTATTATGCTAATTAACTATGAAATAATTACATGTTTTGTGTGCTAACCCCCCCCCCCCCCCCCCCCCGTCCCCTTTCTCGTCTTGCCCTTGATAGAACATTTTTTGTGGATACATGTTCCCAATAAACAATTTAGTATGCACCAGAAGTACAGTTTAAAGTGACGTTGAGAACAGCTATGATGACAAAAATGTTATGATCCGCTGCCCGGATCATATTTCTGTTTGAGTTTTCGGGTCACGTGTGTTTTCTGTTAGTCTTGGACTCATTTTGTTCCTGTCTGTGCACCTTTGAGTTGGTTACCATAGTTACATATTAATTCCACCTGCCGCTTGTGTTTCTGACGCGCACCTGTTGTAATCACTGACCTTATTTAAGCCTGCCTTTTCCAGTCAGTCAGTCTGGCTTCTTTATTTGCGTCACGCGACTTCTACGTAAGTTTTTGCTTGTCTCCTAGTCCCTGCTAAGTGTCATAGTCTTTGCTAAGTTGTAGCCTTAGCTTCCGGTGCGCTCGGCACCTTTTCCAGTCGGTTTGTTTTCTGTTTTGTACCTGTTTTGTGTTGTTTTATTATTAAATCAAGTGTTACCTGCAAGTCCTGTCCGGATTCGTCCTTTGCATCTTGGGAGAACAAAACCCCGCATCATCATGCGCCACGATCGTGACAAAAAAGATCAATTCAATTCATGAACCTTTAAAAAAGTTGGACCAGAACCCTCATAGTTGTCCACTGGTCTTGGCATGAGGACTGTACAGTACATGTGTCCAGCGCTGTGGGGACAATGCTGATATTGACATGCTTGGTCACATACAGTACAGGCCAAAAGTTTAGACACACCTCATTAAATGCGTTCTATTTATTTCCATGACTATTGTAGATTGTCACTGAAGGCATGGAAACTATGAATGAACACATGTGGAGTTATGTACTTAACAAAAAAAGGTGAAATAACTGAAAACATGTTTTATATTCTAGTTCCTTCAAAATAGCCGCCCTTTGCTCTAAATTACTTTTTCGCACACTCTTGGCATTCTCTCGATGAGCTTCGAAAGGTAGTCACCTGAAATGGTTTTCACTTCACAGGTGTGCTTGAAGCTCATCGAGAGAATGCCAAGAGTGTGCAAAGCAGTAATCCGAGCAAAGGGTGGCTATTTTGAAGAAACTACAATACAAAACGTGTTTTCAATTGTTTCACCATTTTCTGTTAAGTACATAACTCCACACGTGTTCATTCATAGTTTTGATGTCTTCAGTGATAATCGACAATTTATATCATACTTGCCAACCCTCCCGAATTTTCCGGGAAACTCCCGAAATTCAGCGCCACTCCCGAAAACCTCCCGGGACAAATATTCTCCCGAAAATCTCCCGATTTTCAGCCGGAGCTGGAGGCCACGCCCCCTCCAGTGAGTGAGGACAGCCTTTTTTCAAGACGGGAGGACAACAGGGTGACAAGAACTAAATCATCCAGACGAGATAAATTGTATTATTATGTTTATCTTACCTAAAAATATATATATTTATTATTTAAAAAAAAAAAAAAAAAAAAAAAAAGTACTATATTTTGCTAAAAACATCAAAATTAATTGTATTTTTATTTGTATTTTTTCTGACTCCTTTTTACATCCAGCCATTAGAATTATACATTAAAATAAACATATTTGAAATAATTAATTTTAAATTATCATAATAATTCATTTAAAATGACCAAATTTAATTATTAAAATAATTGCTTGTTTATCAACAACTTTAGCATTTTATTCATTACATTTTGAAGCTCTCAGAAGCCAAGTTATGTTATATTCCTTAATATTTATTTATGCAAGTTTGAAGTATCAATTATCTAAACACAGTTTTATTTGCATATTTTCAGGATATATATTTATATATATATATATATATATATATATATATATGAAATACTTGACTTGGTGAATTCTAGCTGTCAATATACTCCTCCCCTCTTAACCACGCCCTCAACCACGCCCTGCCCCACCCCCGACCACGCCCCCACTCCCCACCTCCCGAAATCGGAGGTCTCAAGGTTGGCAAGTGATATATATAGTCATGAAAATAAAGAAAACACATTGAATGAGAAGGTGTGTCCAAACTTTTGGACTGTACTGTATGGTGTGGAAGAACAAGCCCAGATTTAACACTATGACCTTTGCCTTATGACCTTGCAAACGCACAAACAATTCCCAAAGACTCTTGGCAATATGATGTTATTGTAAGACTTTCTTTCATATATGGTGTATTGTCTTGTCTTGGTTTGGTTTTGCAATAACTTCATAGAGACAGTTGTCGAATTTGCTATTTCGTACAATGTATTTCACTCTATAGCCGTCTTGGCCCCGCCTCTTCCTCCTGTCTCAACCAATCAGCTCCCTGGCTGTCCCCACCTTAGCCCCACTGTCTAAAATGCTCTTTATTAGCTTTTAAAACTGCCGTTTTCCAGTATTTTCCAACAATTCTGAAAACTTCTCAGGGATCCCACATTGGTGTAATATCCATCCATCCGTCCATCCGTCCATTTTGTACCGCTTGTCCCTCTCGATCAATATCAACTAGATAAAGCAGGAACTGTGCGTAGTATCACGCCAAGTGGAAGAAGAGGTCAGTCAGACAAGAGTCGTCAGCAGTTTTTGGGGAGAAAAAGACGGAAACTTGGCGGTCTGCCTGCCCGCAGGATTAGAGCCGCTGATGGTCCACAATGTTAATGCGTTAGCTTTATAACAGCCATTCTTTGTGTCCGCCCCCTGCAGATCATTAGCATCATGACTTTGCCGCTCTCTTCATACCTCCACCACTTACTCTGCAATTTACTTTCACTTTCTCCCTACTTATTGTTGCCCCAGGGACGACTCTGTGCTTATTTACCCCCAAAATAAAGTTTGTCTGCTTTGTGTGACAGAATCTGGTGTCTTAATGGAGCAGTCGAAATCCGATTGCCAGACAATCGGATTCCATTATTGCATATAGTGAGCTCTGCTTTGTGTTACCAGTCTGGAATGTTCTACTGTACCTAAAAGGGACTGTCTAACATCCGGCAGTAAAATGTTTCCCTATACCGCCTGTTTAGGAGCTCCAAACCTGGTGAAAACGCTCGCCTCTGACCAGCCCCGAGCTACATGAGCCTGTGTATAGCGCCACCACTTCCTAGAGGACAGCGTTGTATTTTTTTTTTAAAAAGGTAAAAAAAAAAAAGGCTTCACCACACGCCTTAAAACAAAAAATATATTTATTTTTATTCCCAAACAAATTACTAAATGTCCCCCTTTGACACAAAAGAAAAACAAGAACAGCAGGCTTTGCTACACATCTTAAAAATAAAGCTCTGCTTACTATCCACTGTCACTGCTAGTATCCTGGGCTTTTTTTTATCACTGTTAAAAAAAATGTGAGTTTAATGGTAAAACTTTAGCAACGTTTGTGTAGACAAGAGTCAAATAGTTCATTTTTAAAAATCAGATTACTCTTATTCGCATACTTGCCGAATTCGAGAGATGGGGGGGCAGGGGGCGGGGGGGGAGGGGGGGGGGGTTGTTATGTTATTGTTATTATCCTTAGCTCCACCAATGACTGAATAAAAACAAAAAATAAATACATATGAAACAAAACAATATAAAATAAATATGATTAAAAACTATTTTAAAGGGTAAAACTAATTAAAACAGTAAATAGAAATCAAAAATTTTAAAAACACAATAGGACAACAGAGGACCACACAACTCACGTAGTGTTAAAAGCCAAAGAATAAAAGTGGGTCGTAAGACGAGACTTAAAACACTCCACTGTGGGAGCAGTTCGAACATGGAGGGGCAGAGTGTTCCAGAGCTTAGGGCTGACCACAGAGAAGGCCCTGTCTCCCCTGGTTTTAAGTCTGGTCTTGGGCACCACGAGCTGGAGCTGGCTCTCGGACCTCAGAGCGCGCGCAGGATTGAAAATTTGGATGAGGTCCGAGATATATTGAGGTGCCAGTCCATGTAAAGCTTTAAAAACAAACAGCAAGGTTTTAAAATCAATTCTAAAATGAACAGGGAGCCAGTACAAACTCTGAAGAATTGGGGTTGTATGCTCGCGTTTCCTGGCCCCTGGTAAAAGTCGTGCTGCCGCGTTCTGGACTAATTGCAACCGGAGAGAGCTTTTTGGCTAATGCCAGCATAAAGTGCATTGCAGTAATCCAAGCGACTTGAAATAAAAGCATGCACGACTTGTTCAAAAAGGTTAAAAGATAAAAACGGTTTTACCTTTGCTAAAAGACGAAGATGATAAAAACACGATTTTAAAACGCCATTGACTTGTTTGTCAAGTTTAAAATTGCTGTCTATAGTGACGCCAAGGCTGGTGACTTTGGGACGTACATAATTTTGCAATGGCCCCAAGTCAGTGAGGGCTGGACCAAAAACTAAAATTTCCTTTTTTCCCTCATTCATTATTAAAAAATTCCGGGCTAACCAAGCCTTGACGTCGCATAGACAGTTGAGAAGGGGTGTCAGGGGGCCGTGACCTTTTGAAATCGGCATATGAATTTGGCAGTTGTCTAGATCAGTGGTTCTCAAATGGGGGTACGCGTACCCCTGGGGGTACTTGAAGCTATGCCAAGGGGTACGTGAGATTTTTTTTAAATATCCTAAAAATAGCAATTATTCAAAAATCCTTTATAAATATATTTATTGAATAATACTTCAACAAAATATGAATGTAAGTTCATAAACTGAACATCAAATCAAGTAGGCTATTCCATACATTACCATAAACCCAGAGTTTCCCCCATGCCATGATGGTTTGACCCTCACTAAAATGTCTGTCAAAAAGAACTGTGAAAAGAAATGCAACAATGCAATATTCAGTGTTGACAGCTAGATTTTTTGTGTACATGTTCCATAAATATTGATGTAAAGATTTCTTTTTTTGTGAAGAAATGTTTAGAATTAAGTTCATGAATCCAGATGGATCTCTATTACAATCCCCAAAGAGGGCACTTTAAGTTGATGATTACTTCTATGTGTAGAAATCTTTATTTATAATTGAATCACTTGTTTATTATCAACAAGTTTTTAGTTATTTTTATATCTTTTTTTCCAAATAGTTCAAGAAAGACCACTACAAATGAGCAATATTTTGCACTGTTATACAATTTAATAAATCAGAAACTGATGACATAGTGCTGTATTTTACTTCTTTATCTCTTTTTTTCAACCAAAAATGCTTTGCTCTGATTAGGGGGTACTTGAACTAAAAAAATGTTCACAGGGGGTACATCACTGAAAAAAGGTTGAGAACCACTGGTCTAGATAAACCTATGGACAACGGAGACATATATAATAGTCTCCTTTTCAGGTGAGATAGGATGCTAAAGGCAGTGCCTTTAAGGCACGCCCCCAATATTGTTGTCCGGGTGGAAGTCGGGAGAAATTTAGGAGAATGGTTGCCCTGGGAGATTTTTGGGAGGGGCGCTGAAATTCGGGAGTCTCTCGGAAAAATCGGGAGGGTTGGCAAGTATGCTTATTCGCACTGTAAGACACACTTAAAATCCTTTCACAGTGCGCCTCCTAACCCTAATGTACGGATTGATTCTGGTTGTGCTTACTGATCTTGAAGCAATTTTATTTGCTACATGGTGTAATGATACGTGTGACCAGTAGATGGCAGTCACACATAAGAGATATGTCTGCACTGCAGGTTGACGCCTGTTCAATAAGGGACTCTAAAGCCCAAAACGTTGATGTTTCATAGAGAACATAGAACATTACACACAACGCTCAAAAATCTGTCGAAATGTTTTAGTACGACTTTGGTAAGCCAAAGTTCGCACCGCTTGATGGAAAGCGGAGCATTACGGCTAACATAGTCAAATGTACTGTGCTTCAACATACAGGTGATATTATGGTGTGTGTACAAGGACCCCAAAATAGCACCTTTTTAGCAGACATGTTATCTGGCGTTTTGTTTTGAAATATAATGCAAAACCAACTTTTCTTACCGATTGGTTCATGCTGATGTGTATTTGGGATCTGCATAAGTGCAAAAAATGTGCACGCCTTCACCATTGTAGTCGAGAAGCTTGTTTTTTCTCTCTCTCCTCTTGTTGTGAGGCTTTCATCCTCCGCTGTTGCCATTGCTCATATAAAGTAGCGTACAATTCTAACTTATGCCTGTCAGAATATGAGCGCTACAAACTACCGGTACAACAAAGAGGACGGGGAGAAGACGCTGTCGAAGTGGGGGCATGTAAATAAGGCCGCCCACAAAACGGCGCATCCTGAACAGACAGTCAGAAAGCGGCTTAAAGATGCAGGGTTACTTCGAGAGTGGCAGGATACCTGTGGTGGTGGGGGCGTGGTTATGGGCGTGGCCACCATGAGGTCATCATATAATTAGCAAAATTTGCAATGATGATATGAGTCTCTTTTAAAAAGGTTAAAAACATGTATACATTTATAGTATTAACATATATTTTTGTGTTATATAGTTTTGCTATATTTTCTATTGTTGCTGCTTATTGTACAACTTACTTTATTGAGAATTTTCCAGGTGACTTCTTTTTTTTTTTTTTTTTTTAAATGACCAGCCACAAATCTAGCATCTTTTTCTGGTGTTATTATAAAATGTACTTGTGTTTAGAGACTTCTGTCCCTCGATTTCCCAGACAAAAAGTGGCCTGCAGAGAGCATGACGTCCTACTTGCTTCGCGCTGCTGCGCCAGTTGGACTTTCCTTAAAAGCTGTCCTCTTATATTTGCACATTTTGTAGCTCGCTGTCTGTGGGTATATCTGGGATACATTAAAGTTACGTCCACATTGCAGACATGCTGACTCCAGACAATCGCGTGCATCTAGTTTACTTAATCATAACATCCGGTTTCGGCAGTACTGTTTTTGCTGGTCAGTCTTTTTTCGGTGGTCAAATTTTCGGTGCATAACTTGTCAATAGTGCAGGGGTGTCAAACTCATTTTAGATGGGGGGCCACATGGAGAAACATCTACTCCCAAGTGGGCCAGACTGGTAAAATCACGGCACGATAACCTAAATATAAAGACAACTTCAGATTGTTTTCTTTGTTTAAGAATAGAAAAAGCACAAATGTACAAATCATAATGTTGTTAGTTTTTTTTTACACTTACTTGTTGCGGTTAATAATTTATTTGTCGCTATTCATATTTTAGGAATAAACTATGTGACAATGTTCATCAGTCAAGTCATTGGTGTTAATTTTCAATTTATCAAGATAAAAAAATTATATCAAAATCAAATTACAGGATGTTATTTATGTAGTTTGATCATTTTCCTCGACTGATGTACTAACATCATGTGGTTTATTTTGGACATATGTAGCATCATCTACAAAGATACAAAGCATTGCTATTTCGACATCCACATTTAGAACAGCTGTTTCTTTCATTCAAAAATTTCAGGTTCATTTTTTTACTTAGCAAACTTATCCCGCGGGTCGGATAAAACCAGTTTGCGGGCCTGATCCGGCCCCCAAGCTGTACATTTGACAACCCTTGCAATAGTGCATAAATAATAGGATATCCATGTCATGTCTGTGTGATCATGTTTTTGTTTTGGTCATGTTCGTTTTGGGTTTTGGACTTTTTGTGCACTTTTGTTTTGTCACCATAGCAACCATTAGTTTTCATCTGTCACGTCACGCACCTGTTTCACGTTTTGAGTCACGCACCTGCTTTCACTAATCATGTCCATAGTATTTAAGTTCATTCTTTTCAGTTTGTCGTTCTGACGACCTCCCCATATTTATGCATCTGCACACTCTCCACACCCTTATGATCCTTGCTGCTCGTTTTTCATGCCGGTTCCATGCCAAAGTAAGTTTTTGTTTATTAAGCCACAGTTAGTGTTTTGTTTAATTGTTCATAGTTTCCGCCACTGTGCGCGCTTTTCGTTTGTACTTTTTTTTGATATATTAATAAATCATGTACCTTCATTCCCGTCTCGCCCGAGCCAACTTTCCGTTGCATCACGGAAAAGCAAACACCCAGGACCAAGTTTTGACAGTAGGTCGTCAGCAGACTCGCTTTTCCGCACGAGAGTTGGACATTTTGGACGAGGCTTCTTGGGCGGTCCTGTGCGCGATGGAGGAGGAAACTCTGCGCTACTCCTCCGTGGAGTACAGAGACTCCATTTTGTCCCAGGAATGCGGGGACGCAGCGCACTGCCGGAAGCGCCGCTTCCGACGAAGGACGTCGGGTAGAACTTCCGCGAGCCTGCAGGACACGCCGCTCCCACATGCCCCTCCCCCTCAGGGCCCCTCAGGGCGGAAGCAAGCAGCAGCCAGCCCGGCTTCGCCCTAATGACGTCAAAAACCAGGATTTTTTTTTTCTGAATTTTTCTTTTGATTCCCCGCCCCCCAGGACTCAAGTCACGCCCAAGTCACAAATTTTTTTTTTTCACCCACAATATCACAGGTAGAAAATAGACATTTTGGACTATTTAAAGGGGAAGTTTCTGCTTCCCTCCGCCCACCCCTAGAGAGAGTTCCAGACCGCAGAGAGCGCGTCTGGTATCCGCCCCTTGAGGGGGGGGCTAGGGCTGGGAATTGTTCAGGTGGGGTGGCTCAGCATGACCATGTCAAGCCACAGCCTCCAGCACGGCCGCTACCACCAGTCTTCCGACCTGCCAAGCCACAGCCTCCAGCACGGCCACCACCACCGGTCTTTTGCCATGCCAAGCCGCAACCCCCAGCTAGGCCACCTCCACCTGCACCAGTAGCAGCACCACGGCTAGAACCACGGCTAGCTGCTCCAAGGCTAGCACCACGGCTAGCTGCTCCAAGGCTAGCTCCACGGCTAGCACCTGTCGCAGCTCCACGGCTAGCACCTGTCGCAGCTCCACGGCTAGCACCTGTCGCCGCTCCACGGCTAGCACCAGCTCCACGACGCCAAGACCAAGACTCTCCACGCCAAGTCCAAGACCAAGACCCTCCACGCCAAGTCCAAGACCAAGACCCTCCACGCCAAGTCTAAGACCAAGACCCTCCACGCCAAGTCCAAGACCAAGACCCTCCACGCCAAGACCAAGACCAAGACCCTCCACGCCAAGACCAAGACCAAGTCCAAGACCAAGACCCTCCACGCCAAGTCCAAGACCAAGACCCACCACGCCAAGCTCCGGTACCAGCTCCACGACGCCAAGTGCCGCCTGTCGCAGCTCCACGACGCCAAGTGCCGCCTGTTGCAGCTCCACGACGCCAAGTGCCGCCTGTCGCAGCTCCACGACGCCAAGTGCCGCCTGTCGCAGCGCCACGACGCCAAGTGCCGCCAGTCGCAGCTCCACGACGCCAAGTGCCGCCAGTCGCAGCTCCACGACGCCAAGTGCCGCCTGTCGCAGCTCCACGACGCCAAGTGCCGCCTGTCGCAGCTCCACGACGCCAAGTGCCGCCTGTCGCAGCTCCACGACGCCAAGTGCCGCCTGTCGCAGCTCCACGACGCCAAGTGCCGCCTGTCGCAGCTCCACGACGCCAAGTGCCGCCAGTCGCAGCTCCACGACGCCAAGTGCCGCCAGTCGCAGCTCCACGACGCCAAGTGCCGCCAGTCGCAGCTCCACGACGCCAAGTGCCGCCATGCCAAGACCAAGACCCGCCATGCCAAGACCAAGACCAAGACCCGCCATGCCAAGACCAAGACCAAGACCAAGACCAAGACCAAGACCCGCCATGCCAAGACCAAGACCAAGACCCGCCATGCCAAGACCAAGACCAAGACCCGCCATGCCAAGACCAAGACCCGCCATGCCAAGACCAAGACCTGCCATGCCAAGACCAAGACCCACGCCAAGACCAAGACCCACGCCGAGCTTCGCCGCCTGACTCACCACGCCAAGCCACGCCTGCCACGATGACGACACGCCTGCCTCCTCGTCAGCTACGGATATGGCCGCTACCTGGTCGCCCACCACGCCAAGTGCGCCCACCTCCCAGTCGGCCACGAATGTGGCCAATCCCTGGGCGCCCGCCTCGCCTGCTGCAGCGGCGTTCCACTCGCCGCCGCCACTTGACTTTGCCTCGGTGGATTCGGGGCCACTTGGGCTGGCGACCCACCGCCATGTCCCCCTCCCGCCCTCCCATGAGTATTGTTAATTTTTTTTCTGTTTGGACATCTGGTATCTGTCCTTAAGGGAGGGGCTCTGTCATGTCTGTGTGATCATGTTTTTGTTTTGGTCATGTTCGTTTTGGGTTTTGGACTTTTTGTGCACTTTTGTTTTGTCACCATAGCAACCATTAGTTTTCACCTGTCACGTCACGCACCTGTTTCACGTTTTGAGTCACGCACCTGCTTTCACTAATCATGTCCATAGTATTTAAGTTCATTCTTTTCAGTTTGTCGTTCTGACGACCTCCCCATATTTATGCATCTGCACACTCTCCACACCCTTATGATCCTTGCTGCTCGTTTTTCATGCCGGTTCTATGCCAAAGTAAGTTTTTGTTTATTAAGCCACAGTTAGTGTTTTGTTTAATTGTTCATAGTTTCCGCCACTGTGCGTGCTTTTCATTTGTACTTTTTTTTGCTATAGTCTTTTGGTTTCATAGTTTATTCTCCGCCACTGTGCGCGCTTTTCGTTTGTACTTTTTTTTGATATATTAATAAATCATGCACCTTCATTCCCGTCTCGCCCGAGCCAACTTTCCGTTGCATCCCGGAAAAGTAAACACCCAGGACCAAGTTTTGACAATCCATTCATACTGTAAGGACCTGCAGGTGGTAATGTTTCATGTTTGTGGGGTTTTGATTTGATGTTTAATTTTCCCATGATCGTATGTGCCTGAAAGCGGATTGGCGGAAAACTAGGAAGGGTTGAGACCAAAGAGTTTGCACGGGAGGTAAAACCTGTTGGAATTGGGCTGGTTTTTACAATGAGATTGGCAATAAAAGTTAGAAATAGCGGGATTTGATTTCTTCTGGGGGCTAACACACAGTAAATCAATTTGATTTATTTTCACCTAAAAAAACCTACTTTATTTGAAAATGTGGCGGCTATAATTTTGCCGTGGCGGTGCATCACGTTCAACTACATTAAGGGGAAACCCTGAGATGGTCTGCAAAACATAATCTTTGCAACATTTTGACCAAATAACCACCATTACATGTTATGTAGACCACAAGGAAGTGTTTTAAATGTAGAAAAAAATCCTACTATGCCCCTATTGATGCGCCTTAAAATCCAGTGCGCCTTTTGTATGAAAATAGACTTAAATAGTGCGCCTTATTATCCGGTGCGCCCTGTGGTCCGAAAAATATGGTAATCACACTTTTGAATTTGGATTAATCCTGATTAATCACAGGTTATTACTCGCTTGCTTGATTTAAATTAACTAAAAAAAAAAAAAAACAATATTTTGACACAAATATCATTTTATAGTCAAAATGTAATTTAAGGAAAAAAAAACAAAAAAACATTTTAGGCTTCTTAAATGCACTAAAGTTTTGTGTAAAGCCTAGTCAGAGTGTATTTTGAAGTCAAATATGCCAGCGAGCACACAAGTTGGAGTCTCTTCACTCATCTTTGCAGTGACCTGATTGATCGCTGACCATATAACCACCTGTGCCACCTTTTAGGTAACCAGTCGCGGTTAAGGTAAAAATTAATTGCGTGATTACGTATATTTATACATGATTAATGCAATATTTTTTGTGATTAATCACATGAGTTAACTCGTTATCTTTGATAGCCCCAGTAAAAAGTAATAAAGTGGACAAACACAGCTTATAGAAGCGGTGTGTTGCCAGTCGGGCTTACTAAAAAGCACTTTTAAACTAGTGATGTGCGATACCACTGATTTTCTTTCCGATCCGATACAGAGTAAAATTGAGGCTGGCATGGGCGATACCGATCTGATATTGATACTTTGTGCTGATATACCTAATGTGTCTGGTAACATTTAAAAAGTAGGGTTTTCCAAGTGTTGCTGCATTTGGGGAATCATAGTCCAACAATATAAAATCACAAGGCGAAACAAACACATTCACTGAATGCGTTATCTTATTTACAATGAATTCTGTATGTTTTGAATCCGAAAACCCTACAATAAAGCTGTTTTATAATGCTTGCACATTACGTACTTACCAATCGCGTTTCATTAAGACACAATCTTAATGGTTTAGTTACTTTACACTGTGTTGCTGTTTATGATATACATGATTTCAAATAACTTAAGCATCAAAAGTTTTGATATTTTTATTTGAGAATCAATTATATAGCATACATTTCCTTTACTGTTCCTAATATACATAAACGACATGTCATCAGCAAGCGACTGTGAATTGTTCCTGTTTGCGGATGACTCGGCCCTGCTGGTATCAGACAAGGACAAGTCACAGGTGGAAAAAATCCTCAGTGCTGAACTCTGTAGAACTTGCACCTGGCTCGCTGACAACAAGCTATCCTTGGGTAAAACGGAATCCATGGTGGTTAAGAGGGGAGGAGTATATTTACAGCTAGAATTCACCAAGTCAAGTATTTCATATATATATATATATATATATATATATATATATATATATATATATATATAAGAAATACTTGACTTTCAGTGAATTCTATTTATATATATATATATATATATATATACATATATATATATATATATATATATATATATATATATATATATATATATATATATAAATAGGAGAAATACTTGAATTTCAGTGTTCATTTATTTACACATATACACACATAACACTCATCTACTCATTGTTGAGTTAAGGGTTGAATTGTCCATCCTTGTTCTATTCTCTGTCACTATTTTTCTAACCATGCTGAACACCCTCTCTGATGATGCATTCTGCTTCGTCTCCTTGTTGT